>NC_137458.1:180688178-181288178 GCF_964235325.1 Thermobia domestica | reverse complement strand
ACATTGGTTCATTGATACGTTCCTCGTAAACGTTTTAGGATCAGTCTGCTTAAATTTGAGAATTGTCAAAATGAAATTACGTCATTGATCTTGATAATTCCTTCCTATGGGCCAAAATATAAACGTAAACAGTACGTTGTACCAGTTGGAAGGTATTGATCTTGATGAGGTAGTATACAGCGATTCATTTCCTTTCAAAATTTGTTGTAGTACTTCTTAAGTTTGGTAGTCATCAAATAACACGTTTCTAGATCACAGCTGGCGCTGCTTATTTCTTTCTAAGATAAACAATTAACCTAATTGCGACCTAAGTACAATATATAATTATATGGTTAATTCTAAAACAGGTATATCGAGAGAGATACGTAGAACCATTATTTAAATTCGGGAATTGTGATAAGCAAAATTTTAGTTTGAACGTTCAATAATCGATTGGTATGAAACAATACCTTGAACATTAGTCACAACTCGTAGTCTAAGATCATTGGCGGTGGTTGATTTTTATCTTGAGCTTTCAGAAATCTGATAAGTAACCTTATTGAATCTTATGACTCATAGTCTAAAGGCTCATAGTCTTTGAAATTTAGTCACAACTCACTGTCTAAGGTGATGTAATATGATCACTGGCAAAGTTACTGTTGATGCAATTTCATTGGCTGATTCATGCAATCTGATTGGTTGATGACTTTCAAATCTTTGCGATTTGGTTAATCACTTTCTTTCGTACAAATTGGCTGATGATTTTCAAATCTTTGCTGCATTCAGTTTTAAATTTTGTTTAACATTTACCGATTAGTGTTTAAAAATCTTGGTTTGAACATTTTCGTTCAACATTTTGCACGCAGATAAGTATGCTTAAAACTGTTTATTTATTAATCGAATACTTAAATGCCGGAAAAAGTTCGACGGTTAACCGTGAAACGTAAAATTATTTTAATTGAATTTTTAAAAATGTTTTTCGTTTCAAAATTTTTGTAATTTTTTCAAAATTTTCTTTTAAATTTTTTGTTTTCAAAATTTGGTTTGAAAAATTTTTCGTTTCGAAATTTTTTTGTAAAATTTTTCAAATTTTTTTTCAAATTGAAAAATTTTTCCGTTTCGAAATTTTTGTAAATTTTTCAAAATTTTTTGATTTTTTCAAATTGTTTGTTTGAAACCTTTGTTGTTTGAAAAATTTTTTCGATTCGAAATTTTTGTAAATTTTTCAAAATTTTTGTTTTTTCAAATTGTTTGAAACCTTTGTTTGAAAAATTTTTTCGATTCAAAATTTTGTATGAAAGTTTTTGCTTGAAAATTTTTGTTAAAAATTTTTTTGAATTTTTTTGTAAAATTTTTTGTTTCAAAACTTTGGTTTGATTTTTTTAAGTTTGTGCAATCATAGATAAAGAACCGGAACTGTTTATAACAAAAACATCTGGCAACACTGTTTATCATGATGCTGTATTACACGTCAGAACATGGCGTTGTACTTGAAATGAAAAACACAAATCATTGAAATTGATTATTTTATTACACTGCACTGGTTAATCACATACATCCATACAAGATAAAGGATCTGGATATTGTCGATACAATTTATTTTTTACTTCTTGCACTAGTTTGTCTTTAGCGTATATTTTAGTTCTAATTGAAGTCTTTTAAGGTTTATTGCAATATCGAAAGGTGGAAACTCAATGTCCACATGATCACAAATGAACTATTTGTCAATACAGGTATTCACCCACGTACTATGTTGAACACCATCTCACCGTCTAGATACATGTTGTACAATATGCATACACATTTTTCAAATTAGTACTTTTTCAGGAATATACTTGTTTTGTTCACACTTCCACTGCATGTTTTACACACTGGAATACAGTGGTGAATTTGGTCCATTCCGTTTGCGTTAGATACACCATGTTGCTGGGTTCATGCAATGTATTTTTTTTACGTAACAGCACCATCCTCTTCTCGAGGACGGTATTTAGCCCTACTTCATGATTTGAACCTAATGATTTGTCTATGGTCACATTTAGCTCATCATGAAAGAATCATTCATTTGGTCGATTCGTGTACATAACATCTGTCATTCTTCAAAGTTCAGTTATACACCAAATTGTTCTGCTTTGCCCAATCGAATAACAGGTTCAAACGTTGTAGTACAGATACCAATCATCACATGTTTTGTTTTATATATATTTTTCGGATAGTAGCTTGTGAAGAGGAATTCTTTATCGTTAGAAGTGCACATCTTTCTTGCTGAAACACACTTCCTCGAATGATTTAAGGGGTTATAGCATATAGACTAATAAGGAATTTGCTGATGTTTGCATTGATGATTTCATCACAAGTCATAGAGCTTTTGCTGATCAAACCAAATTTACAGATGAGGCTGTGTACTAAATTGAAATTGATGACTGCGCCCAACGAGTCTTTTATAGCATAAAGATACAGATCCAGTGTTTAAGGAACGTAATAGTTCTTCCTGTTTTGAAGCTTTCATGGGAAATATCTTGATGGTAAAATAATATTCATATCAGTTTCGAGCTTCATTACTATTTTAAATCCAAACATTGTAAGAAAACTTGGCTATCTGATATTCTATAAGGTATATTCGGTTGTAAATCAGTAATCTTGGTAAATGATTTCATCACATCAAGTAAGTTTAGAAACTGCATACAAGAAGCCGTGATGTCGTTATCATGAATACTATCTCGAACGATACTTATATATGATGCAAAACTGATGACGTTCCATTACCATGTTCTGACGTGTACTATTGCATTATGATGAAAAGTGTTGCCATATGTTTTTGTTCTAAACAGTTCCGGTACTTTACCAATGGGTGCCCAAATTAAAAAAAAATCAAACCAAAATTTTCAAACATTTAAACGTAACATTTTTAAACAAAAAAGTTTTTAAGCAAGATTTTGATACCAAAAAATTTTTCAAACAAAAAATTTCAAACTGAAAATTTTCAAAAAAATTTCAAAAATTTTCAAGCAAAAAATTTAAAACAAAATTTTGAAACTAAAAATTTTCAAAAAAAATTGAAGCAAAAAGTTTTCAAACGAAGCATTTCAAACAAAAATTTTAAAACAATTTTAAAACAAAATTTCGAAACAAAAAATTTTAAAACGAAAAATTTTAACCAAAATTTCAAATTAAATATTTCAAAACAAAATTACCAAAGTTTTGAAACGAAAATTTATTGAGCAAGAAGTGTTTAAAAATGATTTTGAAACTAAAAATTTTCAAACACAAAATTTCGAACCGAAAAATTTTTCAAAAAATTTTCAACTGAAATAGTTTCACAGTTAACGGTCAAACTTTATTGATTTTTAAGTATTCGGTTAAGAAATAAACTTTTGATCATATTTATTAGTGCGTGCAAAATGTTGAACGAAAATGTTCAAACCAAGATTTTTAAACACTAATCGATGAATGTTAAAGAAAACTTAAAGCTGAATGCAGCAAAGATTTGAAAATCTCAGCCAATTTGTACGAAAGATAGTGATTAACCAAGTCGCAAAGATTTGAAAGTCATCAACCAATCAGATTGCATAAAAGATAGTGATGGGCCAATCAAATTGCATCAACAGTAACTTTGCCAGTGATCATATTACATCACCTTAGACAGTAGAACCTATACATGCCCATATAACCATATACGGTAATAAGATCTCATGAAAGGAATAAAATGGGTCAATAACCGAACACGTGATCGTACTAATTTTCGGCAATTTTTTACCCACGTATAGGAACGAAATGGAGAACCTAAATTTATACTAATACATATTGAGGTCCTGTACTATTATACCAAATTTTTAAATTTGGTAATTTCCAAAATTTAAGGGATGAGCCAAGGTACACCTGTCAAAATTTTAAAATGGTGCATCGATGTAAGCATATTATGAACAGGAATGAATCCCTGTATACGACCATATAATGTAATTAAAAGACTTCATCAAAGGGGATAAATTAGGTTAAAAACTTCCGAAATTTAAATTTTTGACAATTTTTTACTCATGAAAGGGAAGGAGATGGACCCCCAATACTGATAGATGTACATACCGTGGTCCTAGACTACCATAACAAATTTTTAGATTTGACAATTTCCAAAATTTAAGGGAAGTGGTCCTATGTATCTCTGTCAAAATTTAGAGGATGGGCCAAGGTACCCCTATCAAAATCTAGAGAGGATGCTCCTAAGTTGCCCTAGGTCATTGACCCTCGGCCAAGGGCATTGACCTTTGACCTATGACGTCTCAAACCCAGTGTCAAAGTCCAAATTTGTCTCAACTTGCGTTATTATTACTTCAGGGGTACATAAGTTCAATATAGACATTAGTCCCTGTCTCGAGTGGTTACGTAACTCAGGATTCTAAATCTAACTATGGCAAGAAACATGTTTAAAACACGGTCAATGCAAAATAGATTAGTAGGTGCAGCCATATTCAATGCAGGTGAACAATATTGAATGATCTGTCTTGTAAAATAAAAGTCTTGTAAAACATCGTATGTTCAGGGAGACTTTGTATTTCAGGGAGACTTTGTAATGTCAATTTCTCTCGACTGAGACAAGATTTCCCCTGCTCTTGTGAAATTTTCCCTAGAGTTGTTGATTGTCCAGTTCCTAAAATTATATTGTAAGATTAACCTGGATGTACTAAAGAAAGTGCCAACCACATTTGTTTAGGGCCGCGGTTGCTCAGTGGTAGAGGCTTCACCTCCGGTGCATGGTGTCCATGGTTTGATCCTAGCTCATATCAAGTAGCTTTGTGGTGGACAAATACCGTGTGCGTGGATTTTTTGGGTTGTTTTCCGTTTCCACCCATTTTCTTCATTCTACCATACTTCCGCAGTGGCTCAGTGGTAAAGCGTTCATCTCTGGTGGGTGAGGTCCAGGGTTCGTTCCCAGCTCGTGCCAAGTAAACTTAGTAGTGGACAAACACCGTGTGCGTAGGTTTTCCGGGGTTCTCCCGTTTCCTCCCACCTTTCTTCATTCCACCATTTTATTCATTTCTCATCGTCACCGCCCTTTTTAACCTAGCTTGCATAACTGTGAGTAAAACCTAAAAATTCCATTTTCACATTTGTTTTATCCATTTGCTTTATGCTTCCGTTTTTTTCATTTTTTTCATTTTTTTTTTTTCAAAACGACAAATGCACCCAGCCAGCAATAGGTGAAAATTATGCTACTTTGAACACACACAAACTATTGTCATTGTATTGGTTTAGTTTTGAAGAACAATTAAAAAAATATGTGTGAGATATATTGGTGAATTTGTCAGTGTAAAAATTTCCCTGGGTTGTCATGTTTTATTGAAAAAATCCCCTTTTCTCTTTTTGCTAAATTTACCTATGAAATTTCCCTCAAAGTACGAACACTGCGTATGGCAGGCTTACGAAAGAATTGCGGCGCACTTGAAGTTGTGTGTGTAAGTGTATTCTTGAAATTCGAGCACCGTTTGTATTCGAGTTTTGTTTCGTATACTGTCCCTACTTATAACTAAATCGTTTAATACCATTTAACATTGATACACATACAAACGAATTTACAAATATAAATCTGAATACCTTTAACATATGTGAATAAGTTGAAATAATTTTAGTTTATCAATAGTAATAACCGCAATATAATAAGTGTAAATAAAATTATTAAAAATGTTACAAAATCTCATTTGTGACATGCGTACGAACTCTTGATTACAGAAAATAATATATGTTTGACGGTCATTCTAGACACTAGATTTAAAGAACTAGATGCAACATTTTACTTCATATCCTTCTATCCGTCTCTTACCCATCTCCTTTAGTGGAAATTCTGAATTTCCTTTCGCTACTACAATACCACGAAAGCACGATTGCCAGAATTCACTCAATCGAGCTTAATTTAATGTTTTACTTATATCTTTTATTACCTTTATTACTTTTGGGAGCATTTTCACATAAACAATTTTATCATCTCTGTTTACTAATCACTCAACTTTAGCTAAAGGCGGAAGGAAAGTGCAATAAATGCGAAAAATCATGAACTACGGTATTCACGCAAGATATAATGCACATGAATGTACATCGTTCTCAAATTTAGGGGTATGCAATTATTTGCCCGTGTGAAGTTCTACATAACACCATTTTTCTTAATGCATCAAAATTTGTATCGATTGGAAACCTCATATTAGCAAGTTCACACCATTAATTGACAGTTTTTTGCATGTAGTGCAATATTTGTTAGTTCCGGTGGCCCTTGCCTTTGATCATCTTCCCGCTTCCTTATTTGTTCCCACGGGCAGTAATTACATGATGTGTGACTGGTGATCTTAGAGGCTAAGGTGTGGGTTGTCTTCGGCTCACACGTGTCTCCCGAAATTATTCATTAAGAACCTATCGAACTTCAGGAATTAAACATAGTGGTGACCCATTCTGTTGCACGTGACCTCATTGATCATACCTATTATCCTAAGATTTGGCACAAGCCATCTTAATCTGTAGCATGTTTAACTAGCTGTTGTCATTTAGTCTGTTTACCATACTATTTAACATACATTAGGAAAAAGTACGACACCTTCCTTCCTTCCTCAGGTCTCTTTTATGTGTAATAATTAATGTAATATTTAATATGAAATAAAAGCATGATAATCTGTCATTTTTTATATGTCTACTATGTTGTTGCATAGGATAAAATGTAACCTAAGCTCCTACCTACCATGAATAATCATTCTGCGTAGTTCTTTAACTGTATTAATTGGTTTCTCTATAATATTCATAGAATATTGTAATTTTTGTAACTATTGTATTTATTCTGATTCCATGCTGGTAAAAATTAATTAGATAAGGTTCAAAATGTATGAGAAAAAAGTACAAATTACACAAATATACAGCTAATAAGGTTAGTGTGAAATAGACAATAAAGAGAAAAATAAAGAACGGTAAGGAAAATGGAAGAACTCTCAAATCAAATACAATTTAAAATAAAATTTGACTTTCTGAATTGTAGGTTATTTTCTAAATTATGATATGTATTTGTATTTTTTACTTCGTATTCCTAGAGGATAAATCAATAACTGGTGCTATATTCGCCATCTTTACTATATGGATTTCATGAAGTTCTGCAAGAAAGTAAAACCTTGTAACTTAAAAACTGTTACATTTATTAACACAATTTGTTTTGTATACTTTCGGTAACATTAATTGTTTTTCTGTTTTTAAGATTCATCAACATATCTCCAATTGTGCACAGTTCATAAACACTATTGCAGATTTCTTTTAAATTTCTTTTAAGAAACCGATAATTGTGTGCTAATTGTGTTTGACCGAGACATTCAAAATCATATCACTTGGTGCTGTGGTTCATCAAGATTAGGTGGCTTCTGTGCATACGACTCGATTTTCATTTATTAAATTGAGTTTGTGGTTTAGCGTCGCGTTCAGCAGCGAGAACTTACATCTTAACGTTTTGTCCGAATCACGTGACCTTCCATCTCTTTATTTGTTTCCGAAGACAGTAATTATAAGAAGTATGTCTGGTGATCTTGCAGGCTAATGTGAGTCCTTTCGGTCGATACATCTCCTCCGACATTGTTCATTAAGAAACTGCACAACTTTAAGAGTAAAATGTGACGGTGGTCCATTCTGTTACACGTGATCTCATTGATTATACCTATCATTTCAATATCTCTCACAAGCACTATCTTTAGCATGTTTAAATAGCTTTTGTCATTTACCCTGTTTTCCTTTGAAGAAAAATGAACCAATACTATGGTCCGTTGAAACTACGTGCACACACCTCACATATGTACCTCACACTTGTGTGGGTTTTCAGCCCAATAAATTCGTCAGTTCTGCTTGTTCACATTTTCAAATCACACGAGTTGCCTCATATGGTGAAAACAGAATCCTAGAAAGAAGGTTAAACCATTTTGCAACAGAATGAGCATTTATTCACAATATTCTGTTTGTGTATCACAATTTTGGTCTATTAGATCGTGTATAAAATTTAACTTGTAGTATTTTGCATTTCTTATGTACCCACATGCGTAGAAAAAACTGCGCATATACTGTAAGTCACGATTCTTCGCATTTATTCCATTTTCCTTACGTTTATGAGTAAAATTCAATTATTATTAGTATGTGGAGACAATAGAAAGCTATCCATCTAAGGAGATATTTCCTAAAATATAATAAAATAATAAAAATGTAAGCAAAAAAATTACGCTCGGTTTTGTGTATACTGGCAATCATACCTTCGAGGGATTTTTCAGTAGCAAGACACGATTGCGAAGGGAAATTGACAATAGGCAGTGAACGAGCTGGCGGAAAGAACTGGAAAGAAAATATTGAATTTATTGCTTTAAACCTAGTGTCTAGATGGTTCGAAGCGATACGCACCATGGTTATGAGTATTATTTGTTAAGAAAAAGAGAGCAAACAAAACGTTATTTCCGTGGTTAGGTGGATAGAGTGGCGGACTAGTAGTTATTTTATTATTTTGACACGAGATCGAATCCCATCCCATCCCATTTTTTTTTACAAAATATTATAGGAAGTGTATAATTTTGATGTTAGTAAGTACTGAAACAATATGATAAAGAAATAACTTATTGATAGCATCCTTTAATCGACGTATTTATTCAGTATTATAATTCGTGTGCTATTGGAAAGAACTATTGTTTTCAGTTCATGTTCTTGTTTGTTACACCTCCCCTGCCCGTTCTTGAACAGCAGACAACTCACTTCAGATTTGTGTCAGGAACAGTAAAAAGAACATACGCGACCTTGAGAGTCTTTCCAGTCTTACCCTTTGTTACATCGACATGACGTTACACTTTGTTACATCGACGCGACATGGCGTTAACCTTTGTTACATCGACGCGACCTCATAGTCACATACAATTATTTCCTTAATAATTCTAATATATGGCATAAGTTATTTCTAACAGAAATATGACCAATGGGTATTTTACTTTTGGACGTGAGTTGCTTCGAACAAAGCTTTCCAAAACATTATTTTTTCGCATTTACCAAATAAATGTTTCAGTAATATCTGCAGCCTAACACGAGTCAGTTTAAGAAATTCGAGCGAGAAAATTCAGTGCGTTTCTTCCGTACCCATCATTAAATATATTTTTAAATGTTACACCTAATCACAATTTTCCTAAAATCGAAACTTCTTTTTAAATGTGCCTTGTTGTGGCTAAATGGTTCAAGTGCATCGGTTCTGGATTTCATTCCCGGTGAGAGCTAGTGTATTTTAATCCAACGTTCACGTATAGGTGCAAAGAGAAAAGTGTTTAAATAAGCCAAACCAAGCTAATGAATAATACAAAGAAATAATACAATATTGCTAAGTTATAGAAGAAACGTTGTTAATATTAGATATTTGCGTGTGAAATGTCCAACCAATGACTGTCAACTCCAAAGGTAAGAAAGTGAAACATCCAATACCAGATTAATCAGTGGTCTCTAGGAAAAGCTATCCTACTAGGAAGTGATTGAGATAGCAAAAAATGTTGTAATCGCTGGGAGACATCTTAGGAGAATATAGTGGGCGAGAGAGTTTAATACGGTACTGCAACTCATAAATAGTCTGCATCTTCGTTGAGTATTGAAGTGCGTAGGCCTATATAGGTTTGCATTGAAATGAGCATTAATACACTGTATCTGTTGAACATTTCACGGGGTTCGATATTGTAACGATTCTAGCGAACTCCTGAGCCTTCACTTAAATTCGTGTTTATTTAAAACTCCATTTGTTTAAATTTAACACTGTTAACCGTTATCACCTGTATACTACGGGCAACAACCCGCCAGTAATTCTTTACTTTTGCCCTTTGTTTTAGCGACATAAATGTCTTTGTTCATAAATTTCTTGCATACACGTAGCGTGGACATTAAATTTTGACTTCTACGACATATGCATCTAATTACAAACACACCTATAGAACGAACACAACAAACTTGGAATATATACTTTGTGTATTGAAAATCATACACGAGACGCTGCACGGGAGAGCTGTGTGCATACATATGGCAGTCAACTTCCTAAGAAATTTATAATAATAATAATAATAATAATAATAAACAGAAAACGAAACAGTTATTTACATAATTTATTTATTTAAGCATGTGAGTGCAATGGACTGAAGTTATTTCTCTCTCTCTCTTTGAAGTCAACAACCCTTAGGGTGCCCTTAGGGGAGACAAAATTACTTGTGGCACTCACGACTATAGGGTGGTGTGTGGTTGGCACATCGGGTTTCTTTGTTGTTACTCCCAGCTTTCGTGACCGGATACAGTTATTCCTGGTAGAAAACACAAGAAAATATACCTTTCTAATACTATTAAAGTAAATAATTACACTCATTCCCCCAATGTGATACTTGTTTGTTTAACTGTATACAGACAGCTGATCCTTTGAAGAATCGTTGACAATAATAAATAAAATAAACTCGACAAATATTCATGTAAATAATAGATAAAAGTTTGCGTCACACTGTTAATTTTGCTGGGCACGCCAGTGTGCCGTGTTATCCGGTTGTGGCACACTGGAATATAGGGTATGGCTTTCTAATTTTTCCCAACTATTTTAACTGCTTCAATTGAAATGAATCTATAATAATAAGAAAGTGAATGTAGTCTTCTTACCGTTCGATTTAGAAATCAAGTCCGCTAGAATTGTATATATAAAAAATAATAATACCCAGAATTTTATAGAATAGTTTGTTTTATTCGAAATGACATACTTCTGCAACTGTTTGGGTTGGAATTATTTGAAATCAAATCTTCATGTTTTACGACTCACGGTTATACCGCCTAGGCTAAAGGAGACGATGATGATGAGAAATGAATGAAATGGTGAAATGAAGAAAGTGGGAGAAAATTGGAGAACCCCGGGAAAACCCATGCACATGGTGTTTGTCCACCACAAAATTCAGTTGGTGAGAGCTGGGGTTATTGTTATTATGAGGACAATTCTTGAGCTCCGGTGGTGAAGAGTAACTCCTGCCTTTACATCATGAAGTGAAAAATCTTGAGATGGGTGCGTATAATTGTGTGAATTTAGATGGCAACTGTCGCCGATCACTAGCAAGTGAATATGGGAGAACTATGAAAAAAGTAAATAGACGCTTGCCATTTTATTATAAAATTACATGGCGTGTGCATTTGATCTGATTCCAAACAGTTATCGCGAATATACACGGTTAAAGGGGCACTCTGATTAGAAATATTAAAAAGACTTCAACGATTTATCACTATACAAGCTGGGTCTTCATTATTGCCTCCGTGGCGATTTCGGAAGAACACGCAACTAGTAACCATAAGGTTGGTGGTTCGCTCGCAGCTTAGGGTACTTTTTTGCTTTTTAAAAAATGTTTTTAGACACCTTAATGCAAACAAATTACGCATATAGGAGATTTATCGTATTTTAGGGGAATAATTTTGTGGTTCGTTGGCGTTCTGTCGCTTCTCTGCCGCTGGTGGTATAATTTTCAAAACGAAAGTGGGACCACCGCCTATCGTCGTTGCGGGACCGCCAATTTTTGGGGACATATTGGTAGTTGCCTATCGGTGGTCCACCGTCGCTTACGGCATTTGGTTGTCCCCTCATAAGTGAGGCAGATTGTAATTGACCGAAAGTGTTTTCGAACAATAGGGAACATCTTCTGACTTCGACTTCTGAATAATCCGTTTAGGATCAAGTGGAATCAAGGCTGCCGTACGGGAAGGTAGAACAAGTGAGTCAATCGTTCCAAGCACTACGCTCGAGAGCCTCCGTCTCATTTAAGACTTAGACTCTTCAGGAAAAGTAACAAGTTTATAATTTATAATTTATTCTTTGAGTCAAAGTATTTTGCAATAAACCATCGTTTTGTAAGACAAATTGTACTCATAATTTCCCATCATGGATTTGAAAAAATCAAAGTTCGAACAAGGAAAGATCTCCGATCCACATGTCTCTTCACGATTCATATGGAAGTCTTATCTTCATTATTGACCCTTAATTTATTTTAGTCCTAGGCAACGCGAATCGACGGAATGGCTCTAAGTGAAAACATTCATTTAGATGATTAAGTAATCAGGAAATTCCTGCTATTATTTCACGAAACACAACAGATCTTGAGCGAAAAAAAAATTGCTTATCAGGGAAAGGGAGTAAATCATCTGCTTACGTTTGCTTAACTAGGAAGAAAGCAAGGGTGCCGAACCTTAGACGCCAGGGGGGCCGGACCCCCGCAAAGCTCATGTGGACCCTTTTGTATTTATGAATATACAATATTTGGCATAATTTGAGTGCAATTTGTCTTAAAATTCTGCATTTGAATGGGCCCCCCAGACTTACACAGAAATCGGCGTCCTTGGAAGAAGGTCTAGTGAAATGAATAAAAATGTGATAACGTAATACCTGAACAACTCTATCTAATGGAGGAAAGTAATTTAGTATTCAACACTTCTTTCAATTTTAAGCATTTCAAAGATTCTCGTAATTTACTAGCGTCCCGGATTTGCGTTATTGAAATATGGGAACTCTATCTATGCCTTAACGTGGGAATCGGTTTCGGACCATGCACTTAAGCCGCTTTGCTACAAGAGGATCAGAGGAGTTTTTCTTTCAATTTCCTTAGGAATATTGCGAATGGTATGACTTTTAAAACTATGTTTAAAAAAGCATACACATCGATACAATAAGATGATAATCTGATACCTCGGAAATATATTGAATTGTTTTTAATGTTCTCACGCTACCAAAACGGTACTTATGCTTTTTTTTATTCCAGCCTTTCAATATAAGCATTTCACACTTTTGTCTGTTCTAGGACGATACAATTCTAGTTCATGTATATGCTAGCGTTGGAAATACAGTAGAGTTTGGCTTATCCGACATAAACAGGCAGGCAGAATGCCGGATAATATGGACGTGTTAAGAAAAGACCTATTAAAAGTAAAACTTATGATATAATTTTACATATTACCATCTAATAATCAAGCTTTATAACAAATAAATGCACTGCACTGAATCAGGGACGTATCCAGCGTGAAGGGCCTGAGGGCTGTCCCCTTCCGAAACTCAAGCACTTTTTAATAAACTTGTTTTTACCCTTTTGAGGTTCTTTTATAAGAGTTTACTTGGAGTCAGTGTCCAAACTTTGGGCAATGTGCTATTGTGTTGTTATAATTCTAAGAACATACCAGTAATGCCGTTATACCAGGTGCAATTAAAGAACAGTTCTAAATAGGAATAACATTTCGTTTCCGTTCTGTTTTTAACTTTAATAAATTAGAACGATACACTCAATGTGTTCTTACTATTTTTGTTATGTGATATACGTAGCAGACAGTTTTCTTTAGTTACATTTCTCTCGAAAATATGTTCCTTTTTTATGCTATAATGCAGTTTCCAAAGTAAACTGGTTTATAAATGAAAAGTAGGAAAAAAGTTTAAGAGAAATACAGAAATGTTGCATTATTATTATTATTTTTATTATTATTACTATTATTATTATTATTATTATTATTATTATTATTATTATTATTATTATTATTATTATTATTATTATTATTATTATTATTATTATTATTATTGATATTTTTAAAACATTAGAATTACGTGCTTACAAGGATTCGTATTGGGCCCCCTCCAAATAGAAAGCCTGAATACGTGTCTGAACTGAATGATAGACATATGAGTCAAGTGTAGACTGGCGCGCTAGGCGATAGACTCTAGAGCATGAAAAATAGATTAAGACCACAACTTGCAGTTCTTCTTTCCGATTGGTGCTATCTGCAATGATATGTCGGATCATACGGTATGTGGAACAAACATCGGATAAGCGAGACCATGGGTTATTGGTGTTTCACGTACCTAAACCTGTAAAATGTTTGTATAATCTATTATCTTTCACTCCCTAGCTAAATTTGTGGGTATGACCTTGCCTTATAAAGTACAGTCTTATAAAGAAAAAGTATTTTTTTAGCTAAAAGCTAAAGAGAAGCCAACTTCAATAATTTATTTTTTTTTGATGTTTTTTTAATAAAGGCAAACTAGTCCATTGCATCACGATAAATCACGTTTGGTACTAAGATATCTTTTTATGTCCGTATATATCCTTCACACTTTGTTGGAGACAAAATTGTTCTTTTCCCAAGAAAACAGGATGAGAGAAGCTATACAACAGCATGAACTGAAAACATTACTTATTACCAATAGTACTCTAATCCTGGATAAATACGTCATTACAGCAAAATATCAATAAGTTATGTCCTTATTATATTGCTTCGGTTCTTATTAACAAGGAAATTATAATGTTTTGTAAAAAAAAAAAAAGAATGGGGTGGGATGGGATTCGATCTAGTGTCAAAATAGTGTAAGAATTACTAATCCACCACGCTACCCACCTAACCATGGAAACCAGCTTTTGATTTTGTTTTTCTTAACAAATAAATGCTAATATCCATAGGGCATGTCACTTACAACGTCAAGACAGGATATTTCCTCTTTGTTTCTACATTTCCGTACGCCATCTTGGTTACAGAAGCTAATTTATATTTGGCAAACCATCTAGACACTAGGTTTAAACCAATAAATTCAGTATTTTACTCCACTTTTCAGTTCCTTCCGCCAGCTCGTTCACTGCTTATTGTCAATTTCCCTCCGCAATCGTTCTCTGATACTGAAAAAATCGCTAGAAATCATGATTGCCAGTATAGACAAAACCGAGCATAATTTTGGTTTTTGCTTATATTTTTATTATTTTATTATATATTTTGGAAATATCTCCTTAGATGGATAGCTTTCTATTATCTCCACATACTAATAACTGAATTTTACCCATAAACGTAAGGAAAATGGAATAAATGCGAAAAATCGTGAGTTACAGTATACGCGCAATTTTTATTGCGCATGGGAGTACAATTTTCCTGAGCATAGTCTCTAGGTTCAAGTATCACAAATTTGCTTCTAAGTGATTCCATTAGACTCCACTTCTATGCTTTCTTGCTCTGTCTGTGTCATATCATCACAAGTTTCAGACCTTCCAATGAATGGAAAATCTAACGCACGAAGTGTGACACACTCACTCACACACACACACACACATAAAAACAAGAATCCAATAAATTATTGTACTTACAGAATCAGTTCTCCACCTGTGACATTATCACCTTCAAAGTAGTCCCGTCAGAATTCTCACACTTCTGCATTCGGTGCTGCCATTGATGGTAACAATTCTGAGACGAGGTTTTTGGAAAGCCCTTCAGGAGATTCTCCGGTTTGGCCTGAACCTCTTCAACTGAGGTAAAATGGGTTCTTTTTAAGCACGGTTTAACTTAAGGAAATAAAAAAGGAAGTCACATGGAGGATGAGGTGAATAAGGAGGATGCCCCATCAGAGTAATATTTTTGCTGGTCAGAAACTGCTTGACAGTTAGGGCCGTGTGTGACACATCTCTCGCACAAATCTTCCTCGTGTAATTCATAAGTTAAAATGCGTCGAAGAGCTTCCCTATCCAAGTTAACCAACTCCAGCACTACATGAACACTTAATCTTCGATCACCCCGGATCATATCACGAACTTCGTCAATGTTTTGATCTGTAACCGCTGACTTGGGCGCCCAGCACGTTCATCATCTTCCACACTGTCCTTTCCCCTGAAAACCGCTTATGCCATTCAATCATACGTGTACTATACAAAGTTTCATCTTCATAAGTCACGGTTAATATGTTTCCGTGGCTGATTTCTTAAGTTTCACAAGAAACTTGATGTTGATTCGCTGTTCGGTTTTACATTAGACATTTTTCCGGCAGAATGTAGTTGCACGTGTTCACTCAATGACGCAGTATTCCCAACTGGCGTGATCGGTTAAGTCGAAACTGGCAACATGGATAGAGGAAGTATGTGAGATGACGTTACTAAAACAGTTGTTGCTAACTCCTCTCTTTTTTCAAACTGCACAGTCTCATTTTGTGTGTGTGTCACACCTCGTATTACTCATAGCTTTGTACTGTATATTTCACACCATCTCATGATACTTGTTTATGCTGGAGGTCGTTTACCATACAGTATCTGGAACTTTCTCCACAGCGAAACGCAAGACTATGGAATTTGCAAACCGCTTCATGTACTGTACATTTTCCTATACGGATGTCATTTCGAGACACGTGATTACTAGTGTAAGTGTCATGGAGTAATTTGTCTAGAAAATTAAAATGAAACCTTTCTCCTATCTCAAAAACTTTGTATTCATAAATTTAACAAACAACCTTGCTGAGTTTGTTTCCTGCAGGACTTTCCACACTCCCTGTATTCAGATGCATGTGTAGACGTAGTTGTAAATTTATGCAATATTGAATCCTTTATCGAGTTTCGAATTTTGCAGATGAGGTGGATGCCATTTGATTTTCCCACAGAAAAGGAAGTAGATTTTGTTTCGGGAATTCACACTGTTTGTGGAGCAGGAAATCCTAGGACGAGACATGGAATGGCAATTCATGTATACATGTGCAATACTTCCATGAGTAATAAATGCTTCTACAATTCTGATGGAGACTTCCTAATTGGTAAATCACTTTATCTTTAATTTTGTTTCGTTAGTTACGTGTATTAACAAAGCTATAAGTTCCTCAGTTGTAGCTAACAAATAGACTTATATTTCCCTGTTCAGAAATTTGTGACATTTTTACTTTCTACACTGAGAAAAAAATGTAGCTGGCATACTTAAAAAGATAGGTTACATGTGTAATTACTGAAGTTTTTGGACTTAACGTACAGCAGACGTATAACTGAAAACGCACGTTTTATAATACTTTCTGTATAAGTGTTCCATCTATACGTACTTTCTGTATGAAACAATGTAGGCGGTCAGGATCTCACATACAAATGGACGTATATAACATATAGCTGACGAAGGTAACATAAGTATATGCATGTGATATACGGAAAACTGTTAGATGTCAGACATCCTGCAACGGCATGATGTAACATCTAAGGGCAGTCCCTATGTGGCACACGGATAACGTATGCTTCGTACTGATTTCTATAGTAAGCAAAAGGATACTGTATATTTGTACAATATACCGCTGTCCGGAGAACAGATTTTTCTCTGTGTACTGATGATAGGAAAGAAAGTATCGTAATCGTGAGAAAAAGTCGAGCTCGAAATGTCAACGGATTTGATTGTTTCATGTACATGCGGAAAAACGGATCACTCTCCTAGAGACCATAACGTTCAACGGTTTTTATAAGATTGTCTAGGGGTATTCTTTGAATGTCCTTTCCGAACGCCCCGTTTTGAATATCCTGAAAGTAGGGGTAGTGTACTGAAGGATAGAAATCAAAACTTGCGATTTTCTCGAAAACAGCTCTAACGATTTGTTCATACGTATTTCATAAATCAATGTTCATGATCAATCCTTTACTATAATATATGTCGCTTTTCTAGGAAGAATCTAGGAGAGATAATTTACTTTTGGGGATGTGATGATATCAAGTGATTTTCTCAGAAAGAGCTCAGGCAATTTTGTTCATACTTCATAATATAAAGTTTCATTAATAAAGTGACTAATTTATCCTTAAAAGTACACAAATGGTGATTTGCTCTTTGGGTGGATTTTTTCGTACAATTTTCTCAAAAACGACTCAAGCAAACGTGTGCATGTTTCATAAATAAATATTTTATTATTAACTTGACAACATGACAACTCATTTGTCCTGAAGAAATCCACAAGGGATATTTTATTCTTTTTGAGATTTTCAAGTGATTTTCAAGTGATTTTTCTCAAAAAGACCCAGGCAACTTGTCCATTTTCTATAAATAAATGAACAATCTCACAATATGGCGAAACTTATTTGTCCTTAAAAAAATCCCCAAGGGTTGATCACTATTGAGAGTGTTTTGTTTCGAACGACTTCCTCAAATACGATGATGCGAGCTTTTGATACTGTTTCATATATACATATTTGAGTAATAACCGTATAATTTAGTGTGAATTACTTCTGACAAAAATATCCACAAGGAAATTTACTTTTGAGACTAGTTTTCTTACGACCAAGTTTTCTGAAAACTAAGTTTTTTCGCCTGTCACAAATAAACAACAGCTGCAGCATAATGTGATTTACTTTAAGAAACTGAAGCAATAAATTTAATGCGGCAGCCCGTACCTTATATTTAACAAGTAATGTGAAACTACACCGTACATAAGCAGACTAGGAGTAAGGATCTGCTGAAGGCGAATGAATACAACCAGCTTTCTTTTTGTTCATTGTAAAGTGCGATCAAGTGCTGCATGTGGTGGAAGCCTTCTTTATTTTTACGGTAACGGAGATATCACACCTTTAAATACTGGTATCTTCGTTGAAGTAGTAGTTGAGAAGCAAGAAACACTATTGTCAATTAAATTACAAATCTATATTAATGTTATAAAGCATGTCAAAAAATCAAGGGAAAAGTCACACATCTTTTATTTTGGACAGTTCTTTCCACTTCTGTTTTATATTTGTTACTTTTAGCCGTACATCAGGGTTAGCATCAAGGAAACTTCTAGGTTTGCTACTCAAGAAACAAATCTTTGAATATGTTTTTTCACAAAAATATGTCATAGACTGGAACTACCTATTTCAATGCTATTTCACCTTTTTCTTATACTTAGAAAATATCTTTATGCAAAACGATTAAGTGTACATTTCTTGATAAAAATATTTCAAATAGGCCATTATAAGTAACATTTACAAGTTCATCTTGTTCTTCCACAGAAAATTTTAGTTGTACCACACCATACACAGAAACTTTCTTATTCATTAGTTTTAAGAATCTGATGAAGGTAAGTAATCTCTGCATATAGTCGCTTAATCACTAAGGCATTCACTGAATATATGTTTTTTTTTTTGTGTGTGGCAGCTCTTCATAGGTCACCAGAAATGACTTAAATGTTGAGAAGGTGTTGAGAGTAACACCTTCAATTCGCCTTGCCTACAGTCATATTTTTGCAATAGCTGCTTCAATCCTGCCATTTCACTATGTTCTTTAATAGAAACACTTTATTGATTTTATTAGGCGCCGACATTCCAGATACACGGTTGCAGATAGTGACACAGGTAGGTGAAAACAATTTCTCCTGTCACATTCTCTTGTGGCTTAGAGAAAAATATTTTTCTGTAGAGTCTGTTAAATACCTTTCTCCAACTTCGCTGCTTTTATCTTGAGAAATTATAGAGACATATTGTTGTGTTCTGGGTATTTAGTTTCCAAATGTCGTCTGAGATTAGCTGACTTCATAGATTCAATAGAAAGAGTGTCATGGCATAAATGGTATCTACATGGAGTTTGGCTCTAAACGTGATACTCGTTTAGCTTCATTGAAAACATACTATAACTGTATTTTAATTTTTCCTGTACTTGACATGTATCATAAGTTGATGTCCTGATGCTAGGACTAGCACTGCCATCCGAATCAATAATAACATTTGGGTAATATTGTAGATTCTAGCTCAGTTTCGTACAACACCCTAGCACATCCCTAAGTCCTAAAACTTACCTTCAAATGAATTAAGTTTAAAAATATTACATAATTGTTACATATTACAGTTTTCTTAATAAATTACATCCTTTAATCATGAAAATATATATAAAAAAGAACACTAATATTCTATTCCATAATGACATCAAGCTGGCGCATTCATACCATCCCGCAAGAGATTTGCTTGTCATCGTAGGAATCTAATTCTAGTTTATTAGCTTTTTTTAAATGGCATTACGTCAGAGTATTACGCATTTCAAATGTAATGTTAAATAAAAAGTTACAATACTACAACTATTGTCAAGTGTTGCCAATTAGATAATACTACCGTAACACAAATATTCAAATTTTGAATGTCTCAAGGTTACTTGATGAGAAACCAAGGTAACTTATGTCGGATGGACGATCATGATATTAAGCATTTCGAATGAAGAGAAAGAGTGATACAAGGAACTGAAAATTTGACTTTTAAGAAAGTATCTTTTTCGAAAAAGGAATCCTTAGGCAGGTGTCATATGTAAAGTGATGTAAGGAGGTATATAGTTTCTAATATACAAAGGAATCATAATAACTTTAGAGCAATATTGTATCTGAAATCGTCCCGAAGATTTGATAAGCATATAAAGTTTGCAGCCCTTTTTTAAAATGGCGTATTTGTGAGAAATGTTTAACATGATTGTTGCTTTATTTTCTTTTACTATAACATTATAGTGTTTATGTTTAGTAATTGTAATTACAAGTTCTTACAATTTGATAATATTAAACAGTGCTGCAAAATTTACCAGAGTTAATTGTATTTCCTGAAAGATATCAAATTTCTGTACAATCATTATGGTCGTTTCATCTATTACAAACCATATAAATCCTTACATATGATGCCTTTTTTCAAAATAAAGCATTTTTAAACTATCAAATTTTAATTTTGTGTAGCTTTTTTCCTATTTCGCATCATATGACGTTCATTGCATCAGATGCTAAGTTACAGCTGTGTTATTATTATTGTACAAACCGCCGAAGTTTGAATATTTGTGATATTGTATAATCCTTAGTTTGTAGTTCAAAATAATAAATGTAGTATTGTAAGTTTTCGTTTGATGTAGATTTGATATATGTAATAATCTGACGCAATGTCATTATAAATAATACAACTTTAGGATAGGTTGGCAACACTGCTAATCTATTGATATTGCGAGTTACTGGAACTACTTCCTTTGTTGATATTTGTTTTGTACAAAATTTTAGCTTTTTCTATCAACTAATTTAGTTGAAGAACATGGAGTAATTTGAAGTGGTTCGCCCTGTATCTGTGTATGGGGCCTATATATAAAGGATATTAATAAACTGTACCGACAAACTGTGAGAGGTGATTCCTCACATAAAAAGAAAATTAAATGGACCTGTGTAGCAAGGTGCATAGTTTCAGAGCAAGACCGTCCGAAAAATAAATATACCATTCGAAAATTTGTATTTGAACACGAGAAAACACAGAGCACGGTCTATGTCAATGTCCACATTTACGCCATTGAGAAATGCATATTCCAGCAATGTCCAGTAGAGAACAAGGAATTTCCTACCGTACAGAAGGAAACCCTAAGTGACAGGTCTCACGGAGCATAGAAGCAAGTTATTACTCAGAATTATCGTGCGTCTGTTGTGCAGGCGAAGGAGAAAGTCAAACAGCACCTCTCACAGCTTGTATCGACAATCAGATTCCACCGTGAACTTATGGCATGCACATACGAAGTCGTGATGTACAAGTGAAACTGCTGATAAGGGACCTGAATGCTATAGCACGACGCCAAAGGTGTGGCAGACATACAACATGAACTACTGATGAGTCGAAATGTGTGATTTGGTCGGATAAAACATAGTTCTCTTTATTTCAAACCAGAAACCGAGTTTATGTGTAGCGTACGAACAAAAAAGAGTATGAGCTCCAGTGAGCCCAATCGTGAAATATGGCTGCTGCTTCGTAATGCAGTGGTTACAATATCCTGTTTTTCAATGGGTTTGTGCTGACGATTACCGATCGAGTTTCTGCTATTTTAAATGTTTCTGGGGAATGGCACCATATCCAAGATCATAATAAGTCTATTTCTACAGTTGCAGCTGTTGCAGACTGGTTTGCGAAACATGGGGATAAAGTTGAACACTTTCCCTCGCCCCCAAGTCCCCTGACCTGAACATAAATCACTACTCGTGGTCTGTATTATAGACAAGAATCTGGCACATATTTCCACCTTCATCCTCTCTGGTGGAACTGAGTCATTTACTGCACCCGGAAGGTGTAATATTCTGGTTAATGCTACCATCTATAACCTTTGTGGATTATTTCCACGTTACGTCAGAGCTGTTCTGAGGGGTATGGTCCAGTAGTATATTAATCTGGTAAGTTGAACTTCAGGTGTTAATATTAAATTCAGGTTTCTTTTAAATGCAGTCCTTCTTGTGCACGCCACTGGGTATGTGTGTATTGTTGACACTTCACAAGACTCGATGAATGTTTGTGTGATGCAACTTTCGAGAGGATAAATATCAATAAAATAATTTTAAAATGAGTTTCTATCCATGCATTTAGAAATTTAAGAAGAAAATTGACATACATTGAAAGGAGTTTTTTTGACGTGTGTGTTCATGACATACAAATGTTTGATATGTAAGTTAGACCCTATACGATTGTTATTTTATACCTCATAATTAACATAGTGTTACCTCTCTGCTATTTTTTTTGCTTCAGTTCCCCAGTATGGAGCTCTTTATATAACGACTGAGTTTGGGAAAATGAGTGTGAAGCCCAATGAAATTTGTGTTATTCAGGTATGAAAATAAGTTATTTGAATATCTAATCTCTAATCAATTAAAATTAATTAGAAAATAGAGAAAGATGAGTATCTAATTATATTTTCTACTGTTAAATAATTTTATGTAGATAATTTTGTTGATTACAGCGAATTAAACTTATGTTTTAATATTTCTTTCTTTGTGTGTGTGTGTGTGTTTTAATTGTGAAATGTAATTGGCATTTCGCAGATCCTCTGATATATAAACTTTCGATAGCATATATTTTAACATAGAGAGTTCACATATTTGAACATTCATAATTATTATGCTACGGAAGGTTAGATATACTACTAACCACTACTTCACTCATTAATTAGATATGAAATACACTTAGTTATACCTATAAATTGCGTATTTTATTTCCAAACTGTCGACAATAGTACAACTTTATTCACACACACATTTCCGGGGAGCTATTAATGGGATGAATCTTCTTTCAAAAATATTAAATGAGGAAATTCTGTATCTCTTCAGGATTTCGCATCCTAGATGCACTATGGCTAATGAGATATATTAACCTAAAATTATTTTTAGTGTTAAATTTTATTTTAAATTTTGTTCAATAAATGTTTTCAATTACGCATATTTCTTCAAATTGAAGATAATTTTACGTTAAGGCAAACCCGGGCAATTTATTTATTTATTTATTTATTTATTTCATAAGGGCAATACAACAGGCTTAAGGCCCAGTTATAGTGTGGTATACATAATTATCTAATATACACTATTATATATAAGTTATTATACATACACAAATATACGTCGTTTAATTATGTAGAAGGTCGTATAAAAATACAACTTCTTTTAACTCTATTTCTTAAGTTCAATTTTGGAATGTTATGAAGCTACAAGTTTTTGTGTAATTTAATTATTGAAAATATTTTTCCTTTCTAATCGTAAGTGTAATGAAACTAGGCATCTCTGTTAATAAACAATACGTTTCAAAATGACCAGAAAAATGAATTTATCTGTGCCCCACGTTTGAAATATGGTTACACAATTTCTAATAAATTCATTTGTCTGGTCATTTTGAAATGTATCGTTTATTAACAAAGATACCTAGTTTCATTACACTTAGAAAGGAAAAATATTTTCAATAATTAAATTACACAAAAACTTATAGCTTTATAACATTGAACTTAAGAAATAGAGTAAAAAGAAGTTGTATATATACATACTCAGATTTCTGCTTAAAAATTCTGGATTCCCCCTTGTATCTTGATGGCCAATGAATTTCCCGGATCTCAAATTTAGAACTGTTGGCGAAAGGTTCCACGAGGCAGTATGACAAATGGCGCCGTCCTACTACATCCGCATGTGTAACAGAGACCAATGCATTGTAACTCAGGAATGGAACGCATGTTGAGTATGTGGTAGGGATGGCCGGACATTTTCAGGAAAAACGGAAAATGGAAAACATTTTTTCCGGGAACCGGAAAATTGAAAACGGAAGACGGAAAATTTTCTGAAAAAACGGAAGACGGTAAATTTTCCGGAAAACGATTAATGTAAAACAGTGATTGAAATTAGCATAATAAAGCATTATTTGGAAAAAATAAAGCATAATTAAACAAAAATAAAGCATAATGTGGGTTGTTCTACTTATTATTCTATATTCATGTTTTGTTACTAAATTGTGAACTCCTAATGCAATCAAAGTGTTTTTTTTTATTATTATTATTTCAGAAACGTAGATGATAATCTAGGTGCTGCTACCTCTATATATCCGATTATCGCTTCACCTGGCGCACGCTTGAAAGTAAAATAAGTAATATGGTACCAAAGGATCTTCTTCCTTTGCCTTTCGTTGAAGCAATTCGGTTTCTTGAATTTATGAATGAAGTAGAACCAAGTTACCACTCACCATTCAGGCAAATTGTGACTCGCCGTATTGAGGCCTTGTTTTCTAAGGAGAAGTGTGGCTGCGGAATCGATTGATTTGACAACAGTTAGTTGGACTTCGCACAAGGTGACCAGAACTTCCATTTTCAAAAACGGGACGCATACGAATAGGCGACGGTGGGGGGGATGGCTTCCACATTGCATTTTGGGACTCAGCAGTGTTTTCAATTTACAAAATACACAAGTGAGAATGATAACACAGTGTTTCTAACTTAAGTATTACCCAACAATACTTTTAACTACTTGAACACTCAGAATTCCCACTTGAACCACAGAACACTGTATTCTCATTTGAATATTCAGAAGTTCTAGGCACGGCTGAATCTACCGAATAAGTGTTGGTACGGAAGAGTGTAGAATTTGCCTTGATCATTTATATTTTGACTAATAATTACCGGACACCTGGGTCATATTTGCTTAAAAACGGGACATTTAGGCGTCCCGTTTGAGAATAAGAAAAAAAACGGGACAACGGTTGAAAATAAGGGACTGTCCCGGCTAAAACGGGACGTCTGGTCACCTTGACTTCGCAGACTACGGAAAGTTATATTACAATCACAGCCCACTATATGCTTCCATCTAAGTTCAATAAGTTCAGTCCTTCAAATAATTGAAATAGAAGTGAGGCACACAAGGGTAAACCTAACTCAGCACTTAGCACATCTTGCAGAGTAGTGAAACATTTCAGATAAAATACATGCAATTGTCTATGACAATGCTAGTAATATCACAAGTGCGGTCGGGAACTTCCGTATGCAAGCATATGTTCTTTTGCTCAGACCCTACAACTCTCTATAAATAAGGGTCTTGCAATAGAAAAAATCGAGAAAATGTTAGGTGTTGCTAGTCGGATTGCTTCCCACTTTAAACATAGTACGTTGGCAACGTCAAAACTGGAAAAACAGTAAAGATTATTAGGATTGGCAGTATAATTACTTATACAGCAAGTTAAAACTCGATGGAACAGCATACATGGAATGCTTGAGAGATTGATAGAACAAAGAAGAGCTCTTAACAATGAATTATCAGATAGAAATGTAACAAAGGCGTCAGATTGCAAGAAGTTTAAACCTTTAAGGATTTCCACTTTCTGACGTAAATTTTAGACTTTCACTCAAACAGCTACTGCTTCCTTATTATTTATCGTAAGATCATGGTTCATACCTCGTTTTTCTCTCGATAGAGCATACTTACTAACGGTACCACTTGTCTGTATCATAAAGCTTAACCGGAAATATTGGGAAAAAACGGAATTTTTCTGAAAAAAATCACCCCTTCGTAACACTTGCGCCCATCGGGCCCGGCCCCTGTTTCATCTAAAAAAAAAGTGATAAATACCCAAAGGTATACACAATCCTTATGCAAAGTTTCAATCTGATATTTTGAAAACTAAAGGCGTGAAAAAGTTTTGAAATTTGCCTTAAGAAAAAAAAAAAGTCACGTCCCTTCCCACCACTTGGCGCCGCCAAGTTGACCATCCGGTTCCAAAACGTATCTGCGGTGTTCTTTGGTCCATCCTTGACTTGAAAAATAAAAAAAATCCCCGCTTAAATACCTGTTATAGAACCTAAATAAGCGGTCAAAGATGATAGTACACCATGGTATATAAATACAGGGTGTTTAGTAAGTAATGGTCATAAATTAAACCGTAGATAGTACATGCCAAAACTAACAAAAAAGTCTTAGTAAACATGTGTCCGCAAACCCTTCGTAACGTAGATAGGGGCTGTCGAAAGTGTGGGAAAATGAAGTTTAGAGACGAATATCTCAAAAAGTATGAATCGGACAGAGGGCGGTCCAATGAATGACTATCGAAGTCAGACATGCGCTATGCAGAAATGCATGGTTGATAACTCTGCAATGCGCGCGCAAGGGATTCCCCAAAGAAACGGAGGGATTCCCGGAAAATTGTCCAAGGAAAGGGGGTTCGAGATGAACATCGAGGGCGAGTCTTTCCACCAGTAATTCATACGTCGTGGTACCAGGTCGAAAGCTCGAAAAGATACAAAATGGCGCACAATGTTTGCGTGCCGTGTATGGTTGCATAACCAACAGGAAATGAGAGAGGCAATCGAAGAAAGGTGGTGGTGCATGTTGTGAACTACTTCAGAGCACATTCCTAAGACGAATGCACATGTACAGAGTAGTTCTTTACTGTACCAATACCAAGGTAAAACAAACGATGCGCAAAAATGAATGGAATGGCCGAAAGGAACACTGGTAGAACATGCAAGCCAGCTGGAAATACTGAATCGGGGTTGCAACAGACGTTGAGCTCACCTTGGGTGCATGATGTTACGGGTTCAAATCCGCTGAAGTGCCCACTGAATGCAGTGGTTCTGATCTCATATTTTCCAAATCGTAGGTCCCGTCCTTCGAAGCTCCTAAGCTCGTTTAAAACAACAATAACTCAATCAATCGAGCGCCTGTAGGTTGCTCATTATTTGGTTCAATCCTTGTACGTATACATAAAGAAAAAAACTGTGCAGCAGTTCTGTCAATCAGCTGGTAGACCAGGAAATAGGGAATGGAAGAACACTACATTGTTTCGATTACAGACGTGAATTGGAAACACGCTTGCCTTTCCATGTTTGTTTCTTATGTTGCCTGAAGGGTTCTGCTACAGGTCTACATGCTTTCGTCGTACCGGAGTAGTCGCTTGGGAGAATGATTCAGAGTGTAGAGGTTCAAAAGTGTGGTGATGTTCGTTCAAAATTGCTCCAGG
This sequence comes from Thermobia domestica, assembly GCF_964235325.1. Taxonomy (NCBI): domain Eukaryota; kingdom Metazoa; phylum Arthropoda; class Insecta; order Zygentoma; family Lepismatidae; genus Thermobia; species Thermobia domestica. The sequence continues at coordinate 181,261,215 of NC_137458.1, read as the reverse complement.
AAGAATTCTGACAACTAATGCATACGTACAAGTGTGGCAGCACTTAGGTAAATGAAACGGTATGCAAGGCACTGGTGAAGCATTATGTTCTAAGCAGTTAACGTAACGAATATCCGCAAACTTGATTGCAATGGGAAAAGCATGACAACATTCGAAATGAAATGAAATGAAATCTTTAAGTTTAACGTCCCACGGTTATGCCGGTTAGGCTAAAGGAGACGGTGATAATGAGAAATGAGTGAAATGGTGGAATGAAGAAAGTGGGAGGAAACGGGAGAACCCCGAGAAAACCCACGAGCACGGTGTTTGTCCACCACAAAGTCCACACGGCGCGAGCTGGGATCGAACCAGGAACCCCAAGCACCGGAGGTGAATGACAACATTCGAGTATGTGGAAGGCGAATCTGAAACATTCCGCATGTTGAACGCGTAACTGTATTACAACAAGCAAAAAATGATGGACATGTCGTGCTTCTCCATATCAACAAACAGAAATCGCCATGTTGGTAATGTGAACAGCATTAATCATAAGGTAAACAGTAAATACCCAGATGTGTAACCACAGAAGAGATGAATGATAAATTAACGTACCTCTATCATTAAAGTAAATGTTGGAAGTGTCATCCATTCATGCGAATGCATGCTCGTACCCGTTTTCGCAAAGATCCAGGCACTCGTGATAACATGTCGGCATTCTGTTGAATATGTCCGCACCATTGTTCCACCCTTTCTCGAAGGTCTTCTAATGTTGCAACAGGGGTAAAATAAACTTGCGATTTCACATGGCCCCAGAGAAAGAAATCTAAAGGATTTAAGTCCGGGGAGCGCGGTGGCCTAGCAATAGGAACCGCACGTCCTATCCACTTTCATCCGAATTGGGCATGTAAATGTTCTATGACACGATTAAGGAGATGTGCTGGCGCTCCATCATGCATAAACCACAGTCGCTGACGCCTATTGAGAGGTATATCTTCGAGTAGAAGCGGCAAACCGTGTTGGAGAAAAAATCCAAATATGAGACTGCAGTTAATGCATTAGGAAGAAAGAATGGTCTTACGAGCTGATCACCTAAGAGTCCTACCCACACATTTAAGGAAAACCTACGCTGATGTCCTAACTGCACTATTGCATGTGGATTCTTAGGGGCCCATACATAAGAATTGTGAAAATTAACAATGCCATTCCGGGTGAATTGTGCTTCATCCGGGTGCTAAATAGGACGTCATCAGTGAAATGAGGATTGCCAGTAATTTATCTGCGAAGCCACTGACAAAACTGCATTCTCGTCGGAAAGTGTGGGAGGGCAGAGGTTGGACACGTTGCAGATGTTATGGGTACAACTGCTGTTCATGGAGAATGTGCCATACGAAAGCATTGGATACGCGTTCGGCAAGTCCCACACGTCTTGTGCTCGTTCCTGGGTTTTCGTCCACTGCCTGTAGTACGCGTTCTTCTAATTCAGGGGTACGTACTGTCCTTGGCCTACCCGGCCTGGAACAATGTGTAAAGCTCCCATGTTCCCGTAGCCGCTGATGTATTCTGAGGAATGTTCTTCGGTCTGGTTGCTGTCTCGTAGGGAAAGTCTCGCGATATAACCTAGCGGCCTCTACCGCATTCCCGTTTGCTTTGCCGTACATAAAGTGCATGCCAGCATACTCATATTACTGTACATTGTATCAATGGTAAGGTAAACAATAATTTAGCAACACACTAATAGCACTAATTAATACTGCACAATAGTATTCCCCGTGGCTTTGCAACACTACTGAAACTATTGCACTGTTCCCCGCAATACGATGAAGTAAGTACATCCACAACATTGTAAAGGCACGGGCGTTTGACACCTCTTCAACACACAGAACTACTACATTCACTGTAGGCGAGAAAGACAAGTGAAGACAACGAACCTCTACACTCTGAATCATTCTCCCAAGCGACTACTCCGGTACGACGAAAGCATGTAGACCTGTAGCAGAACTCTTCAGGCAACATAAGAAACAAACGTGGAAAGGCAAGCGTATTTCCAATTCACGCATGTAATCGAAACAATGTAGTGTTCTTCCATTCCCTATTTCCTGGTTTACCAGCTGATTGACAGAACTGCTGCACAGTTTTTTTCTTTACGTATACATACAAGGAATTAACCAAATAATGAGCAACCTACAGGCGCTCGATTGATTGAGTTATTGTTGTTTTAAACGAGCTTAGGAGCTTCGAAGGACGGGACCTACAACTTAGAAAATATGAGATCAGAACCACTGCATTCAGTGGGCACTTCAGCGGATTTGAACCTGTAACATCATGCACCCAAGGTGAGCTCAACGTCTGTTGCAACCCCGATTCAGTATTTCCAGCTGGCTTGCATGTTCTACCAGTGTTCCTTTCGGCCATTCCATTCATTTTTGCGCATCGTTTGTTTTACCTTGGTATTGGTACAGTAAAGGACTACTCTGTACATGTGCATTCGTCTTAGGAATGTGCTCTGAAGTAGTTCATAACATGCACCACCACCTTTCTTCGATTGCCTCTCTCATTTCCTGTTGGTTATGCAACCACACACGGCACACAAACATTGTGCGCCATTTTGTATCTTTTCGAGCTTTCGACCTTGTACCACGACGTATGAATTACTGGTGGAAAGACTCGCCCTCGATGTTCATCTCGAGCCCTCTTTCCTTGGACAATTTTCCGGGAATCCCTCCGTTTCTTTGGGGAATCCCTTGCGCGCGCATTGCAGAGTTATCAACCATGTATTTCTGCATAGCGCATGTCTGACTTCGATAGTCATTCATTGGACCGCCCTCTGTCCGATTCATACTTTTTGAGATATTCGTCTCTAAACTTCATTTTCCCACACTTTCGACAGCCCCTATCTCCGTTACGAAGCGTTTGCGGACACATGTTTACTAAGACTTTTTTGTTAGTTTTGGCATGTACTATATACGGTTTAATTTATGACCATTACTTATTAAACACCCTATATATCAGATTTCTTAAAAAAGTTAAACTTCCTACTAGGGATGACCACATTTTCAGGGAAAACGGAAAACGGAAAACGGAATATAATTCTTCCGGAAGCTGGAAAATTTGAAAGGAAAGACGAAAAATCTTCCGGGAAAATGGAAGACGGAAAATTTTCCGAAAAATCGGAAGACGAAAAATTTTAAGGAAAAACGGAAACGGGAAATTTTCCGGAAAATCGGAAGACGGAAAATTTTCCAGAAAAATTGAAGACGGAAATTTTTCCGGAAAACGGAAAATGTGATATCCGGAAACCGGAAAACTCTTTTTCCGGAAATGGCCATCCCTAGTATGTGGTTGTAACGCTCGGCAGTAATTACAACGGCATAATTATGTTCGCTCTCTAAAGACTTCATATCACATACGCATGAGTACAACACACCATACGATCATTCTGACGCTTTGCAATAGATTTTATGGCAGCATCCGAGGATTTTGTCTACCCCGAAACCTACAGTTTTGCTTGTTAACATACCTAGACTAGTGAAAATGAAAATGTGACGTGGTCATTTGGTGAAGATATGTTTTGTCTACGTTGCCCTTGTTTAGGGACATGTCACAAAAAGTTTTCTGAATCAGCCTATCTGCATCAGCAACTTCTGTGCTACCTCTATCTTATACAAATACAGCTCCATCCTTTCCTTCAAAGTTCCGGAACACTACTACATGGAGCACACACTTGTCGTCACAATAGAGTAATAGACCTGAGGAGACAATGCCATGGCTTTTGGAACACGTAGAACACGTTGAATTGTCTTTTTTCAATGAGACTCTCTCCGTCACACAAAAATGTATTTTTCTTTCATGTCTCACGAAATTTCCGAACTGTACGAAAAATCATCTTCCAGAATGATACATTGTATATCCTTAAATGCTCTATGCATCACTTTTGTGCTGTGATGATCGAACTTTGGCTGCCGAGTTTCTCTCCTAGATCCAACTTCACTTGAAGACAACAATATCGTGAAGAACTTGCGAGAAATAACATCGAAACTCACACTGTATAATATAGGTGCGAGATATTTCCCATGTCCCTGTTACAATTAACAGCGCGAATTAGAAAATAATACATATTTCTTGGTGCAAAGTTATTGTTCCACCAGTAGTTTTTTATATTGGTGAATCTGGGGTGTGGAACCTATCACCATTTCAAGAATGAAACAAGAAGTGAGTATCAAGTTCTGTGTGTTGTGAGTATTCCATTTGATGTGAGTCATATTTGTATAGAGCTTTTCGTAGGGAGTGGATATTGTGGGGATGATATGTAAGCATATGTAAACTTCTCTCCTAAAACTTCTTTAAAGTTTGATGATCCGACCTCATTTTAAATTTTCTCCCAATCAAATAATGTTTTAACTTGGTAGCACCCTCTATTAATGAAGCAGTCCTTTTTCGGTACTTTGTAGTTTTATTGTGGTCGAGAGAACACTTTTGATGACATCCCTATAATTCTCTTTTCACCATTATCATCAATTTGGTAAATCAAGCTTGAACATGCCGTCAGACCTCGAATTCTTAAATTAATTTTCTATTATTTAGTGGCTTTCTAAGCACTACGTACTCTTAAGAAATCTGTTTAATTGTGTCAAGAGGTTTTTGGAGTTCTGGCTTTCACTTAAATTTTGTGTTTTTCTGTAACAACTTCAATAGGGGGTAGTACATCTAAAATTTATGACTCAAGTCTATATCAAATCCTAAGTATCCTATAATTTCCGTAGTTCTTTCACATTACGAGGTACTCTAAATTCTACAACTTGCTGTATTTTCTGAGAGCCTTCCTGAATTCCCTCTTAAGATAATTCGTAACCTAAAATTGTAATTTTTCGACTTTACGACAGTCTTGGGAAGTAACGTAACGCAAGTAACGCGTTACTTGTAGCGCGCTACCTTTTAAGTAACGTTTCCTAGTAACGCATTACATTTTTTCCAAAGTAACTGTAACGGTAAAGCGTTACAAATTTTTAAGTAACGTGCCTACTTTGCGTTACTTTTTTGCATTACATTTCGAATGAGTAACTACAATATATGTATATTTTTTTCGGAAGCAAAGGTTTCATTCCTGTAAGTGAATTTCTCAGAATGGAACAATGGAGCATGAACGTTGTCAGTGACCGACAATTCCTGCACTGTTCGTCTTTTCTCGTTTCGCCTTATGACCTCTAGCAATGAAATTAGCATGTAAAACTTATCACTTTTCATCTTAATGCAAGGCGGAACGGGAAATCTCGATGTGCATTTTCCCGTTTCGCCTTACGAACTTTACGTTGGTAGGCTTGCAAATACATTCATAGATACAATTTGATTTATTTACATAACAAAATATAGTGCCACTTGCTGCTTTTGGAAGATGAGGACAGCCTCAGGGATATTACGTGTACTGATTGCAAGCACCTGGAAGATTTTGTCTTAGATTTTGACAGCTCCAAATCAATACATTCAGTGAGTGAACTACGAGTGCAATGGTACTGGTAGTCTATTTTACTTTGAATGGTGTTGTATTTATAAAGATGGAGAACGAAAATATTTTATCGTTCGAACATTTGAAAGAATACTTTCTCTTAAAAGATGAAGATGATGGTGAACAGCAGTGGCGTATTTAGGGGCGGGGCTTCCGGGCTTAAGCCCCCCCCCCGAAATCTTACTTACTATAGTAAAGTATATAAAATATCATGCAGAATTTTCACATTTTCAGGCAAAGCTCCACCGAAACAAAATCATAAGTACGCCACTGCTGAACAGAATTTAAAAGTAAAGTGGTGCCCCGGCGGGAAATATTTAACAATTAGGGTGCCATAATGAACGACATTCAGTAAGGGTTTAATATGAATAAACGGTGTTCTGATGAGCAGGTCTACTTTATTGATGTGATGTTGATGGTATGTAATATTAGGGTTCTTTTAGATCAGTTTGCATATCCTAAAGTCCCGTTGATTATAGAGTTTGGAACAACTAGCTTTAAAAAGCATGTATCGATTTTAGAGTTATTGGCAATTTTGATTCACCCCCAGTTCATGTGTTCTCATTTCGTCAGTTGTAGTGTAATGTTTATCTATATTCTGTATTTTTAATTTTACATAGCAACATTGTTATTATTATATAATTAGTTTAGTTAATAAGCAACCATTTTTTTAACGCATAGGAATGGGCACGAGTCAAGCTAAAACTCGACTCGAATCCAAGTCGAGTTTCGAGCCGAGTCAAATGTAATATTCTCGATTCGAGTTCCGAACCGATTCACTATTTTTGGCGTCGAGTTTCGAGTCGAGTCGAGTTTGATAAGTGGCTCGCTCGTTTTAACTCGTTTTGAAATCATGGGCTGATTACACTGGAGGAAAGCGAAAGCCATGACAAATGTTAGCTAAGCAGTAATATGGAATACTTTTAGTGTTGCTCACGAGAGGGGACACTGCTCGCATCTTGTCTCGTCTCGATAGCGAGACTACAAGAGATTTTTTATAACAAGCTTAGCTCAGCTCGGCTTAACTAAGCCAATGGCTCGAGCTGACTCGCTTGGGGTGAACCATCGGCTCGAGCTGGCTTGGTTGGGATAAGCCATCTGCTCGGTTCGACTCAACTGAGCGAAGGGCTCTAGCCGACTCGGTTGGGTGAGTTGTTGGCTCAGCTCACTTCTCGGTTTGAGTCAATAGTGAATGAGCTGTGAGCCGATTTGCTTGAGTCGTTGACAATCCTAAACCCGGACCGAGCAGTTTTGAAGATATTTGGCCAGTGCCCTATAACTTTTAACAACGTTTGGCTCGAGCCCGAGTACTCAACCTAGACCCTCAACCCCAATTCAGAAGCTCGTGAACAATGTCCTTGACTCCTAAACTTCACGACTACCGAGGTTGGCAATCAACTACTTTTTAGTATTCAGATATAAACCGCCTATCTTTCATGTTTATACACAGTTATAATAATAGTAATAATAATAATAATAATAATAATAACAGAAAAAGAAGAAAAAGAAAAATGAAATCTTTGAGTTTTACGTCCCACGGTTATGCCGGGTAGGCTAAAGGAGACGGTGATAATGAGAGATGAGTGAAATGGTGGAATGAAGAAAGTGGGAGGAAACGGGAGAACCCCGAGAAAACCCACGAGCACGGTGTTTGTCCACCACAAAGTTCACTTGGCGGGGGCTGGGATCGAACCCGGGACCCCAAGCACCAGAGGTGAACGCTCTACCACTGAGCCACCGCGCCCCAAGAAGAAGAAAAAGAAGTTGTTGTAGTAGTAGTACCATTGATAATAATTATATTGCCTATGTAAGATACTTGAAGAGAGTACTCGAAACTATACACCAGATTTGACTCGACTCGACCCGAATTCGAGTCGAGTTGGAGGAAATTTTTCAAGCCGAGCTCTCGGGTCGAGCTCAAAGATGTCTGTTTCTAGTCGAATCGAGTTTCAAAGAAAACTTGCTCGAATTCACTCGTGCCCATCCCTACGAGTAACGCAGTATGGCATTTTAGTCAATGTTACATTACATTAAAATGTTCATATAGTTGTCAAGTAAAAATTTGTTCTTGCATTTATATAAATCGATTCAGAACGTGCAATAATAATAATAATAATAATAATAATAATAATAATAATAATAATAATAATAATAATAATAATAATAATAATAATAATAATAATAATAGCGGAGTAATAGCAGTACGGAAAACTGAAGTAATAAGATTTTTTCCCACATATTCAAAGTTTCGGACCTAAAAGTAACGCGTTAGTAACGCGTTACTTTCGAAATAAAGTAACAGTTAGTATACTTTTTTGAGGCAAGTAACGCGTTACTAACGCGTTACATTTTAAGAGAAAGTAAAGTAACTTGTAACGCGTTACATTTTTACAAGTAACTTACCCAACACTGCTTTACGAATTCACGTTTCTTTACCTTAAGGTGGCACCATCTTGCTATAACACGGTTAAAACTCTATCTATGTTATCTAAATGCTCTTCGAAGCTAGAAAATGCTTATAGAGTATCATTAATGCATGAAGTACATACAATATGACTTAACTTTTTCTCCATGCACTTTCTTTAATGCTCTTATGCAAGAAGAAAGGTTTGTTTGAGTATCAAAGGGTATCTTCTTCAATTAGTACGACATCCCTTTATGTGCGAAGCGTAAGTACGTTTGGTCTTCGTTTCGTAGTCTTACATTTACGAAAAGCTCTTGTCTAAAAGTGGTATTTGTTGGTCTATTTCTCCTTTCATTATGACAGTTTTCTACCGCCAATTCATAGTCTACTATTTCCTAAATTTGGCCCTAACTCACGGATGACTATATGGTGTACAGCATTTTTCATTTTCCACGTAAGCCACTGAATGGCTATTTTCATTTCTCACTTCATTTTTATACTTAAGATGCAGAAAATACGTTCTCGATTTAATAGGCGTGGTATCTGATAATTCATTTTGTCTTCATAATTCCTCATCGTCCCAGGTGTTTCATGGAAAATATCTATATTTTATCATCAGACTCTAATGGAGTCCATTGCGTGACAACTAATCCTCCTTAACTTGTAACATGATCATGAACAGTGTTGCTACAATCCTCGCTCTGGAGTGGGCTGAAAAATAGTACCAAATTGAACCAAAAAGGGCTGAATTCATTATTTTATATCAGTGTAATACATGGCTCTATAACACGACATTAGAAGAGGTAAAGTTCTAGAACACTACCCCTTCCCTCTTCCAAGAGTCCAAATCAAGAAAGTGCTCTTTTTAAAAATTATTTTTTAAAAACATCCAAATAGGAAGACCCAGTGGCGTAACAATGGCCTTTGGCGCCCCTAAGCAAAATACCTAGTGGCGCCCCCTCACCCATGTAAGACCAATGTATGACCATCTGTAACTTACGCATATGCGCCACATCCCACATTTGACTAGCTTTGGGCAGTGTTGCCAACATGAGATTTCTCTTTCCGCTAAAACAGGGCTAAAAATTCGCTAACTGCAAAAAAAAAAAAAAAAAAAAAAAAGTTGTCTACAAAAATACTGTAAGTAATATTGCAATCGGTATTTAAGAAGTTTAGCTAATTATTACTCTCCAATAATGTTGAGATTAGAACCTAAATAGGTCAGTATGGACCTCATCCATTTAACACTACGTCATCTCAGTCAAAATCAGGAGCGGACGAAGGCAAAATTTTCACCCTGCCAATGAGTTTTTGCCCCTCCCCCCACCTAGTCCTAGCCTGTATTTTACATTTTACTACAGTGATATTAGAAAATTTATTTTGGGGTGCTCGTTTGGGCGCCCCTGACGTTACCGTCCCGGGCAGTTGCCTGGTTTGTCCAACCTTTGGTGCTTGGAGACTTTGTCGTTATTGTTGAAAGCCTGTTGCGCAGGGGAATTTTATTTATAGTTAGTAAGCTCTGGTATCGTATTAATACGGTAATAATTAATTACCAGGAGGATTAATTTCTTAATTATACAGTGCTGTAACCTCGACGAGTTTACAGTAATGCCAGTAATTTGATACGCAAATGTAATAAGCTGTGAGAGAAGGGGGAAGAAATTTTTATTCTTGCCATGTTTGAAAATGAAGACCACGAAAACTTAGGGCTCCATTTATATAATTTGTTTCTTTTTTATTAAAAACCTGGGGCTCCCCCCTAATATACCGAAACGTCCTGCGCCATACGCAATGTCTACCCTGCCTACCGTTTTGCTACGCCGCTGGGAGGATCCTAAACAACCGTGGAAGTAGATGAAACTTTTCTCGCACGTAGGAAGTAAAACAGAGGCACGTAGGAAGTAAAACAAATCAATCATCTCCGAATTCACTTCTCATGACATCACATAGTATGAGTAACGTGAGATGTGGGAAAAGTCTTACTGACACTTTTCAAATGTGACAAGTATTTGTTAAATGGTGCTGAATTGGGTAGAATTGTACCAACTTTTTCACAAAAGGGGCTGAAAATGCCAGCGTGGTACCAAGGGGTCGATAACAAAAAGGGCTGAATTTGGTACAATTGTACCAAGTGTGGCAACAGTGATCATGAATATCTTCTGTAATCATTTCTGTATCTATTTTGAACCATTCATCTGCCAACAATACTACATGTTCCGTTTCAGTGGAAGTTGGGTATTTTCTTTCTCCCAGTCGCTGTGTGGATTGCTCTCTAATAACCTATCCCTTGAGTTATAGTTTTCCACATTTTTAAATTAACACTTTCCACTCTTTCACCTATATTTTCTATATCAATTAATTCTGTAACAATGACACTATTTAACGATTCTTCCAAATGTTCGGAGACAAGACCATCTCTATGTATCTCTGAGACGAAAATTAATTTCTAAATGATGAAGCTGTTGTAAAATTAGTAGCGCTCTAGAATAATCTGAAATAACAGAAGATTCTACAAATAATTAAGATCCCAGTATCAAATCTTTGTTCAAACCCTTAGCAATAATTCCTACCGTATAATACATTTTCCCATTTACATAAAACTTTAACATTGTTCGGCCTTTTATTGACGCTATTTCTTACCAAGAGCAGGCAGAACTTTTATGTTGTTCCCCTTTAAGAAAACTGTTGGAGATCAGCAACATTTTACCGTGTCCCATAAAATGCTGCTTGTAGCAGAAATTGATGTAACGGAGTCTAATAGCGCATGTACCGATTTTAATACACTCGCTCAGTAAGTCCGTAAGATTATTAATAAAACAACAACTATAGGCAAAATTCGACTTTATTCATCGACGTAGTCTCCTTGAAGAGTGATACATTCATTCGAGTGCTTCTACCTGTATAACATTTGTAGTACGATTTCTCTTTGGCCTCAAAGTAGGCTTCAGTTTCGGCAATCACTTCTTGATTGAAGGTGGATCTTTTCTCGGAGCAATTTTTTAGGTCTGCAAACCGGTGGTAGTCATAAGAAGCTGGAGAGTACGATGGGAGGGAAGCACTTTCTGCAATTTTATTATTGTTGTGATCGCTTTGTGACATGATGCATTGCCTTGGTGAAACAGCGTTTTTCTTCTCTCTTTTTTTTTTTATTTTGCTATTTCTTCCTTCAAACACACCAATAAGTCCATATATAATATTCGCTGTTGATGTTTCTTCCTTTCTCAAGGTAATCGATGAATAGCATACGAAGGCCAAACCCTTACAAGCTGATATTTACGTTTTCGGTCCCTTTGAGCGGCTTTCTCTGGTTATTGTCCACTTAGTTCACTGCCGATTTGACTCTGGAGTATAGTGGTAGATCTATGTTTCATCCATTGTCAGGTGGCGTATGAAGAAGTCCTTTTTGGAGCTGAAACTTCTCCAAACATAGCTCTGAAACGTGAATGAGTTGTTGCTTTTAGACGATCGTCAGCAAAGGCGGTACTTTCTTCGATCATACCATTCTCATGGACAAATATTCATGCCAAATGGCGAACATAGTGCTTTCTGATATATTTAAGGTGTCATATATCTTACGCAACTTTACCATCAGTCAAGTATTATGCGGATTTTTCTGAAACAACTGCCGGATTTGGACGACCAAATCGTTCATCATCATCGGTGTTCATTCGTGTGGCCTCGTTTAAATTCAGTCTACCCACTTCTCTCCATTTATCTCGATAGAGCAGAGACCGCCATTGCATTGCTTGAGCCGTATTTTTCTAATAAAAACCAATGCTTTATCAACAAACGAAATTGAGCTTTTTCCATTCTTTTAAAAGTTACAAAATTTGCCTCACCAAGACCACTCTATCTTGTGAACTAAACGTCAGATTGCTTTGTAATATAAGCTATCATTTAAAGGATAGTGCTCATATGGATTTTTGAACAGTTATATCCCTATGCTATCCTACAAACTTATTAAATGACTTTTTGATTACATTGATTTCCGGCAATCTTACAACATTATTCCTTGCTACTGGATCATCTTTTGTATCCAGATGGTGCTGAAATATCGCATTTACCTTTTGAAATGTCTCTTTACCGAAGTCTACCTTACTCCCTTCTTTCAATAAAATGAAATCATACTGGATTCGCTAATAACACTGGTCTACAGTGGATTTTCTACAGAAACGAAAGTAGCCAATCTTTATAGATTTCGAGGCGCTGAACACGAATATCACACTTAAAATTAGCTGGTAGCTCAGAGTTGCCAGTAAAAGTGGAATTTACCAAAAAAATTCATGTTTTTCACATTTATTTTGTTAGGTTTTGCTCAGGAACGTATAATTACGTCCTTATTTATCGTTGCGGAATGTGTTATACCTCTTTCTATTCGTCGATGACCGTATTTTCTGAAAATTTAACAATCATTCCGGTAACCGGTACCGTTGGGAAATTATATACCCATATATTCGAAAATATCCCTTTTTTTAGAGGAAAATCCGATTTTTTATTTTCTTTACTGGCAACCCTGCAATAGTAAAATTATAATTTATATTTGGAAAGTAACCTGTCAATATTGGGAATGTTCATCACGATCGAAGCGAGCCGAACTGTGAAAAAAATATTATCCCTTCTACCGAAATGCCGAAATTTTCCCTACCTTTACAACATGTACATTAAAAATATAATATTGACTTCCGTATGCCGAACAGAACTATAGGACAATACATTCAGACAATGTAACTATAATTTCGGTAGTCTGTACTGGGGTGGGGGATTTTATGTACTGAAATATTGCACGAAAAATTCCCTTTCTGCAAAATTCCGACTTTTTTATGCCTACAGCTGGCAATCCTGCAATAAATAACTGGAAAGAAGGCTGGAAAAGTTATTCTAAGACTGGTAACGTTATGTGCAATCAAGAAGACCGAACTGAGAATAAATATTATCCTTTGAACTGAAATACCGCAAATTTTCCCTGTCTACTACATTCTTGGCCAAAAAAAATAAATTGGTGCTCGGACCTTCGTTATTGCTGCACAAAAGTAAATTGTATACACAAATTTATTGCCTAGGAAAATGAATGCACTCACCTTCAATGAATGCGCCGTTTCTTTGCCTTCCTCTTGTAGGTTGTGTCTGGAGCATCCCTCTGTAGCGTCCAGCAGAAGTCAGCCAACATTGCAGTTGTCCATCGACCCGTGTATCGATGTTCCATGAGAGAAATATCCCTGTGAAATCTCTCGCCGTATTCATCACTGAAAGCACCACAGTTCTCTGGGAAGACATCGAGGTGTGAGTGAAGAAAGTGCATTTTCAGTGTCATGTTGAAGCCATTGTTTTGATAAGCATGAATTAATTCATCCGCAAGGTCCCTGTAATTGTCGGCTCTCTTGTTTCCCAAGAGCAATGTGGTCAAATTACGGAAACAACGTCACGCATGCAGCTGATCAGAGGTTAGAGTGGCCTCAAAGTCAGGGTCATTTAGGAGCTGGCATATCTGTGGACCAATGAATATTCCCTGTTTGATCTTCTCTGTACTTAATCGTGGAAAACTCATGCACAAATATCCGAATGCTGCTTCATTCGTGTTCACTGCCTTTTAAAACGCTGCCATAAGTCCCAACTTAATATGCAGTGGTGGGAAAATTATTTTCTGAGGGTTCACTAGAGGTTCATTGAAAATATTTTTTGAGCCAGGAATCAGAGCTGTTCTTAAAAGCCACTCCTTTTGTGTATAGTGTTTATCTCTTGCGCGACTGTCCAACTCACATATATAACAACAATACTTAGTATAACATCCTTGCAAACCCAACAAAATCGAAATTACTTTGAAATCTCCACATCCTAGCCATTCATGCTGATTGTAACTAATGTCGCGTAGAACAGATTTCAACGTAGTGTACGTTTCTTTCGCTAAAGCAGCATATGCGACAGGGATGGACGGTCTTTCGTTATTATTATATAACAGTACATCCTACAAGCTTGTTTTGGAACCATTTATGAATAGTCTCCACTCTTCCGGTTTGTATGAAATATGTAGGTCATGAAACAAACCTTCAACATCACTGCAGAATGTAATGTCATCTTCAGTACTGAAATGGTTCTCAAGTTTTTCTGACGATCCCGAAAAACTGTTACTCGCACTTTTTCAGCTAGAAGGTTCCACTGCTGCAGTCGTGAGGCTAACACTTCGGGAGGTCTAAATCCCTAATCAGATCACTCAGTTCACGTTGTGTGATTTTGTGTGTTTCGCTGGATGAAGATGGCTTAAATGAAGGATCAACAATACTGGTGGATGGATGCACTTTTTCGGCTGGATGTGTAGGATCAGCATTCTCGCTATCACTGCTTGATGTTGTTGCGTTTGGGGGAACCGGAACTGGCAGTCCTTGTCCATGAGGGACAGGGCGAATTACAGATGGGATGTCAGGGTATTCGATATTTCTCTTCCTTTTGGTATTGATTCCTTTCTTCAAGGGCGGTGTCATACAAAAATAACAATCAGATACATGATTTGTGGGTTCACGCCAAACTTCATGGAGACGTTTTTCCCATGCATCCAAGCATTTAGTACGGAAGAACAAGACGTACAACACACGTGTGGAGCCCAAGATTTGTCTTGGTCTCTCACTCGACAACCGAAATACAATGAATAGACTTTCCTTACTGCATCAGTAAGTGGTCGCCTTCTATTACCACAAATAGCGTCTGCACAAATATAACAAAAGTTATCAGGATTGTTCTTGCAGGTGCGGGGCATTTTCATGAAAACCGACACTCGTTCAAATGACACAAACACTCACAGTTTAATTCAAATACTTTACTGTATATACATTCATCACCAACCACCTCTCAACCAACACACGTTACAGTACAGTAAAAGAGAGCGCGGACACACATAGGCACGCCGCCAACAAGTTTCAGCCTGTCGAATGATCAGGTGATTGGATCCTGGGCACATGAGTGAGCTTTACGCATTGTTGCCAGATCCAACAAGTACAACTTGCTTAACGACGGCAGCAAAACCGTTGTTACACTTCTTTGTATATTGCTATTATAACAACAACGCAATTCATTTGTTGCCTAAGTACGTGTGATATTCACTCCTTCGAAATTTCTTGACAATACGGTCATCCCACGGGAAAAACATTTTTTTTGTGTGGATGTGAATAGAATATAAATTGTTGGTGTCAACGTATATTTTATGAGTATATTTATCCGAGGATTGCCAGTGCAGTTATTTATTGCAGGATTGCCAGCTGTAGGCATAAAAAAGTCGGAATTTTGCAGAAAGGGAATTTTTCGTGCAATATTTCAGTACATAAAATCCCCCACCCCAGTACAGACTACCGAAATTATAGTTACATTGTCTGAATGTATTGTCCTATAGTTCTGTTCGGCATACGGAAGTCAATATTACATTTTTAATATACATGTTGTAAAGGTAGGGAAAATTTCGGCATTTCGGTAGAAGGAATAATATTCTTTTCACAGTTCGGCTCGCTTCGATCATGACGACATTAGCAGAAAACATTCCCAATATTGACAGGTTAATTTTCAAATATAAATTATAATTTTTCTATTGCAGAGTTGCCAGTAAAAAATTAAAAAATCGGATTTTCTTCTTAAAAAAGATATATTTTCGAATATATGGGTATATAATTTCCCAACGGTACCGGTTACCGGAATGATTGTTAAATTTTCAGAAAATACGGTCATCGACGAACAGAAAGAGGTATAACACCAGGGGTGTAGCCAGCAGGTTTGTGTAGGAAGGGAACGTCGATTTTGGGGGGGGGGGCAGCTACATGTACAAAGCCAAAAAAAATGTGTTGCTGCTAGTGTTTTTGAGGTCTGAAAGAAAGAAAAATTTTGGTTTCCTTCTGGAAAACTAAAAGCAGTATTTTAGCTTTTTCTTCTTCGTATTATTATTATTATTATTATTATTATTATTATTATTATTATTATTATTATTATTATTATTATTATTATTCTCCATAAATTATATCCAAGATAGTTTTTATTATGCTTAATCAAGAACTACTGCCCGGGACCAAACGCTATAATTTTGTGCATAACTATAAAGGTAACCAAGAAAATTCTGTCCCTTTTCGTGGAAGTCTGTGTCCAATTGGACCTCACACCGTGAGTTGAATGCGAGTGGAGATAAGGCGAACGTCAGATGTTGGTGTGGGTATATCCAACATACTCTCTCGTTGTGGCAATTTAGATACACCGTGAACTTGCGTAAACACAGAGGGAACATGGGACATCCACAGAGCGTCATAAGAGCATGTATGCTGAACGAGTTCAAATGGAGGTCAAACGCCGCTGTAGCGGGACAGAAGATATGCCAGGCCTTTGGTGAGGGTGTGGTGACGACGCGGACAGTGCAGCGATTGTTTAACAAGTTTAAGGACGATGACAAAACACCCGAAAACATCACCTGCCAGAAGCCCAACACATGTACAAAGAGGAACTGGGACTACAATTCAGTGTGTGGAGAAACCATTCGGCAGCACATCCATCAACTTGTGAAGCACTACAAGTTGGGTCGATGGGTCTCACATGTTTTGATTCCGGGCCAGAAGGCAACGCAGCAGTCGCCTGTGTTTATTTACTGGTCGGAGCCATTTCTGGACAGGACGTTGACATGTGCTAAAAAGTGGTTCCTATACGAAGCTCCACGGCGCCGTCATCTTTGGTTAGCATCCCATGAACCGACTTCAAAACAGCCGAAAACAGCACTGCACCAGAAGAAGGTCCTTCTGTGTGTTTGGTGCAGCGTGCATCGGGAACTGCTACCAGCTGGTCAGAGTATCAATGTAACTATGTAGTGTCAGCAGTTGAGCTGTGCTCAACAAAAACTCAAAACTCTGGAGCCATCACTTCAAAATTGCAAATGGGTCCTCGTTTACGGGACAACGCTAAGTCTCACGTGGCTAGGATGACTCAGGACACCATTCTCCGCCTTGGATGGGAAACAATATTGCAAACACTATGTTCCCCGGGTATTGCACCGTCCGATTATCATCTGTTCCACTCTTTGGACAATCACCTCAGAGGACGCCAGTTCAAATCCCTAGTAAAAGTCCAAAATGCACCTGATATCTTCTTCGTTTCACGGCCCACCAAGTTCTACCGCGATGGATTCCATGGCCTTCCAGAACGTTTTCAGAAGGTCGTCGATGCTGATGGGGACTATTTTTGATCTTCCAGGTTAGGTGACATATCGATGTTGAAAGGTGGTGGGTGAAAAAGCAACAAAACTTTTCTTGGTTACCTTTATATTTAAATTTAAGACCTTGTATACAGAATCTATCTACACAAGATTGATTTTCTTTGAAATTTCACTTAATTTCTTTACGGTTTCCTGACAAAATATTTATTTATTATTCGTGACTAGAAAACAATTATTTTATTACACTAAGTAGAAATAAAAGAGAGAGTGAATGAAATCCTAATTGAATATAAACATTGTTTCTCACCAAATTTTCCATCCTCAATTTCTTTCAAACACTTGTTAAAGCATATAAAAATATACTGTACTTACAAATCAGTTTAGTACCTTTGTTTTATGGCTGTATTTGTAGTACCTTGTTAAGACGTTTGTCTTCAAACTGTCAAATATAAATCACAGTAAATTGTGTAATCTGCTGTCACAAAAAGTATCCTATTTTTCGATCGGTATAAGGAAGAAATACTATACTATTTTTCGATCGGTATGGAAAAACAATATTTCTCCATACTATTTGATCGTAAATTATTAATTGTCAATAAACTTTGTTACTTTTAAATGAATGAAGCGAGATAATTTTACTTGATGTTTTAAAAGCTGGTCATTTGGGGGAGGCAGGAAACCATTTGAGGGGGCCTGGCCCCGATGGGTTCTCCCTTGGCTACACCCCTGTATAACACATTCCGCAACAATAAATAGGGACGTAATTATACGTTCCTGAGTAAAACCTAATAAAATAAATGTAAAAAAACATGAATTTTTAAGGTAATTTCCACAATTATTGGCAACCCTGAGCTACCAGCTAATTTTAAGTGTGATATTAGTATTCAGCGCCTCGAAATCTATAAAGATTGCCTACTTTCGTTTCTGTAAAAAATAAAAAGTGAAAATTTGTTGATCAGAGTAATTGTGTTCTCAAAGTGTTTTGCATTTTTAATTTCCCAACATCTAAAACAATTATTAATTTATTTCTAAATATAATCTAAAATTTTGACTTGAGTTTCCAGATCTTCTTCCTTTCTTCTGAAATATCAGGACAACTACTATTTTCGAGCACAGGCAGGATATCTTGCGTACGTTTAATATCAGATGACATACTCGAATATTCTATCTCGAACGATTCCGCAGTGTGTGCGTAGAGACTTTATTGATTATTTACACTACTGCTTCAAACATTGGGTATTTTTGTTTGGCAACCGTGCGAGTTACTGCTTACGTCATAAGTCTCCAGCGCCTGCACTTGTTCTTCCAAGATGTATTCATTATTTTGTCTGTATATTTATAAATGTTCGGAGCATTTCCCCTTCACGACCCTCGTTGAACCCTAGCGTAATTTTGGAGATTCTCGGTTCCAGTTGAGTAAGTGTATTCCACGACTTGAACTGGAAGTTGCATTATTATTTCTACTCGTCCTGCTACTTTCTAACCTTCACCACTTACTCCGTGTATACGGAATTTGTGAACGGAGGTGTCTTCTAAATTATTCTATGGAGGCGTGTGTCATTCCTATTTTCTGGTGACACATATAGCATATTAAGATTTCTACGTTGTTGAAATCTTTGTCTATTGTAATTTGAGGATTGAACCTAGGGATGCGCACGAGTCGAGATACGTCTCGAATCTCGACTCGACTCGACTCGAGACACACTTTCTAAAATTCGAGACGAGTCGAGACAAACGTATTTCTCGACTCGAATTTCCGAGTCGAGACTCGAGTCCAGTCGAGACAGCTGGTTAAAATCTCGACTCGACTCGAATGTCTCGAAAATCTTTCTATAATTTTTAATATTATTTTGAAGAAAGTACTCTCTCAGAAACACTCGGCACGAGAATTTCGGAAACTGCAGGACTTGTCAGGTGTTCGAGGAGTGCTGTGGTGATTGTCTTCAACAAGTGGCGAAACCAAGAGGAACAGACGTCCAAATGTAAAGGGGTTGGGCGCCCCCCACCTCATTACAGATGTCGGGCATCATAGACCGGGCAGACTGGTAAAACAGAACAGGCAGCGAACTGCGTCGGAACTAAGATCAAAGTTTAATGCTGGGCGAAGTACAAGTGTGTCTGAACTAGTGTTGTCAAATTTCCGGAAATTTTGAACCTGTTCTGTTTAAAAACTTTTCTCTCGATTTTCCGGAAAAATAGAAAAATAAATATGTTTCTATTAGGTTAATTTTACTAGTAATGATATATCCTTTTTTTCAAACACGCGAAAAATGTAAGTTCAAAAATTTCAATATTGCGAATATTAAAAAATAGCACTCGGAAATAAAACTATTCCAATTATTATCTATATATTAAAATAGTAGATTTACGCGTATATGTTTATCCTCAAAGAAAAGTTTATATGTTTGTCTCCAATCCTTTCAACAATGAGATCTCGAACCCACAAGTGCTAGAAACGTGCCGTTTTCAATTGTCGATTCCAAATTTTATGAAACTTGTCCAGTTCTAATTGAATATTAAAAAAAAAAGAAAAACATGACCATTAGTTCTTTATTACGTTTTTAGGGGTACACTAGAAGTACTGTGGGGGTGCGGTGGCTCAGTGGTAGACACCTCCGGTGCTTGCGGTCCCTGGTTCGATCCCAGATCGCGCCGTGTGGACTTTGTGGTAGACAAACACCGTGCTCGTGGGTTTTCTCGGGGTTCTTCCGATTCCTCCCACTTTCTTCATTCAACCATTTCATTCATTTCTCATCACCACCGTCTCTTTTAGCCTAACCGGCATAACCGTGGGACGTAAAACTAAAGATATGATTTCACTAGAACTACTGAAATTTTTGAAAATGTAAAGCATCATAACCTACGAGTTATATATTCCAACATCACATAGTTGTATATAGGGGTTGTATATCTGTCAGGCGTTTGTTTCATGGCCAAATGATAATGAAAACGAAGGATAACTATTTCTCCAGTCTAAGATTACTCTTCATTGTTTGGAGAGATTTTTTTCAATAAGCACCGTTTATCACTGACATAATTAATTGTTTGTGTAATTTATTTACTTATTAAGTAAAGCATGCCAATGCATGCATACACGGTATGGGCATTCAGTAAATAGATACTTGAAAATTTGAATTCAATTATCTATACAAGCCGGCCACGAGTCTTTTGTTTTGGCCACGGGTGCAGTCCAAACTACTCTTCTTCCACCAATTTTACAATTAGGATTGAGCTTCTTACCGGATGTGTAGCCCACCGAAGGACCACACAGATGTTATCGAAACTATTGTGCTATTGTTTCTTTGTATGCTTTGGCAGAAACTTCTGTAGATATCAAAGCCCGCCAGTGAAGCCATATGTATGGGTGCTAGATCTAGCATAATTCACTCCTATTTAGCATCTGGCATCTTGACTTTAGTATCTTGGCAAATTCTCATTCTTTCCTCTGGAGAACAGAAAAAGAATGAAAATTTAGATGCTTCACTGACCGTTGGGAATTATTCCTTAGTTGCAGCGATGGTTGGAGTAATAAAACCAGTTAGTATTTCCGCTGTTGTATTGTTGAATTCACAGAAATGTTTAAAAATAAGCAAAACGTGACTCTGCACAAGATGTTTACTTACCCATAGTTTTATTATTGTCAACTGAACCCTAAGTGTCTGGGATGTTTCTGTCCCTTCTCACTTTACAACTTGAGAGGGGAGGGGGTATGATCGTCAGAAATGCTTCAGTGCTGCGTCGGAAGCGGCATGTTATGTATATATTTCTTAAAATGTTATCCATTCATAAAGTATAAATTCCTTCTTCCGCCCCTGATTCTCTTTCCAATATACAGAACCGAATCTAAATGAAGAAAGGACCCTGAACACTCCCAAAAATGCTAAAATGAATGATGCGTACTAATAACCCGTGTAACGTGGGTTCCTGTCACCACGGCATGGCGCGTCCTCAGGTTGCGGATCGAGGAGAAGGCCTCTAGATATAGAGGTTAGCTGCGAATATACTGAATAAGCAGTCGCGGACAGCCGACTAGGAGTGGTCCTCCAGCTTGGGGGTTTGGGTCGGGCTAACAACCTCATCCTGTAAAAAAAGCACTTATTCAGAAATATTCACAAAAGCCTCGGACAAGGACTGATAACTTGGCACCACCTCAGCGAAAGAAAATGGACATGAGATTTGGAACATGGAATATTAGGAGTCTTTATAGGGCAGGCGCGTTAAAATCCGTAACGAGGGAGTTAGAGAAATACAGGATGGACGTAGTAGGAGTTCAGGAAGTTAGGTGGGAAGGAAATGGATCTGAGAATTCCGGAAATTTTACGTTCTTTTACGGGGAAGGAAATAAAAATCACCAGTTAGGAACAGGGTTTTTCGTTCATAAACGTATATTACCAGCAATTAAACGGGTTGAATTTGTTACTGACAGACTTTCTTTTATTACTCTTAAGGGTCTGTTGTGTGATATTATTGTTTTAAATGTACATGCCCCAACTGAAGATAAGGATGACGATATAAAAGACAGTTTTTACGAAGAATGGAACGGATATTTGACCATATCCCGCGATACCATATGAAAATTCTATTGGGGGATTTCAATGCAAAGGTATTCAGGACTAGAGGATATTTTCAAACCGATTATAGGGAACGAAAGTCTGCATAAGGAAAGTAATGACAACGGTGTTAGACTCGTGAACTTTGCAACATCCAAAAACCTAATCGTGAAGAGTACAGAATTCCCACATCGCGACGTTCATAAATACACTTGGACATCACCAGACGGGAAAACACATAATCAAATTGATCACGTTTTAGTAGATAGAAGAAGGCAATCTAGCATAATTGATGTCCGGTCGTTTATAGGGGCTGATTGTGACACTGACCACTACCTGGTAGCAGCGATAATACGAGAGAGGTTATCGTTGAATAAAGGTAATATTCATTGTCCGAAAACGGAGAGATTCAATTTAAAGAAATTAGAAGAGAGCCAGGTAAGAGAGGAATACCAGATTGAAGTTTCGAATAGATTCTCGGCTTTAGAAGATTCGGAGTGCACTAGTGTTGAGGATACCTGGATTGAAATTAGAGATAGCATTAAAATTTCAGCAAAAGAAAAATTGGGACACGCGGAAATACGTAGGAACAAACCATGGTTCCACCAGGAATACATAAAACTAGCAGAGAAGAGAAAACAGGCAAAATTACGCTGGCTACAAAATCCGAATGAAATGACAACACAAAATTTCGCAGATATCAGGCGGGAAACTTCCAAAACTTTTAGAACAAAGAAACGCGATTCTCTGAAAGCTAAAATTAAGGAACTTGAATATAATAGTAAAAAGAAAAACATACGGGACATGTAAAAGGGAATCAACGAATTTAAGAAAGGCTATCAACCTCGTGCTTATATATTAAAGAAATCTGACTGTACGGTTCTCACTGACACGGATAGCATCTTAAATAGATGGAAAGATTTCTTTGACGATTTGCTTAACACGCAACCAAAAACTAGTGTTCGTGGAGAAAAGGAGATACACACCGCAGAACCGTATATTCCGGAACCCAACCGAATAGAAGTAGAAACCGCTATAAAGAAATTAAAGAAACACAAATCTCCGGGTGTAGATGAAATTCCGGCTGAGTTAATTTTAGCTGGAGGCGAAAAATTCTGGAACAAGGTACACAAACTCATTCTCCTTATCTGGAACAAGGAAGAATTGCCACAAGAGTGGAAAGAATCAATCATTGTTCCAATCCACAAGAAAGGCGACAAAACTGACTGTAATAATTATGGAGGCATTTCTCTTCTGTCAACATCCTATAAAATCCTTTCAAATATTCTGTTAGCAAGACTGACCCCATACGCAGATGAAATTATTGGAGGTTATCAGTGCGGATTTAGACGAAATCGATCAACTATCGACTAAATATTTACCATTCGCCAAATACTCGAAAAAAAGTGGGAATATAATACCCCGGTACATAAACTATTTATTGATTTTAGAAAGGCGTACGACTCGGTTAGGAGAGAAACATTATACAACGTTCTTGCAGAACTTGGAATACCGAGAAAGCTAATTAGATTAATTAAGGTATGTTTAAATGAATCTCAAAGTAAAGTCCGGGTAAGAAAATTTTTGTCCACGAGCTTTCAGGTCGAAAATGGCCTGAAACAAGGAGATGCGTTGTCGCCATTATTATTTAACTTCGTTCTGGAATACGCTATAAGGAAAATCAAAGATAGCAACCAGGGCTTACAGTTGAACGGTATTCACGAGGTTATGGCATATGCTGATGATGTAAATTTAATAGGGGATGATAGGAGAACAATAGAAAGAAATGCAGAGATCTTATTAAACGCTTGCAGCGACATGGAAGTGCGTCGGGACCGGAATACAGCAAATTATGGATACGTTAAAATACTAAATAATACTTTTGATAAAGTGAATACTTTCAAATATCTAGGATCAATATTAACAGAGGAAAATCATATTCACGGAGAAATTAAATGTCGACTAAAAGCAGGGAATTCGTGTTACTATTCGGTTGAAAATCTCTTGTCGTCGCGAATTCTGTCGAGGAATTTGAAACTTAAAATATAAAAAACGATAATCATGCCTGTTGTTCTGTATGGCTACGAAACATGGTCACTTACTCTGAGGGAAGAACATAGACTGAAAGTATTTGAGAACAAAATCCTGAGACGAATATTCGGACCCAAGAGGAACGGGAATGGGGAATGGTTGAAACTTCATAACGAAGAACTACATAATTTATATGGTTTACCCAACATTGTTAGGGTCGTCAAGTCTAGGAGGCTTAGATGGGCGGGTCATGTAGCTAGAATGGAAGAAAGTAGAGACGCTTTCAAAGTCTTGACTGGAAGACCAATCGGAAAACGACCATTAGGAAGACCTAGGCGTAGATGGGAGGACAATATTAAGATGGATCTCGCAGAGATTGGAATACAGAGTAGAAACTGGATGCAGTTAGCTAAGGATAGAAGTCAGTGGAGAGCTTTTGTGAACGCGGTATTGAACCTCCGGGTTCCATAGGCCATAGAGTTAGCTAGTTAGTTAGCGTACAAATAACAAATCTGTAGATGAATCAAATAATGCAGATACATGAGAAGATGATGACGAAGATAAAAGTGCATGATGCAGCGCAGTCCACCACATGTAAATAGATTTGAAGTGTTCATATTTGTGTATGTGTACGTGTGTATGTGCTTGTTTCTGTGTATTTATATGCGCGTGTGTCTTGTAGTTGTTATATTAGTATCCACTGCATTAAGTTAAAGTATAAAATGGATTTGATGACTGCCAAATTGACGTCACCTTGGTAAGTCATTATTTTTTAATATCTAGTAATATTAAATTAGATTATAATTTAGTATCGTTTTCAGGAGCAAAGCTCTACAAGACATGAACGTACAGTTTAACGTCGGATTTGAAACACACGAGCTCCTGCCATGAATCAAACCTCGTTCGAGAAAGGAGCATACGCTAACCACATACAGTAGCAACGGGGAGCTCAACATTTAGCAATATGTATATTAGTTGTAAAATTATATTCGTTTAATTTTCACTAATATAATCTTCAGAATGTAAAGCATTCGCTGGGCACGTTATCTTGTTTAAAAACAAAAAGCCTATCTCTTATATTTCCGTCTCGGGGTTGGACTGCGGGATGATAAAAATCCGAAAGAGATGTTTTTATTATATTTTGTACAGTAGATCTGCTCCTTCATAATCTCCGTGTTTGATAAGAATGAACCTCCCTGGCTCACGAAAATGTATACGTAATATAACAAACCATGCACATTAAATGCCAGACTACTATAGCAAACATTGAAGATGCCCCCTAGAAAAATTTCTTCGGCCGCCCATGTCTGGAGGTATTATCTATCAGGAAAGTAAATGTACACCTGTTTTTCGAGTCTGGCATTCCTGCGCTCCATCCGTGAAGAGTATGAGAATTAAATCAATCAAATGTTTACTGAGGGGCAAAAAGAAAAGTTTAATCTGAATAAGACATTGCAAGGGGCACAAGCTATGAATACGAATAGTGCATAGTGTAAATAAAGAACGACACCGAAAGAGAAAGCCAGAAACAGCTGTTAAACTTAGAAAAAAGAGTAAAAATTGTCGAAGTGGGAACATAAAACACAAATACAACAAATACGCTGACAACTAAACGTTCACCATGCCATAATCTTGGTGTAGTGGTTAAGGTGCTGGCTTACAAATGGAAAGTTCCCCAGTTCGGATCCCCATCAAGGAGATTTTTAAAAATTTTTGTTGATAATACATACAGATCATGAGAGGGTAAAAGAGGTCGTATTTAGTTTTTCGTAGCAATTATTATTGGTAATGTTTAGTACTGATAATACTTTTTGTCTTTGCGTATTACTTTTATTCTTTTCTTCATTTCGAAAGAGAAGAATATTCGAACAAATGCCACCAAAATTTCTCTTATTTTGAATGTAAACGCCATTTGCGATTAGTGAAGAATAAAATTGAACGTTCCGAAGTAGCTGCAAAAAGTAAAAAGAAAAACATGGAAATCGACCATACTCATGGTTATTAAAAATATAATTTCTACATGCCTTATACCTCCTGACCACATGTGTTTAGGTTAGGCTGGTCAATATGATTTGCAAAGGGGCCCGGTTTAGCTCTGACGCACCACAGGTGCGAGAAGGGAGCAAAACACTTTTTCTCTCTCCCTCTGTGTGTCTATTTATCTACCTATCTCTGCATATATATAACACTATTTGTGAATGCCATAACCACCCTAATTTTCAGCGGATTGAGACGAAACTTGGCACAAACATCAATTGTTGAAATATCTTGATGAGTTCGTTAACCAGAATAATCAGATGAAAATGTTCAAAATGGCGGCCCTTCAAACTCTTAAAAAGTTCAAAGAGAACAAAATTTCGCCCATAAATAGGTATTCAGAAAGTTTGAGTAACTTTTCCTCTTTAACTGAAATATTTGTGTGCAGGGACTTATCCTCTTTTATTGAAATGTTGGACCCGATTAATCGCCTAAAGAAGGTTCACGCCTTTTCGCTACGGTCAGACTGTTTTTTCTTTTTGCAGGAGGGCGTTATTTCCTATCGGAACAAGATGATTATTAGTGATGATATGGAATTACACATTGAAAGTGAAGTAACTTGTTAAACGTGGTATTTGAAAGAATAATATAATAAATGTGCTTTCCTCTAACACGGAGAACTGTAAATCCTCTATTTCGAGTTCGGGAACGTGAATGGCGAGGAGTGTTATTTGATTTGCTTTTTAGTAACACTTTGCAATACAAATAATAGTAGGCAACATTAGTGGTATGTAAAATAATAAAATTAATAATAATAATAATAATAACAATATAAATAAGTTTTGTTTGTTGCAAGGCAATATCTTCCTCAATTCTTCTTCAAACGTAATGATTGTAACGCCATATTTCCCTTACAAACAAAATATTAGCAATTTATTTCGAGAGAATGGGTAATTGTAGTGATGGGAGCAACGTTGGACAGTATGCATTCATAGTACTCAGAAAAATAAGCGATTTCAATGCAAAATGAACGAAGAGTCATTGTCATGGGTAGTCATGGGGCCACGGCAGAGCCCCTTTTAGGCAAAATGTCGATAACTTATATCGAGAGAACAGGAGATGATAGTGGGATGGGACCAACGTTGGACATCATGGACCCATAAGGCACACCGAAAAAATTAGGGGCGCGGACGCCAGCCAGCCTTACTTATTTCCACATAATAATATAAAATTATATTGTCGAAATACACACACGAGTTAGCTACTAATATTTCATATTATTATTATTATTATTATTATTATTATTATTATTATTATTATTATTATTATTATTATTATTATTATTATCGACAGCGTCTTTTCATGACGTGAGCATGTTAGCATGAAGCCAAGGAGAAGATCAAGATCCATCATTCGTAGAAAGAATAAGAATAGTCAGTTACTTTAACTGTGAGCGACAGCGAAAAAAACGAAAAAGGTGATTACCTGGAACAATACTTTCTCTCAAATGAATAAAAAATCAAGCCGAGATAGATTCGAACTCGCATGGACGGCGTGAAAGGCCAGTGCTTTCTCCACTTTTTTTAACTGACTCACCGAACGTGTTTCAGTAACTTACTTATTGCTAATTTTAATTGCTTCACTCGTTTAACTTGCTTTTCTAATAACTTATAACGACAGGGACACGAACACAGAAACATCGAGAACAGTTAAAAAACATAGATTCTCTCCCGCCGGGTATCGAATACGTGACACCATATACCAAAAACGCACGTGCTAGCCACTAGACCAGCAGGGAGGGCATAGCTCACTCCCTGTGTCGTTAGGGATTACGTCCACTGTATTACCAGCTATCACTTCTGTGGGTTGTATACTATGATCACATGTTTCTTTGAGGGAAGAGTTAAACCTACATTCCATGTAATACATGAGGTATTTAGACCTACACGCTCTTCATATAATATAAAAAAAGGGTCAAGCTGGGAATAAGAAAAAGAACATTCCTTGGACAAAATGGAAACTATTGGCATCAGAAATATTTATCTATGAGGCATGCGCAGTAGTATATTTCAGAATAGTTACTGTTTAGTTCAGTAAACGAAGAATGGGGTATAACAAAAAGCAAATATGTCGCGTCAACGAGATCGACCAGTGTTGACAGAGGCGGAAGCAGATGTGTAGTAATACAACAACTTGGTTAAATTGATAATTGGTTCTTTATTCTGTAGTAGATCATATCACAACTTTACGGGAGAGCAGAGAAAGACTTACTGACGCTGTCATATAGTAAGCTTTAGTAGCACGATCATATAGACACAAATGGATGTAACTGTGAGTACTACAACTTGGATTTAACGAAAGCCGTTTAGATATTCAGTGGTATGCAGGGTTGTATAAGACACAATACAATTCTCCATACCTCAGCTTCCAGTAGCTAGATACATGCAATTTCTGGTTAGATATTGAAACTGCTGTCGGATTTTAATACATGAGGTATTGCAGGATACAAAATGCTCTACATTACTTGTTTGTTTGTAGACAGCTACTAGCTTAGTGTTCTGAAAGATTGTGTATAAATTAAGGATAGCCAATTCCGGAATTATTACTTTTCGGACTCCCGAAAGTAAAACCGGACAAATTCCGGAATTCGGAAAATTCCGATTTTGGAATATATACGGAATTCGGAAAAAATCCTTAATTTAGAAATTTCTGATTTCGTTAACATTCTGGAATTCGAAAAAATCCGGATTTTTTAGAAATCCGGAGTTTTTCTCAATTCCGGAATTTTCAAAATTCCGGATTCTTTCCGAGTTCCGAAATTCTTCTGAATTAAGGAGTTTAACTCAATTCCATAATTTTCCGAAATCCGGAAAGTGAAAGTTCCGCTTCCGAAAAATGAATTTATTTTGGTTAATATGAATCGTGGCGGAAATAAATTTTTGACCAGGTAATGGCGACTGCTTTGAAAGAAATGGAGAGTATGAGAATTCTATCTGTTATATTTGTAGTTTCGTGTGGAGAAGAAACAAACTTGTGAACCAACGGTTCAAGAACAAGTCAAGTTATTAATGTAAACTTTGCCGACATCATAAAAGAAATACGAAAGACATTTTGAATCGAAGAAATATAACATACAAGTTTGCAAGCGGAGACAAAGAAACCTAACGTAACCAGACTAAAAACGAATCGTTTACCGCGTAGCGATCGCGGTTTAGTGGTCGAGGTGCTTGTGCGAATACACGTTGTAATTTTTTTTTACTTTAGGGTTTTTGATGGCGATTGATCCGCGATAAAATACCTTTTAATATATTCAGATATTTGAATACTCGGATGTTTCAATACTTGAACTATCAAATCTTCAGGAATAATAATAGCAATAATAATAAACTAATAATAGTTATTATTTTCTCGTAGAAGATTAAAAGCTAGGAGCTAATTATCGCTCAGGTCATATCATTAAAAGCGGAAACGTGAGATTTGGAAAGAATATTTCGGTTTGGTTTAATGTTGCTCACGAGAAAAGGAATTTCTCATCTTGTTTCTAAAATAAATAAAATAACATGAGAATTAACATTTACATTCGAGACAGGTAAGGCCAACTAGAAATTTTCGTCTCTCTTTGGAGATGAGAATCGAGACGAGAAGAAAAGTATCGTAAACATTTCCCGTCTTGTCTCGATTCTCGAAATAGTGTATGTCCATTCTTTAACTAACAATTGCTCTGTAGACTGAATCTCATAGGCTATTTCGTTACATTCTATTTCAGAGCTCATTGAATTATGCTCTGTGTAGGTATTTTGTAGCAAAGCTTTTATATTTACCTCTGCATATCTTAAAAAATAGTTACCATAAGCCTTACTGTTGCGTGATATTCAGTTATATTTATTACAGTTATTTTCCTTAAAACAAACAGTACAATACTTCCTACATGAAACTTCAATGGAACGTTCTAGTTTAAAATTCGGGTAGTTGCAGAGGTGTGTCTTGAAGGTACGGAACCCTTGCCCGAAATCTCTACTTTGAAGTAAGTTTTGCCAAATTTCAGGGCAAGTTTAAAACTTTTAATATTATTATTATTATTATATCAACACAGTGTATAATCTTTAAAAGATATACGGTTTGTATCTGAATAGTAGAAGCTAATTGACTGTCGATCTCGGCGTCAAGAAGTCTTCAGGAGACAAGGACATCGGTCACGTTCTGGGTTTGAGTTCCGAAGGGGCAAGTATTCGGGCTCGAGCCAAAAATTGTTAAAAGTTATAGCACATTCACTATCAAACCGAACCGAGAAGTGAGTCGAGCCAACAGCTTACCCAACCGAACCGATTTGAGCCATCGGCTTAGTTGAGCTGAGTCGTAACGTGCCGATGGACTAGTTTCAACTGGCTCGAACCGGTTTACATGAGCCGAGTAAGTGACCCATCCCAACCGAGAAAGCTCGACCCATCGGCTCAATTGAGCTGAGTCAATGGTTCGTTCGAACTGAGCCGGCTCGGGTCATCCCAACCGAGCCGACTCGAGCTGTTCGCTCAGTTGATACAAGACGAGTCGGTTGATATCACAACCAAGGTTGGTCTTCTGCTTGGGCTCAAGAATTCGACCGTGCAGGTCTCAGCCTTGATTTTAAGAATTACAATATATACTTATATTGGTGATTACGATATTAGAGGCTATCTCGTAATAATAAAAAAATACTCTTGTCTTCTCGTTATCTAGGTAAGACGGGATACTCTATAATTGCCCCACGAGATGCATTAAAATTACGAGACGAGACGCACTAAAAGTATTCCACATTTTTGCTTACATTTCTCATGGCTTTCGCTTTCCAATCTAATCAGGCCATTATTTCAAAACGAGTTAAAACGAGCTGAACGAGCGAGCGGGCCATTATCAAACTCAAACTCGAAAACAACGACTTGGCTCGGAACTCAACTCAAGAAAATTACCTTTGGCTCGACTCGTGCTCATCCCTATTCGTATTTGTATTTTATGTTATCACTTCAACAATTTCTACTCTTTTTTCTCCGTTTACGTGCTGTTTCTGGATTTCTCTTTCGGTGTCGTCCTTTATTTAGACCATGCACTATTCTTATTCCCAGCTTGTGACCCGCTTCAATGTCTTATTCAGTTTAGGCTTTTCTCCTTATCTTGACTAAACATGTGATTGATTTAATTCTCACTTTCCGCACAGGAGCGATGAAAATTTATTATTATTATTATTAATATTATTATTATTATTATTATTATTATTATTATGATTATTATACTATTGAACTTGCACGGCGAAATTACTGTATAATACGATATCATTTCTGTAATTTTACTCCATTAGTTTATTAATGGGCACTAAATTGTCTCCAGATCAACGAATAAATTAACTACGGCAAGCACTTTGGTGGAAATATCATTAGAGAAACATTATTGATTCGTTCCAAACATGTTCATGTAATGATATTTCCACCAAAGTGCATGCCGTAGTTAATTTAGTCGTTGATCTGGAGACAATTTAGTGTCCATTAATAAACTAAATAACATACAATGGAGTAAAATTACAGAAATGATATCGTATTATACAGTAATATCGCCGTGCAAGTTCAATAGTATAATAATAATAATAATAATAATAATAATAATAATAATAATAATAATAATAATAATAATAATAACAAATTTTCATCGGTCCTGCACGCGGAAAGTGAGAATTAAATCAATCACATGTGTAGTCAAGGTAAGGAGAAAAGCCTAAACTGAATAAGACATTGAAGCGGGTCACAAGCTGGGAATAAGAATAGTGCATGGTGTAAATAAAGGACGACAGCGAAAGAGAAATTCAGAAACAGCAGGTAAACGGAGAAAAAAGAGTAGAAATTGTTGAAGTGGAAACATAAAATACAAATACGAGTAGGGATGAGCACGAGTCGAGCCAAAATTCGACTCGTCTCGAGTTCAATTCGAGTCGAGTCAAAGGTAATTTTCTTGAGTTGGGTTCCGAGCCAAGTCGCTGTTTTCGAGGTCGAGTGTCGAGTTGAGTCGAGTTTGATAATGACTCGCTCGCTCGTTCAGTTCGTTTTAACTCGTTTTGAAATAATGACCTGATTAGACTGGAAAGTGAAAGCCATGAGAAATGTAAGCAGTAACGTGGAATACTTTTAGTTTTGCTCACGACAGGGGTGCGTCTCGTCTCGTAATTTTAGTGCATCTCGTGGGGCAATTTTAGTGTATCTCGTCTCGTCTAGATAACGAGAAGACAAGAGTTTTTTTATTATTACGAGACAGCCTCAAATATCGTAATCACCAATATAAGTATATACTGTAGTTCTTAAAATCAAGGCTGAGACCTGCACGGCCGAATTCTTGAGCCCAAGCACAAGACCAACTCGGGTAGTGATATCAACCGGTTCGTCTCGTATCAATTGAGCGAACAGCTCGAGTCGTCTCGGTTGGGATGAGCCGTCGGCTCGGACCAATTCAGCCGATGGGTCGAGCTTTCTCGGTTGGGATGGGTCACCTACTCGGTTCGAGCCAGTTGAAACTAGTTCATCGGCACGTTTCGACTCAGCTCAACTAAGCCGATCGCTCAAATAGGCTCGGTTGGGTGAGCTGTGGGCTCGGCTCACTTCTCGGTTCGGTTCGATAATGAATGTGCTGTAAGGCGAGCCGATCGAGCCGTTGAGAAGCCTAAACTCGGTTCCAGCTGTTTTGAACATGTTTGGCTGAAGCCTATAACTTTTAACAATTTTTGGCTCGAGCCCGAATACTTGCCCCTTCGGAACTCAAACCCAGAACGTGACCGATGTCCTTGTCTCCTGAAGACTTCTCGACGACCGAGATCGACAGTCAATTAGGTTTTACTATTCAGATACAAACCGCATATCTTTTAAATATTATACACGGTGTTGATATAATAATAATAATAAA
The DNA here is from genome assembly GCF_964235325.1 of Thermobia domestica. NCBI lineage: Eukaryota > Metazoa > Arthropoda > Insecta > Zygentoma > Lepismatidae > Thermobia > Thermobia domestica. Next base: position 181,228,687 of record NC_137458.1, on the reverse strand, counting down.
TAGTAATAATAATAATATTAAAAATTTTAAACTTGCCCTGAAATTTGGCAAAACTTACTTAAAAGTAGAGATTTCGGGGAAAGGGTTCCGTATCTTCAAGACACACCTCTGCAACTACCCGAATTTTAAACTAGAACGTTCCATTGAAGTTTCATGTAGGAAGTATTGTACTGTTTGTTTTAAGGAAAATAACTGTAATAAATATAACTGAATATCACGCAACAGTAAGGCTTATGGTAACTATTTTTTAAGATATGCAGAGGTAAATATAAAAGCTTTGCTACAAAATACCTACACAGAGCATAATTCAATGAGCTCTGAAATAGAATGTAACGAAATAGCCTATGAGATTCAGTCTACAGAGCAATTGTTAGTTAAAGAATGGACATAAACTATTTCGAGAATCGAGACAAGACGGGAAATGTTTACGATACTTTTCTTCTCGTCTCGATTCTCATCTCCAAAGAGAGACGAAAATTTTGAGTTAGCCTTGACCTGTCTCGAATGTAAATGTTAACTCTGGTTATTTTATTTATTTTAGAAACAAGATGAGAAATTCCTCTTTTCGTGAGCAACATTAAAACAAACCTAAATATTCTTTCCAAATGTCACGTTTCTGCTTTTAATATGACCTGAGCGATAATTAGCTCCTAGCTTTTAATCTTCTACGAGATAATAATAATTATTAATAGTTTATTGTTATTACTATTATTATTCCTGAAGATTTGATAGTTCAAGTATTGAAACATCCGAGTATTCAAATATCTGAATATAATAAAACGTATGTTATCGCGGCTCAATCGCCATCAAAATCCTAAATTAAATAAAAATTACAACCTGCACTCGCACAAACACCTTGACCACTAAACCGCGATCGCTACGCGGTAAACGATTCGTTTTTGGTCTGGTTACGTTAGGTTTCTTTGTCTCCGCTTGCAAACTTGTATGTTATATTTCTTCGATTCAAAATGTCTTTCGTATTTCTTTTATGATGTCGGCAAAGTTTACATTAATAACTTGACTTGTTCTTAAACCGTTGGTTCACAAGCTTGTTTCTTCTCCACACGAAACTACAAATATGACAGATAGAATTCTCATACTCTCCATTTCTTTCAAAGCAGTCGCCATTACCTGGTCAAAGAATTATTTCCGCCACGATTCATATTAACCAAAATAAATTCATTTTTCGGAAGCGGAACTTTCACTTTCCGGATTTCGGAAAATTATGGAATTCAGTTAAACTCCTGAACTCAGAAGAATTCCGGAGCTCGGGAAGAATTCGGAATTTAGAAAATTCCGGAATTGAGAAAAACTCCGGATTTCTAAAAAATCCAGATTTTCTCGAATTCTGGAATGTTAACGAAATCAGAAATTTCTAAATTAAGGATTTTTCCGAATTCCGGAATTATTCCAAATCGGAATTTTTTCGAATTCCGGAATTTGTCCGGTTTTACTTTCGGGAGTCCGGAAAGTAATAATTCCGGAATTGGCTATCCTTAATTTATACACAACCTTTCAGAACACTAAGCTAGTAGCTGTCTACAAACAAACAAGTAATGCAGAGCATTTTGTATCCTGCAATACCTCATGTATTAAGAACCGACAGCAGTTTCAGTATCTAACCAGAAATTGCATGTATCTAGCTACTGGAAGCTGAGGTATGAATAATTGTATTGTGTCTTATACAACCCTGCAAACCACCGAATATCTAAACGGCTTTCGTTAAATCCAAGTTGTAGTACTCACAGTTACATCCATTTGTGTCTATATGGTCGTGTTCCTAAAGCTTACTATATGGTAGCGTCAGTAAATCTTTCTCTGCTCTCCCGTAAAGTTGTGATACGATCTACTACAGAATAAAGAACCAATTATCAATTTAACCAAGTTGTTGTATTACTACATATCTGCTTCCGCCTCTGTCAACTCTAGTCGATCTCGTTGACGCGACATGTTCGCTTTTTTTTATATCCCTTTCTTTGTTTACTGAACTAAACAGTAACTATTCTGAAATATACTATTGCGCATGCCTCATAGATAAATATTTCTGATGCCAATAGTTTCTATGTTGTCCAAGGAATGTTCTTTTTCTTATTCCCAGCTTGACCCTTTTATTATATTATATGAAGAGCATGTAGGTCTAAATACCTCATGTTAAATACCTGAGGTTTAACTCTTCCAGCAAAGAAGAAACATGTGATCATAATATACAACCCACAGAAGTGATAGCTGGCAATACAGTGGTCCTAATACCTAATGACACAGGGAGTGAGCGGTGCCCTCCCTGCTGGTCTAGTGGCTAGCACGTGTGCCTTTGGTATATGGTGTCCCGGGTTCGATTCCCGGCGGGAGATAATCTATGATTTTTAACTGTTCTCGATGTTTCTGTGTTCGTGTTCCTGTCGTTATAAGTTATTAGAAAAAGCAAGTTAAACGAGTGAAGCAATTAAAATTAGCAATAAGTAAGTTGCTGAAACATTTTCGGTGAGTCAATTAAAAAAAGTGGAGAAAGCACTGGCTTTTCACGCCGTCCATGCGAGTTCGAATCTATCTCGGCTTAATTTTTTATTCATTTGAGAGAAAGTATTGTCCAGGTAGTCATTCTTTTCGTATTTTTCGCCGTCGTTCATAGTCAAAGTAACTGGCTATTCTTAATCTTTCTACGAATGATGGATCTTCTCTTTGGCTTCATGTCAAACATGGTCACGTAATGAAAAGACGCTATCGATAATAATAATAATAAAAATAATAATAATATGAAATATTAGTAGCTGACTCGTGTGTGTATTTCGACAATATAATTTTATATTATTATGTAGAAATAAGTAAGGCTGGCTGGCGTCCGCCCCCTAATTTTTTCGATGCGCCTTATGGGTCCACGGCAGAGATGGTCATCCTCCTTCATTTTGCCCTCATGAGGGCCGCCCTCACCCTCACCTCACCCTCATTTTAGTAGTTGAGGGTGAGGGAGTTGGAGGGTGATGGCAATAAAGTAATTGAGGGTGAGTGTGAGGGAGGGTGAGTGTGAGGGCGTCAATGGAGGGTGAGTGCGAGGGAGGGTGAGTGTGAGGCGTCAATGGAGGGTGAGTGTGAGGGAGGGTGAGTGGAGGGCGTCAATGGAGGGTGAGTGTGAGGGAGGGTGAGTGGAGGGCGTCAGTGGAGGGTGAATGTGATGGATGGTGAGGGTGTCAGTTGAGGGTGAGTGTGAGGGAGGTGAGGGTGAGGGTAAGGGTTCATAAAATTAATTATCTTGCAATTCTTCATTTCTGGAAAATATGTTAGAAAATGTAATGTAGTTTTTTTCTTAGATTTAATCGTCGTTCACAGAAAATCGTCATATCAATATTCCATCAGTTTCATACGCTTTTCATGCGCGAAGACAGGATGTTTCTCATAGCTTTATTACTTTTCTATATTTATATATTTTCACTTTATAGAAATAATAATTACGAAATATATAAAAATATCTACTGCAAGTTTTTGGCTACCGAAAATTTTAAAGTTTAACGAAAGTAACCCTTAAAAATGCTAGAAGTTCTCAGGAAATAATGATTTTTTTATATTCGTTCAGAAGAGAAACTAATAAATATTCATATATTCATTCATTCTGAAATTGTAACTAAGAAAAAGCTTTATTTCTTCTTCTAAGAGAAAAATATATATATAAGAAAAGTACAAAGCTGCAAGCCGCAATAAATAACTTTATATTTAATTATCAAATAAAAAGATATTTCCTGCTTTTGGCTATATACCTACTTTTAGACTTCCAAACTACGCTATTCATATGAAAGGGAAGTCTTATAGAACGGATGTGTCCGTCTGTGTGTCTGTCTGTCAACAGGTATCACATCAAAATCGGTAAGAACTATTGACAAGCGGTTTTCCGGAATCGATCCAGCATCCCAATAATAGGTTGCATCTCCTTCAACAACCTCCTACTGTACCCTCAAATCACCTTGGCAGTCAATCTGTTAAACCGGAAGTGGTAGAAATCGGAAGTTTTCGGTTTCAAATTAAAGACCACGGGTAAAAAACGGTAATAGCGATCGGCAAACGGTTTTCGGAAATAGGTGGATATGAAAGGAACCACCTTAACTCCTGCATTTCCACTAAAACTGGAAGTGGTAGGATCCACTACTACTTCAGGTTTCAATATTTATTTTCATAAACGTAAAAGGTAAGAGCTATCGACAAACGGTATTCGGGAATCAATTCTGCATTGCCAGAATAGGTTCCATCTCTTTTGACAATCTTACTTAAACGGGAAGTGGTAGAAGTCGACCATATCTGGTTTCAACAAACATATTCATAACTCATAAACGAATATAAAACATAGTTAGCGATAAAGAGTTTTCAGAAATCGATTTAAGGTCTTAAGGGGACGAACCACCTGTACTCCTGTATTTCCACTAAAATCGGAAGTGGTATAAATTCACTTCTGGTTTCAATATTGATATTCCTAGACCTAAAACGGTAAGTGCTATCGACAAGCGGTTTTCGGGAATCGATTCAGCATCCCAAGAATAGGTTCCATCTCTTTCACCAATCTTCGAGTTAAACCAGAAGCTATGTTGAACTACTGGTTTCAACAATATTGGTCATAACTCAAAAACGATAAGAGCTATTGAGAAACGGTTTTCGGGAAACGACTCGTCGTTCCAATAATAGGTCCCATCTCCTTCGACAACCTAATATTTAAACCGTAAGTGGTAGAAATCAACTACTTCCGGTTTCTACTATTTCCAGTTTTACTAGTTTGGAAGTTTACGGAGTTTCATACTGTAGAACGATACTCGCTTGTTCTATCATATAATTATTGTGTTATCAAATACTAGGTTTATTACCAGATACTCAATAATATTTAAATATTTTCCCATTATAGGACCTAGAAAGTTGGAAGATTATAATTTGCTGTAATGTCATATTTCTATTCATGGATTCAATCAATATCATGGCTTAATGTGGAGTTAATACTTGATAGTGAATATTTGTTTAGAATGGAAAATTTTCAGAAATGGGAAGTTTTAAGCGGAAAATTTTCCACTTCACATCACTAGTTGCAGGGATGATTTCAGTAGAGTAATTGTTAATATGTACATTTAATGGACGGAACAATGTAAAGGAGATTCTTTCTTCTAGGGTAGAAAATGTTTTATTTGTAGCTGTACTTTATTTGAAGGAGCGCCAAGTGAGCTTTGTGGTGGACAAACACCGTATGCGGTGGTTTTCTCGGGGTTCTTCCGTTCCCTCCTACTTTCTTTATTCCTCCATTTGATTCATTTCTCATCATCATCGTCTCTCTTAGCCTCGGAGCATAATCGTGGGACGTTAAACTGAATATTTCATTTCATTTTATTTGAAGGAGAACATTTCTAACCAGCCTTTATCTGAAGCAGAGATCCTTGGGTTATCCGGGTTCTATTCTGTGCTGGACATAAGTTCCGCGATAGGGAGAAAAGCTCAATTAGATATAAAACATAATTGTGTTTATAATGATTTTCATATACAATTATAGTCCTAAATTTACACAGTTCAACTTTTTTTATTATTATTAAATTAAATATTTCCCTTTTTCTTTCGTGACTGGTGGCTTGTTGGCAGTGGCGTCACTAGGTCTAATTTGGGGTGTTCAAGCCTCCCCAATTTCTTACAAGCCCAGCTAAATTTCACTATGTTACGTACTTTTAGAAAAGAGCATACTAAGAAAATCTACCGAATTTGCACCCAAATGCAACAGAAGGTGCACACACACCTTAAAGTTCAGCATCTTCACAGAGTAATTGATCGTTGAGTATTAATATTCTGTTACTATATGAATAGCCCCCTTAAAATATGAACTATTTCACAGGGCAAATTTTAAATAGGTGACTTTTAAGGTTTGATTACTTTATAAGGTAATTATTTATAATAAGGTTACATACTTTTAGAAAAGAGCATACTAAGAAAATCTACCGAATTTGCACCCAAATGCAACAGAAGGTGCACACACACCTTAAAATTCAGCATCTTCACAGAGTAATTGATCGTCGAGTATTAATATTCTGTTACTATATGAATATCCACCTTAAAATATGAACTATTTCACAGGGCAAATTTTTAATAGGTGACTTTTAAGGTTTGATTACTTTATAAGGTAATTAATATTTTTTTTTTTTTTACTGTATTCTAATATTATTACGTGCAAATAGGGATGCGCACGAGACTAGATTAGTGTCGAAAATATGTTGTGTAAAGTGATGCCTCGAAAATGTATCTTTTTCTGTTGGAAGAACCCTGTCTCGTCTCGAATCTTGTCGAGTTATTTTCAGAAACAATAGCTTTAATTTAATAAAGAATAAAACAAACATGACTATGTTGCTAAAAATGTGCAAGACTGAAATAGTAACCACAATTCTTTTGCCCCAAATGCTCGCAAATTGTGTTATGTTCTTGATTAAAGATAAACCTAAAATACCGAAACAATGGAATTTTGGACTGTTGGGTACCTTGGCCCCAAAATGGTTTTTCAGTCCTCTTTTTAAAAATCCTAGTTACGCCACTACTTGTTGGATGCAAACAGTCAATGATCGTACAGATCACGCCCATACCCATGGGGCCTGAGCTTTCCTGAAATTATGAGTTTGAGAATGAATTTCGTAATGAAGAGTAATTTCATTCATTCGTCCTTAAAGTTGCTTGTATCCGAAGTATGTTCCGTCCTTCATTTATAAATATGGTGTTATATAAAGTCATAACTTCAATATCTTCTTTCTGCATCACCTAAGTTCTTTTCACCAAAAGTTGAATATAAACAAGCATTTGGCAACCATTATTTTAGATTTTTTAAATCTATGTTCTCTACCAACTGTAATTCAGACATATTGAAAGAAAGGCACGAAAAGTCAAGCTTTATTTCTAAAGAAATGAAATGAAATAAAATTATATATTTAGTTTAACGTCCCACGTTTATGCACCAAATCTAAGGGAGACGGTGATGATGAGAAATGAATGAAACTATGCAATGAAGAAAGTGGGAGGGAACGGGAGAACCCCAAGAAAACCCACGCAGACGGTGTTTGTTCATCACAAAGCTCACTTAGCGCGGGCTGGGATCGAACCAGAGACCCCACGCACCAGAGGTGAACGCTCTACCACTAAGCCACCGCGGTCCCCTTTATTTCTATAAAAAAAAAGTGGATATTTTGTTCGCATAGCCAAGGACGTACGCACGGGGTGGGTCCTTGAGGTCCGAAACCCCCCTCGAAATCCGGACTTTTTTGTCAATTTAGTCTAATTTTAGATACAAAGTTTAGTATAATTTAGCCTGAAATTGTGTTTGGACCCCTTCCCCCCGAAACGCTTTGGACCCCTCTCGAAATAAATTCTTGCGTACGTCTCTGCGCATAGGACTGAGAGCAGATTAAGGTTTTTGGGACCCTGGAGCCGACTATTTCAAAGGGCCCTATGTTACGAATAATTTCAGCGCTCATAGGCTTATCGAAACAGCCTCATAGGCTTATCGAAACACCGAGGAGTATGCTGTAACATTTTAATGTGCTCCAAGTTTACAATAATTAGTTTAATTACATTCATTATTAACAGGTAAATGCCTATATACTTCAGTATAACACATAAATGGCGAATACGAGCCAAATGTATGTCCCTGTAAAAACACTAATAGAGTAAAAGGAGAAAAATCACACACAAATAGTAAACCTGTACAAGTTACACTGTGAGAAAAGTTCCGAATTTGAAGGTCTTCTGTGTGAATGATGTTTGAATTTATTTGTTTATTCATCACATCAATCAGTTTATTTATCCACGCCCGGCGGTGCCACGAAAGTCTGATGTTTGCAGGCACGAGCCCAAGCTGGTGGAAGAAGACTTAACTCTAGCGATACCGCAAGCCTAGCGAGCGGGAAAAGAAATTAGCATGGATCTGAAGCCTATACTATAATAAGTTGATTGATGTATTTTAGTATTAAAGAGGGGGATTTTGGGGGACCCCCTGAGCCTGGGCTCCATTAGCTCCGCCTTTAATCCGCTCCTGATTGCAATCCAGGTTACTTAAGTTGTCACAATACCTATAGGCCTATTCACTGTGTCTATTAAAAGCAATTGTGTCTGAGTGGTTTGATTCAACAACTAATTATTATTATTATTATTATTATTATTATTATTATTATTATTATTATTATTATTATTATTATTATTATTATTATTATTATTATATACATGCTACAAAATATATTTACTACTATACTGACACAGACTAAGCTAGATTGAAACAACGAACTTGGCTTAACAACACAGTCACGTTCAATTTTTTCCATTTTCTGTACTACTCTCATTCATTATCTTTGTTAGCCCAAACACCTCGGATGGGACGGGAAGGTACAATGTAAAGAACCTTTACCTCTGTATGTCTAATGGAATTCGTCATCAGTGTATTTTTAGTTTAGTTCTTCCTTTCAATGCCACCGGAATGAATCACCAGGTCTTCCTGTCGGCAAAGAAAGAATGTTCATCGTATTTATGTTAGATTAATACTACGATAACGTTACTTTCAAGTTCTTCTTTCTAGATCTCAAAGGTTTATACTCCACCAGACGGAACAATACGTTATACTGCGTGCTCGTTTCTGGTATGAAGATAAAAATAGTTTTCTTTTCAGAACTTTGAAGGCTTTTTATGACAAAGACTGCGAGCAAAACAATGCCCGCCTCGAATCTTAATCCAGGGTCTACTCTGATTGTCTACGAAAATAAAACTTGCCCTTAACTAATGTTTATATGGAATATGAGACTCTCGACTATGACTGCCTGCAGCAGAGAGCAAGAGGGGACAGTTCATACATACAGGCCCTAATTCAGGCTTTCCTGACGGGGGTGCACCAATAACTCGTGCACCACAAAACAACGAACAAATTACCAATCACATTGAAACTCTTCAAAGTGGTATGTGACAGCATTTACCCCTGACGACGTTGATGCATAGAACGGATAAGAAGTGTAGCAAATGCAAGGGAAGAATGTTATTCTTTCCTCCTGGCTTATGTTTTCTTCTCTTTTGAGAAATATTATATTGTTTTGCTTGGTGAATCCTTTTCCTTCAGCTTTCAGGAAATCGACTTAAAGTATTGCTTTTGCAAAACTCCGCTTTTCTTTAAGCCTCAAACGGAAAGGCGGCAGAAATTTTCGGAAAAAGTTGCTGTTTTCACTGTTAACTTCCCATTTAAAAAAGTGTATATTTACATCGGAAGGGAGTGCACCCCCCTAAATTCGGCCCTATATATATATATATATATATATATATATATATATATATATATATATATATATATATATATATATAAAACTTCCAACTATGTTATGCTAAGTGTAAGAAATCTTATAGAACGGCTATCTCCGTCCGTCTGTCCATCTGTCAACAGGTATCAAGCAAACACGGTAAGAGCTATCGACAAGAGGTTTTCGAGAATTAATTCTGCATCCCAAGAATGGATTCCATCTCCTTCAACAACCTCTTACTTAAACTGGGGGTGGTAGAAATCGACCACTTCCGGTTTCAACATTATGGGAACGTCAATAACCAGAGACAAATGGTTTTCGGAAATCGATTCAGGGTCTCATGGAAACAAATTACCTCTATTCCTGTATTTTACTAAAACCGGAAGTGGTAGTCATTCACTATTATTTCCGGTTTCAATGTTGATATTAACAGATCTAAAATGGTAAAAGCTATCGACAAGCGTTTTCTGGAATTAAGGTTAACCAAAAGACATGGTACCTCAGGCTTTCGTCAATTTCCTGAATGTCGGGTCGAGATATTCTTTGTAATTAAATTATTAACGCATTGAAAACAAGAGAGTCCAAAGCAGAGAAGATTGTATTACTGTATACATTTTTGCGTGATTATTTCTTCCGAGTCCCCGTGATTATTTCTTACCTGAAAATGTTCAAGAAACTATATACAAAATTTCATGAAAATTGGATAAGTTTTACAAGAGTTATAGTGAAACAAAATGACAGATGGACATATGGACATACGGACAGACATATAAATGTCAATCGAGTCGAATGGTAGAAGCTTCACTACAATTCCCTTCAATGAAACTTTCTTTTTAAATATGTATCATGTCCGTATGTCTGTGTGTGTGTCCGTGGGACAAAAAAATTCGGGAACTATTTAATGGATCACCAAATTTTGACCAAAATATAAAATAAAAGTTAAAAGTCAGGAACAAAGATTGTTGTTAGAACCATAAACTCAAAACGGAAGTGGTGCAAATTAACAATTTCTGGTTTTGCCATTGATCAATACAAAATCGGTAATAGATAGCGAGATTTTTCCCCCCATCAATTAGGTACTTGAAGAACACGTTTTCCATTCTCAACTATCTACTATATATAACCTTAAGTAGCTAAGTCCACTACAACTTCTGGTTTCAATATTAACTACATACAGCAAAAGAGATTTTAAAACTGTAGAAAGAGGTGGGTTTGCTCAATGGATTAAGCGTCTCAAGAATAGGTTCCATCTTCTCCGTTAATCCTCTATTGAAATTGGAAGTAGCAGAAAGCTACCACTTCCGGTTTTAACGTTGAAGGTTACAGACTGGAAACTGCAAAAGATAGCAAGAATCAATTATACGTCCCAATAATATTAATCAATTTCTGTATATATACTAAAACCGGAATTGGTAGAAACGCTCCCGGTTTCAATATTAAAGAATAAAATATTACAATATAGATATCAAACTACTTCACGTGGTGTATAATTGGCTCTACTATTAGTTTGTAAATGTGTTCTACGATTGCCATCGGAAAAGCTTTTTTTTTTTTTTAATTTTATTTTGATGTAGTATGGTGCATATTTTGTGAGGTTTCCTTATAGCCATATTTCTTGGGTTCAAACTCAGACGTGAATTCATCTATTCCATTCCCGATTTAAAAGAAAAAAATCCGGGTTAACTTTAGTTTTAAAAATCTGATTTTCAAAATTGAGAATTTCTCATGCTAGTTGCAATCGAAATTGATGAGGGATAAGGCGATAAAAATATTTTATAATAATAATAATATATCTCGCTTTACCATGCACTACATCACTAGCTCTGTTGAAACACTAAGATTTCCTCTCCGAACCGATGGGTTTCTGACAGTACAAGGAGACTGTCTCCTAAAAGTATTTTTCAAGCAATGCTATATTTGGCTTAGTCCATTATGGTTTTCATAATGTATGTTTACAAATTTATTTATTTATTTATTTATTTTATTTTATTTACGAACATAATAAAATAAAATGAAATAGCAAACATACATTATGAAAATTATAATGCAGTAGGCCAAACATAGCATTGCTTGAAAAATACTCTTAGGTGACAGTATTCTTTTTCTTTCTTCAATACCTACCTGCCTGCCTGCCTTTTCTCCTGTTTGCCACTATTTCTTTTTCCATTTCTTACTACGGTCATATTAATACAATATTCTATAGAAGCATTGTAGAATCTAAAGGCCAAACTTTACTCGATTACTGATTTACAAAGGTTTTGAGTTTATCGTCCCTTTTCACCACCAGTGTTATACCAGACCTACACCTACAGTTTAAGGTGGATTCTTAATTATCGTAAAGCGTTTGAAACTTCGCCCACCAGGATTCGAACCCGGTACCACGTGGACCATAGGTGCACCAGGAAAATAACAAGTGTTATATTTTGCTTAAAAAGTTACTTGTACTCTGTTAACTATTCATATAAACTCCGGCCAGGAAGAAGAAAGAAAAGTGCGAAAATGTTATATTCATTGCTTCAGCTTTTTTTTTTTTCTAACTGTAATGCACATTCATACCTTCCTTCGATGTGGACAGCAGTAACAGGTGCAGAAATGCTATTGCTTTGTAACAACAGACAGCATTTCCAAGAATTATTTTATCCAACTGTGCTGTGTCTTCAACCGTAAATACCGCGAATTCTTGGTAAATACAAAGCATCACATGATCTGTTCATCTTTAGGGATGATGGGAGTTTGAGGTACCCTTGAACAGAGATGGTCATCCTCCCTCATTTTGCCCTCATGAGGGCCGCCCTCACCCTCACCTCACCCTCATTTTAGTAGTTGAGGGTGAGGGCGTTGGAGGGTGAGGGCGATAAAGTAATTGAGGGTGAGTGTGAGGGAGGGTGAGTGTGAGGGCGTCAATGGAGGGTGAGTGTGAGGGAGGGTGAGTGTGAGGGCGTCAATGAAGGGTGAGTGTGAGGGCGTCAATGGAGGGTGAGTGTGAGAGAGGGTGAGTGGAGGGCGTCAATGGAGGGTGAGTGTGAGGGAGGGTGAGTGGAGAGCGTCAATGGAGGGTGAGTGTGATGGCGGGTGAGGGGCGTCAATTGAGGGTGAGGGTGAGGGAGGGTTAGGAAAAATGACCATCTCTGGTCCACGGTGTCCAAAGTTGGTCCCATCCCACTATCACCTCCTGTTCTCTCGATATAAGTTATCGACATTTTGCCTAAAGAGGGCTCTGCCGTGGCCCCATGACTACCCATGACAATGACTCTTCGTTCATTTTGCATTGAAATCGCTTATTTTTCTGAGTACTACGAGTGCATACTGTCCAACGTTGCTCCCATCACTATTCAATTTCCCGTTCTCTCGATATAAATTGCTAATATTTTGTTTGTAAGGGAGATATGGCGTTAGAATCATTACGTTTGAAGAAGAATTGAGGAAGATATTGCCTTGCCACAAACAACACTTATTATTATTATTATTATTATTATTATTATTATTATTATTATTATTATTATTATTATTATTATTATTATTGTTGTTGTTGTTGTTGTTTTACTTACCACTAATGTTGCCTACCTTTATTTGTATTGCAATGTGTTACTGAAAAGAAATCAAATAACACTCCTCGCCATTCACGCTCCCGAACTCAAAATAGATGAGTCCCGGGTTCGATTTCCGGCGGGAGCTCATGTGGTTCGGATTCCACGTTAATCAGTAGGTCCACGTCTCATATAGAATCACTGCTGAACGGGGCGTTAAACTCAAAATTAACTCAACTCGAAATACATGATTTACAGTTCCCTGTGTTAGAGGAAAGCACATTTATTATATTATTCTTTCAAATACCACGTTTAACAAGTTACTTCACTTTCAATGTGTAATTTCATATCATCACTAACAATCATCTTGTTCCGATACGAAAATAACGCCCTCCTGCAAAAAGAAAAAAAAGACAGCCTGACCGTAGCGAAAGGGCGTGAACCTTCTTTAGGTGATTCTGATTAATCGGGTCCAATATTTCAATAAAAGAGGATAAGTCCCTGCACACAAATATTTCAGTAAAATTAGAAAAGTTATTCAAACTTTCTGAATACCTATTTATGGGCGAAATTTTGTTCTCTTTGAACTTTTTAAGAGTTTGAAGGGCCGCCATTTTGAACATTTTTATCTGATTATTCTGGTTAACGAATGCATCAATATATTTCAACAATTAATGTTTGTGCCAAGTTTCGTCTCAATCCGCTGAAAATTAGAGTGGTTATGGCATTCACAAATAGCGTTATATATATGCACAGATAGGTAGATAAATAGACACACAGAGGGAGAGAGAAAAAGTGTTTTGCTCCCTTCTCGCACCTGTAGTGCGTCAGAGCTAAACCGGGCCGCTTTGCAAAACGTATTGACCAGCCTAACCTAAACATAAGCATCTTACTTGCTAACGTAGAAATGTGTCCGGGAGGTGTAAGGCATGTAGAAATTGTATTTTCAGTAACCATGAGTATGGTCGATTTCCATGTTTTTCTTTCACTTTTTGCAGCTACTTCGGAACGTTCAATTTTTATTCTTCACTAATCGCAAATGGCGTTTACATTCAAAATAAGAGAAATCTTGGTGGCATTTGTTCGGATATTCTTCTCTTTCGAAATGAAGAAAAGAATAAAAGCAATACGCAAAGACAAAAAGTATTATCAGTACTAAACATTACCAATAATTATTGCTACGAAAAACTAAATACGACCTCTTTTACCCTCTCATGATCTGTATGTATTATTAACAAAAATTTTAAATATCTCCTTGACGGGGATCCGAAACTGGGGACCTTTGCATTTGTAAGCCAGCACCTTAACCACTACACCAAGATTATGGCATGGTGAACGTTTAGTTGTCAGCGTATTTGTTGTATTTGTGTTTTATGTTCCCACTTCGACAATTTTTACTCTTTCTTTCTAAGTTTAACAGCTGTTTCTGGCTTTCTCTTTCGGTGTCGTCCTTTATTTACACTATGCACTATTCGTATTCACAGCTTGTGCCCCTTGCAATGTCTTATTCAGATTAAACTTTTCTTTTTGCCCCTCAGTAAACATTTGATTGATTTAATTCTCATACTCTCCACGGATGGAGCGCAGGAATGCCAGACTCGAAAGATAGGTGTACATTTACTTTCCTGACAGATAATACACAATTTCGCAACTCAGTGGATACGATGTGGATGTATTCAAAGTCCACTGATTTATCCATGAAATTTAAATTTTATAAAAATATTCTCAGTGAACTATTTTTATATTCACTCAGTGAACGTGAGGAGAACTATTTTTTTAAATTCGATCGCTAAAGGTTTTTTTTTTCCCACCAGGTCTTGGTACTCGTCCGGCACGAAAACTGGAGTTTCTACAAGTGTTTCCCCAGCAAATTTTTTGAGAAAGGGGCCCTCTAGGAGCGTTATTTAGGGGAAATTCCTGCGTTTGTTATATATAGATATATATAAATATAGATATACTCTATATATATATAAAGATAAGTAGGAGCAGGCCTTTAAAATTAGTTTGGAAAGATAATATAAAAATCTGGCATAGTTTGCAAGAATCTATGTAGTCTAATATAAATAAAATAAATAGTTTGTTTTTGTGTTTGTCTGTCTGTATGCGGCCTGGTGACCAGACGAGTGGACAGAGAGTTACCAAATTTTGGTCAGGGGTACCTTGGCCCAGGACCCAGATCAATACGAATCTTTTTTTTCTAAATTCGAACCAGGGGGTCTCAGGGGGCGCTTACAGGGACATGTATAAGTAGTAGAAAATGGCCGATATTACTGTCGAATTCATAGTTTTCGCGGTCGCTGAAATCAATGGTGAAACTCTGATCACATTAACTTCCAAATTCACAATATTTGAGCCGGGGATCACCAAGGGGGGGGGGTGAGGGAAGTCGGATACCGATAAAAGTAAAAGTAATTCAGAATGACCGATATTAGTGTTAAATCCATAGTTTTCGCGGTCGCTGAAATCAATGGTGACAATTCCATTAGCGATGATATGCAAATTCAGCTACAATTGCATGCGGGCCGGGAGTCAGCAGGGGGATACTGAGACATGTAAAAATAATCCACAATGACCGATATTAGTGTCAATTCCATAGTTTTCGAGGTCGCTGAGATCAATGGTGACACTTTCATTAGCGATGACTTGCAAATTCAGCTACAATTGTATGCACGCCGGGAGTTAGCTGGGTCCCAGGGGGGTGGTATTCGCCCCCTGGTGATTCCCGGCCCGAATAGGGTGAATTTGGAAGTTAATGCGATCAGAGTTCCACCATTGATTTCAGCGACCGTGAAAACTATGAATTCGACAGTAATATTGGCCATTTCCTACCACTTTTACATGCCTCTGTAAACGCCCCCTGAGACCCCTGGTTGGATTCCGAGACATGTAAAAGTAATACAATATGATCGATATTACTGTTAGATTCATAGTTTTTGCGGTCGCAGAAATGAATGGTAATACTTCAACAGGCGTTGTCTTCCGAATACTGCCCCCATGCGAAGAATGGGTATATTCAGTTGTCTAATATAAATAAAATAAAAGAGCTTGTTTGTGTTTTTCTGTCTGTGTGCGGCCTGTGGACCAGACGAGTGGACCAAGAGTTACCAAATTTTGGTCAGGGGTACCTTGGCCTAGACCCCAGATCAGGACGAAAAGTTGTTTTCAAATTTCAAACCAGGGGAGTCTTAGGGGGGGCGTTTACCGGAACCGGTTTGGGAACCAGAGAAATTGACTGAGAGTAACCAAGTTTTAGTCACGAATACCTTGGTCCATGCTCCAGACCAGAGTTAAACGATTTTGTCAAATGTCTCAGGGGTGGTTTACCGAAACATGTAAAAGTAATCTAAAATTACCGATATTAGTGTCAAATCCATAATTTTCGCGGTCGCTGAGATGAATGGTGACACTTTTATTAGCGATCACTTGCAAGTTCAGCTATCATTGTATGCGGGCCGGGAGTCAGCGGGGTGGAGGATACCGAGACATGTAAAAGTAATCCAAAATGATCGATTTAGTCTTAGATCCATAGTTTTCGCGGTTGGGGAAATGAGGGTAATACTTCCACAGGTCTTGACTTCCATGCGAAGAATGGGTATATTTAGGTAATATACTGATCAAAAAATTAGGGAATCAGATGAAAACACATGTAAAACTTCTTACGAATAATGTGAGAACACTGTATCTTGTCCAGTTCAGATTAAAATCATGAAAGCCCAACGTGCAAACGAACCGTTTGGAACATCTGTGCACGTGATCAGTGACGTGGCGCTACCAGATATCATTTTGTAGTGTGGCGCTGCCAACACATTCCAGCTCCAGGATACCTTTGTTCACATTGTGTTTACTGCCTCACAAATCTACGTAGTGAAATTGCGCAACAACGTGATTTGCCAGAATCGTTGGCATGGCGAGCTATCGGCAGGTTGGAAGCTGGTCAGTCACAGCGGGAGGTGGCACATGCCATAGGAGTGGCACAGTGTGATTTCCCGATTGTGAAATCGATTTCAAACAACTGGAAGTGTTCGAAGAAGACAAAGACAGGGCCGTTCACTAGCAACCAAAGCCAGAGATGATCGTTATCAGCCCGTCGAAACCGGCGTCAGAATACAACTCTGCTCCCGCGAGCCTTCCGAACAACAACAGGACGCACAATATCCACTCAAAGGATCCGCAATCGCCTTCAAGAAGGTGGTCTCTACGCACGTAGGCCTATGGTGTGTGTCCCATTAACTGCACGACACCGTGTTGATCGAAGAGCGTAGGCGAAGGAACATCGTGGGTGGGGACGCAATGAATGGGGCAATGTTTTGTTCTCTGATGAGTCTCGATTCAGTGTGGAGCCTGATAATCGACGTGTTTTCATCTGGAGAGAGTGTGGAACACAAGATGTTGTGCGAGAAAGATCCCAATATCATCGTGGTGGACTGATGGTGTAGTCAGGAATCAGCATTGATGGGCGTACTGAGCTCCACATCATCCGAAATGGCTCTTTAACGGCTCTCAGATATAGGGATGAGATTATGAAAACTCTTCCTTATGCTGGTGCCATTGGTGATTCGTTCCTTTCCATGGATGACAATATTCGTCCTCACAGAGCTCGGATAGTGGATGAGATGCTGTATGCTGAGGGTATCGCTCGGATGAAGTGGCCAGCATGCTCTCCGGATCTCGTTCCAGTTGAGCATGTCTGGGATATGCTTGGCAGACGAATTGCCGCTAGGTCTGTAAATCCAATAACCATTCCAGAGCTGGAAGTCGCTCTTCTGGATGAGTGGCACAACATCGCAAAGAACTCATCGATAATTTGATTGAATCCATGCCACGCAGGTGTGCGAGGCTCTGTTGGCTATTCGAAGTGATCATATGACATATTAAGGAACAATCAGTGTTGTTGCCTTGCCTGTTTGTGAGCAGTTCGAGAGGTGCACACATAACCGTCTTGTGTCATGAGCCATGTGAACAAGGTTTTCCGTGCCCCAACACCAGTATGTGCCCCATTTTTCTATTGTATCTTAAAGCATTCCTTCATGTATGGTATATATGAGTCAAACACAAGCTTATTCATACACTATCTTATGGTCTTGTGTGATATTTCAGCTGAACCCCTAATTTTTTTTAGCATTATATACAGTATATATATAGTGGCGGATCCAGGATGTGATCAAGGAAGGGGCTAAACCATAGTTTGCAGTTTTATCCAGTGTAAAGCAGGATTGAAGCCCATTTTATGCAGTGTATACTTGAGTGTGAAGGGGGAGCCTGTAGCGCCCTTGGATCCGCCTCTGTATATATATACATGATCGAAAATGGCCTCGAATCCATACTCGCTGAGACGAACAGAAGACGCCGTTTAAATCCACAAATTCAGCCCCATTAGTACTCTAAGGGGGATGGTGACATGTAAACGTAATTGAAAATTATCGATATTAATGTCAAATTCATAGTTTTTGGGCTCCACAAGTTCATTGGTGACAGTTTTGGTGCCCTTTGTGTCCAAAATTAAAATATTCTCCCCGTGCAAAGAACGGATATTCTGTTAGTCTGTAATAATAACTAACGGAAGTTTCACTTAATATATTTCTCGCTGCTCAAACTTACTCACTTGTGCGGTATATGCGTGTAAAGTAGAATTAAAACCTGTTGCTTTAAGTATTTTTCCGTTAGCGAAATACATTGTATATATAGTAGGACGTTGATAATCCTAACGTCAAAAATCCGAACGCGGTTCCTAGAAGCTTTTTACATTTTGTCTTAACGCTAGCCATAAACAAACACTAGCGCGTCCATCGACGTTATGTGAAGTCAGTGTTTTTACAAAAGTTCGTTTATATGTAATTGTTTATCATGCATTTTTATTATTATTTTTTCTTAGGCCTATAAGTTTTAAGTGTGACTTACAAGAACAGTGTTATTTAGAGTACAAGCAGGTTCTTCAGAAACATTAAATGTACGTAGCCTTACGTACGGTATTGTAATTACTGTATGTACTGAATAATCACTGTATCGATAGAGGAACACACCGTACAGTATATATAAGCCTAAATGGCATTTTCTTGGTCATTTTCGAAAATCCGAACAATTTGAAAATCCTCACTACCTGTAGTCCCAATTAGTTCGGATTTTCGACTTCCCACTGTATATGTTGCAGACATGTTAAGATTACGAGCATCAGGCCAACAAATAGTTTTTAAACTATATTTTCCTGTTTTTTCCAATATTTCCGGATAAATGATTTCTTCTAATGGTTTCAAAATTTCCGGAATTTTACAAAGAACAATGAATATATCTCTATGAAATATATGTTTGATTTAACATATTAACTAAAATGATTCTGTGATTAACAAAAATGATGATTCTGATAATACCCAAATTTTCCGTTTTTTCCCCAGCTCGGGAAAACAGTAAAAAACTATTTTTTTACCCAAACTTTTCGTTTTTGCAAGGCCTTCACAACACTAGTCCGAACACACAGTGCACCGAACATTCCTAACGATGGCGAATGTTAACACCACGACATCGGCAACTACAACTGAAATGAACACGTGACCATCGCCACTAGACCTTGGCACATTGGCAGAGCGTTGCATTGTCTGATGAATCCCGATATCTTCTTCATCATGACGATGTGAGGGTGCGAATACGTCGTGTTCCAAGGGAACAGCTCCTTAACATCTGTACTGCGGGACGGAGACAAACTGGGTGCGGCTTAATTATTATCTGGGGAACATTCAGGTGAGCATCCATGTGTCTAGTGGAGCTCGAGCAAGGCACCAGGACGGCCGAGGCGTTGCACGCTGCTTGCAGACTACGTACACGCCTTCATGACGGCCATGTTTCCCATCGGTAGTGGTATTTTTCGACAAGATAATGCACCATGTCGCAAGGCCAGGAGTGTTATGGAGTGGTTCGAGGAACACAGGAGCGAGTTCCAAGTGATGTGCTGGCCCCCAAACTCGCCGGATCTGAACCCAATCGATCACGTCTGGGATGTGATTGAACGTGACGTGAGGGTGCATCACCCTCTCCCCGAAATTTACGGGAATTGGATGACTTGTGTGTGCATATGTGGTGCCAACTCTCTCCAGCGACCCACCGAGGGACATTGCGACCATGCCAAGACGCGTTGCCGTTGTTATTCGTGCCAAAAGGTGGACATACTAACAACTAGGTAGGTAGTCATAATGGTCTGGCTGATGTGTGTGTATATTTTAACTCGTATATTTTGTCTCTACTCGAATTTCGAGACGTCTCGACTCGAATTCGAGTCGAGTCGAGACAGAGACTGTCGAGTCGATACACGAGTCGAGACAACATTTTCTCGAGACGAGTCCAGACAGGCTTAAATCTCGACTCGACTCGACTCGTGCGCATCCCTAATTGAACCTCACTCACGACCGTCAATAATTCCGTAATGAATTTTGGGTTGGCTACAATAATAATACCTAATACATATTGTGGAATTTTTTGCAGAAGCAAGTTTAACAAGGAAAATTCATCCGTCGGTGGGTCTAGTAAAGAGTTTTGATGTAGAATATTCAATAGAAACTCTGATGGTCTTTTGTGCAACTTCCGGTCAGAATGGCTCGTAAGAACATTACCACGCTATTTTACCAACCGTTCTTGGCTCATGTAGGTAAACACAGCCCATGTTGTGATCTTGTGTCTGATCACTTTGAGCTATTGCAAGGCCTGTCCTTTTAATGTTCCACTGATAAATGCCAAGTATGTATCACTTGGTACGCCAGATAGGAAGAAATAATTATCTAGGTCAATAAGGAAGTTGTACGTTTGTGCTTCGTCCTCGATATTTTCTTACCCAAGCAAATTTATGTCACGACAACTAAAAGAGTTAATCGCTGTTGCGAACTGCGCTGCTTGACTCTCCATCTATGTCATACATGGTGCAGGTTGAATTTTGCTAGGTTAGATTTGGGATATCATTTGGGATATTGCATGAACGTGATGATATTGCCCCTCTAATGGAATGTCTGTGTTGGAGGGTGGCTCTTCACGATTCAG
Organism: Thermobia domestica; assembly: GCF_964235325.1. NCBI lineage: Eukaryota > Metazoa > Arthropoda > Insecta > Zygentoma > Lepismatidae > Thermobia > Thermobia domestica. The sequence goes on along the minus strand of NC_137458.1, from coordinate 181,207,875 downwards.
CTCTATCAACTTAGATCTAGAAGAAATAATTTCTCTTATTTCATCCACTTTCTTATTTACTCATGCCTCGGCGCTTTTAATGATTTTTCGTAATTCTTCAGTTACATTGGCTTGCACTGACACTATCTCATTCACTTTATCTTGAACTTCTACTCTATTTTGCTGTACTTGAGTTAGAACGTTAACATTTTTCTTTTCTAAGCTAGCCAATTTATCACCTAAAACTCTTTCATCTCTTTTATTGTTTTGTCTGCATTGCCTGCAAGTTTTCATTGACTTGGCCAACGTTCTGTTAAATTTCCTAAACATATTTTCGAAGTCCTCATAAACTTGGTGTTTCATTTATTTTAATGACCTCTCAAAGCAATTTTCTAACTTTTTTGGGAATTCTGTAGGTCTCTTCTAGTTATTCTCAACACTAAATTAATGTTCTCTAATTTTGTGTAATCATGAAATTCGTGGTGAATATGCTTTAATCTTGTACCTAATTTCTGCATTTCTCTCCTAATCTCTAATTGAGATTTCTTCATTTATTACTTGAATTCTTCCTGAGGACTACCTATTTTCTAATTTAATTCCTGTTGTAAATTTTCAGTTTTCTAATTTAATTTCTGCTGCGAATTTTGTACTTGGTCTATTTTATTATTTAAATCTTGTTGCTTTTTCATGAGAAATTCTAATACTAGTTCTGAATGACTTCTTGTTCTCTATTCTGAATTATTTATTTCTTGAACTGATATGATGTTATTACTATTGCTGTTGCTACTTGTGCCGGAAATTATTAACTGATTTTTCTCTTCATCAATAGCTAAAGAAAGTTGAGCCTGATTTATTTCTATTAATTTCTTTCCCAACTTTTTTCTCTGTAATCTTGTGACCACCATAAATGTCTAAATGTTCTATATTTACAAATATAAATCAAATTTTCTTTAAATTATCTCTAAACACCTGTAAAATTCCTTTATCTTACTTTCTTTAAAAACGAAAAAATATATCCCTGTAAAAAGATCTCTATAAACATATCTCTCCCTGTCCAATTTCTTGTTATGACAAAATTACACATCATCCTTTACACTTTGTATAACAAATAAACGTTGGATGTTCTTGGAAAGTTTTAATTTGGGGAATAAACATATCGCAATAAGTTTTACTTTTATCTGTTGGTAATCACAACGCTTCACGCCTGGATATAGAAACTTCTCTTCTTCTACAACCCTTGTGTACAGGAATGTTTCATTTCGTTAACATACATTTCTAAATATTCCATAAATTACTGATAAATTTCCAATCACTAAATATAAAATAAAGATTTATCACTAAATATAAAATAAAGATTGTCGGTAGAGCCAATATTTAAAAATAGTTACTTTAACTACATTCCTGTATCCGTGAGCTTCATATTTATAATTTGCTTAACTCTCGCGGACTTCCTTTGGAACGTTGACTTATGTATATAGAAATCTGCCATCTCAGTATAAAAGAGATTGTCTGATTACCACTAGACTTTAATAAATTCCACGAGATTTGGTATCAATTGGAGAAGATCACAGGGAACCTGAAAGAAAACAGACAACAAAAACTGATAATCACACTCACCGAAAGAAGAATGCTTAGTGAGGATGGTAACTCCATGTGTTGCACACTGAAACACTTTTATTTTAGAAAAGTTGAGTTTTAGCGTATCACACTGTGAAGATATGTGTCTTTGGAAAGATATGAAACATTTTATTTCGGTCTTTGAGATATTTTATTTTAAAATTCAAATCAGTGAAAAGCATAATCGTTTATTTAACACTACACTGCTCGCGCGGATTACTATTGTAGTCCAGTGGTTTCAGTTTTCTGATATCTGAGGGTTGGCAATACTTGTGACCTTGAGCGGTCGTCTACCTTCCTCCCCCATTTCTAGAACACCATTAGTCGAGTGATAGCACCCAAAGTCAACGCACTGATGTTTTACGGATTGTTATTTTCGCATGGACTACTATTGTAATCCGTGCGAGTACTGACGTGATAGTTTGTTTTCTGGCTAACGTTTTAACTATTCTCGTTTTGAATGTATTATTTTACATTATTCGCTCAAATATATGTTAGTTTAAAATGTCAGAGCAAGAACAGATACGACAGTAGCTAACAGAAACTGAAAGTAACGACGAAAGTGTTTTGAGTATAGAACACTAATATGAAATAGAGGACGATATTGTCCATTAGTGACTCTGAAGAAAGTGGTAGTGACGATTTGGAAGAAATAGAAGATGAAGAACGGAACGATGTTATCCAGGAAGACAGGTTTCACGGAGAATTTTTCATTGGAAATGGCAGAATTACCAGATGATATATTGATCCAGTGCACCCAAGAAATGCGCGAACACAGTGTCATAACATCATACCTACACTGCATAGTTATTAGTCCATAAAACAACACTAAATTTGGAGTTGACATATTGGACAAATAGTGTCGTTAGTGTGATACAGCCAGGAATTCGCAAAGATGGCCACTCATTCTCTTCTTCCACGTCTTAAACGTTGCTGGAGTAAACGCTCTCATTGTTTTCAAAACAAATAACAATGATGCTATGATCAACCGTAGAGACTTCCTGCAATCTGTGGCTATGGAACTTATAGAACCTCATTGTGGAAGATGAAGAAACAAGAGTACCCAAAAAAGATGTTTCAGGTGCAGTAACTGAATCTGCTCTGACCACAAGCACACTCTTTGCACTGACACTTATGATTGAAATATCCAAAATTTTGCCTACTTTTGTCCTTGTTTTCAAGTGTAAAAGTTAAACTTGCAAACAATTTAACAACCTCTTTTTATTTTCTATAACATGTTTTAACACTTTAAATGCAAATTTCCTCTTTTATTTCAATTTTTAATCAAATAGCAAGAAAATAAATGAACATTTACAAAAAATATAGCAAATTGCATACGCATTCTAAAGTTTTGCTTCTAATTATTTTTGTGCATTAAAAAACAAAATGTTTGCACTGGAATGTGTTCTTTATTGCTTGTGAAAACCCAGAAAAATAATGTAAAAAATACCGATTGAGTAACCACTAGGATATATATATTTATCAAATGGACTACAATCGTAATCCGCGCGTTTCAACAATTTCATGCGAGTACTGTAGTGTTAATGTTGAATCACTTTTCGTTTTTTTTTCTAAGTTCATTTACTTTTCCTACTAAGTAGTTTTCTTGATGTCTACCATTTCTTTCTACACATGTAATTTCTTAATCAATAAAAACGACAGATTGTTTCCCTGTCAGCATTCCTATCATCACCTCACCTCTGGTTAATCTAATGGTATGCACTTTTCCACGTCACTAAAGAAACAGTCAACGATCCAGGATATGAACTCGGAAGGGGCATAAGAGCAGATTGTACACATTCTGTAATTATCACTACAATAGTTTGTAAAACCTGTTCTTTCTAATAATTGTGATTCAATAGTATGTTTGTAAAATGAAATATAGATATATACACTTTGAATGAGATTCCGAATAGTAAAAGTAGCCCCAAGCTAAAGAAAAAAAAAGCGTGTATACTGTAACTCACGAATTTTCTCATTTATTCCATTTTCTTTACATTTATGGATAAAATTATGTTATTAGTAAGTAGAGATAATAGAAAGCAATCCATGTAAGGAGTTATTTCCAAATAATATAATAAAATAATAAAAATATAAGCAAGAAACAAAATTATGTTCGGTTTTACACAGTGTGGAAATTGAAGCACTTCAAGGGGGGGAGGGAATTTGTGTGGGCCAAAAATATACTTGTACTAAGAGTGTACTCTTGCAGCAGTGGCGCATACTGGTTTGATGGCTTGGGCTAGCATTAACCTTTATAACACCTGAACATAATTATTATTATTATTATTATTATTATTATTATTATTATTATTATTATTATTATTATTATTATTATTATTATTATTGGACTTTTCCCACTTTATTATACAATCTTCAAAATAAGAAAAAACTTTACAGCATCCTTTTTTCAAGTAATGTCATTTTCTCTTCATAGCAAGACTTATATTATCTTATTAGTATTGCGGAAAAACGATCGTACATTTCTACCTTTATTTGTTGAATGAAGTATCACTACATTTCGAATTGGATAGATGGTAATTCTACTCACCAGAGCAAGCGGAAGCTGTCCGAGTAATAATGAACGCTGAAATAGGCGATTAGGAAAGAAGAAGCTTCAGTCTGTGAGAGCTACGCAAACTACTGTAAAACACAAAATTTTCGTTGCGCTAACGCAAATCGCTCCGGAACGAGGCTCGTGATTTAAAAAAAAAAAACAATTCACAGAGACCCCCAAAATCCACTGTAATTACTCGTCTAATTTCCTTTTACTCTTCACTCACTCCGAAGAAACCGATTTCTCTAGAGGCAATTGCCTTTACCTGGCGGCCCGTTCGAACGCTGTGGGCGGAGGTGGAGCGAAGGGGATGCTCTGATACGATTCTTACTGTAGTAGCTAGATAGTGATTACTGCTGCGTTGTCATATTGAAGACTCTTAAGTTCGCGAGACAGGCTGCATGCAAAGAATTCAGTGGATTTTTCTAAATGCATTCAAATTCTCAGAAACTTTTATCATTGAAAGAAGATACTAAAGTATAAAATTATTAATATAATTTAGTTCATATTACTGTATAACTTTGTTTCGTAACATTCTAGGGATGCTGTCGGTAGACCCGGTAGTCCACAAAATACGCCACTGTCTTTGCAGACTGTGTTAAATTCTCAACACATTCCAAAAGAAACTTGTACTTGCACGAAAATAACTCTGTACATTCTTAGTTCACAGTATTTTTCTCACAAAAGACTTGAAAATCAGTTTTTCTAATGTACATAGTGTATAAAGAATCTTGGGTATCCTCCCTGAGAGCGTCTCCATAAAGTGTGCTCATAATTGTAATTTGTGTAATCACTAGAACACTACGTTAAATTTAAGTTACAAATATGCATAACCGCAATTATTATGAATATTCATTCACAGTAGTTAACCTTCTAGTTTAAAAGAGGTGTGTTATACAAAAAAAAAAAAAAAAACAGATATTTGTTGAAAACTGTCTTATTTTCATTGTTCACAGTAAAATAGCTTCCAACGAAACATAGAACTAAACCTGAGAGGCTGAAACACACCTCAATCTGTTCACTGTTCAAGAGATGTTACTTTTCAGCGTTTCGGATAACTCACTCTAACAGTGGCGTATTTAGAATTTTGTTTCGGGGAGGGCTATGCACAATACGGCGAAGAAAGGGGTAATTGCCCACCTGAGTTTGAGAATTAATATTTTAATCAATTGTCTACTTATTCTTTACTAGGAAAAAACGTGAAACTCGTATGTCGGTTGAAGATCTTACCTCCCAAAAAGACACTCGTACAAACACACTTTGAAGATTTGTAATTTCATTTCAACTTAACTGATTTCAATTTAGAAAAAAATGGTAATATTCTGTTTTATCTGTGTAAGTTTTTACCTCAAAGAAGATGTTGAGACAAGTTGAAGCTGAAATATACTGATTGCAGTTTTAATGGCAAGAATTGTAGACTGGTGAATCTTATGGGATATAATGCACACAGAAATTTAACAATCAAACATTTTATTCTATTCACAGAAAAAAAGGAAGCATCTTCTTGACGTACATAATTTCCCGGGCTACGTGTTTCCCCTCTCTTTTTTCTTTAATTCAAACATTTACTTTTCTTTATAACTCAACGATGTAAATATCCCTTTGCTATAATAACTAAAGTCCCGTTACACGGTGTATGCTGATATCCGTGCAAGTTGGTGTGGAACATCAGTTTGGCTTACCAGCTTCTCATAGTTTTGATGTCACTGACGACGGCCGACAAAAATCACAACCACCAACGGTCGAAACTATGATAGGAGAAACGAAAGAAAGTAACAACCAAGAAAAAGAAACAGAAGCGTAGAATCGACGAAAGGTTAAAAAAAACAGTTCTTACATGGAATGAAATTGGACAAATGCAGTATTATTTGTGAACAAAGGGCATAAGAAAATGGAAAGTCAATGAAATTCTTGGAAATGGTGAGAAAAATTAATGTTGTAGTCCTACGTGGAATGCGAAAAACCATCAAATTTATTTCGGGAGGAGCTTGAGCCCGATAACCCTCTCCCTAAATACACCACTGCACTGTACTAAAATTTCTTGGAGTAGATTCTATTTCGACACAGATTCCTTATTAGTAATTTGAAAAACTGATGATTTTTATTTGTATATAAATTTAATTTTTGTAATTACACATGAAGGTTAGGGCCATTACCAAGTCCCCCCCCTAGAAAGCACGAAGGGAACGAGGTTCCGGGGAAATGTTCAGAGGTGCCTGTTAATTCCCCCCTTTCCCCTCTTCAATTACCACACTGGTTTTACGTATACTGGCAATCATGCTTTCGAGGGACTTTTGCAGTTGCACAGCACGATTGCGTAGGGCATTTCAAATTGGCAGCCGGGAGTTGAATGATGGAACTGGGAAGTGGAGTAAAATATTGCATTTATTGGTTTAAACCTAGTGTCTAGATTGTCTGCCAAATATAAATTAGTTTCTATAACCAAGATATCGTACGAAAATATAGAAACAAACAGGAAAATTTGTCTTGAGTTTGGAAGTGATACGCTCTATGGCTATGAGCATTTATTTGTTAAGAAAAAGAAAGCAAAGGGAACATAGTTTCCGTGGTTCGTGGGTAGCGTGGTGGACTAGTAGTTCTTATACTGTTTTGACACCATATCGAATCCCATCCCATGTAATCTTTTTTATTATTGTGTTTTTTTAAAATATTATAGGAAGTTTATAATTGTCATGTTAATAAGGACCGGAAACAATATAATAAGAAAATAACTTATTGATAGTGTCCTTTAATCGATGTATTTATTCAGGGCTAGAGAACTATTGATAACAGGGATTCTTTTCAGTTTATGTATCCTTACTTGTTTTCACAGCATATTAATATCAGCTCACTTCGTGTATGTGTGTGTGTGTGACTGAGGAACAGAAAAAAACACGCTACCTGCAGCCTTACAGTTCCAGCGAATGATTAGAATAGCTTGTTGTCATGAAAAAAAATAAACAGATAGAAAAAAGCTTACGTTAAATTATTCTTGTAGTGTTTGTATGTGTTTCTTTTTAGAGTATTGACTTTCTCTTTTTTCTTTCATATACACAAGTGCAAGAACTGCAATCATAAGTTTCTGAAAGGAATAGACAATGTCTTTCTTTGAACAAAACTAAATTATACAGATCTCTATGTGCCTATATAAAAGATAATATGGATCTGAACGATAATTATACCATTCTTCTAAATTATACAGTAGCGTGAAAAACTGATATTAAAATGATATCAGGCATAAGCTTTTTTTCTAGCATGACAATACATTAAATGTAATTCATTAAATTTTTCGGATTACAAAATATCACCTTACTTGTCGGTGTAGGCCTATTCGTTTTCACATTCGAGCGACGAAAGAAGAAATTGTGGTAATTGTGGTAAAAATCGAATTCGAGATTTCAATGAATTGAATTTTGTGGCCCCTACATATCGAAAAAATTATTTTTCGTTGTCTGTTCATCTGTTCGTTTCGGTTCGTCACGCTTTCACATGCACTCAAATAGAGGCCATACTTTCAATGTATCTGGACCGAATTCTACACATGCGGTTTTTATAACATTCTATCGTTTCGAATTCTATACCCTCCGACACCTAAAAATAAGGGTAGTTTACTAATGGATAGGAATTTAAAATAATTAAATTTTCTCAAAAACAGCTGTAACGATTTATTTATTTTTACAAATATATATTTTATTAACAACCCTCCAGCGTAGTATGAATCATTGCTCTGAAAAAATACGTAAGGTGTAATTTTCTGTATGGGATGTGTTTTTTCGAACAATTTTCTCAACCACATTTCTTAAATAAACGTATCATTAATAGCGTAACAATATGACATAAATCGTTCGTCATGTAAACATTAGGAAGGAGTAGTTTACTCTTAGAATGAGCTTTTCCGCGACGACTTTCCCATTAACGCATCAGGTAATTTTGTTAATATTTCGTAAAGAAATGTTTCAGTAATAACATAATGTACTTCATAACTCGTTTGTCCTGAAAACATCCAGAAGGAGTGGTTTTCTGAAGGAGTGATTTGTTTTTGACAGTTTTCTTAGTAATAACTGGGTACCAAATGTTTAGGCATTAACAACCTGGAAAAATAGGAAGACAAATAGGCACTAAAAATTTTAAAAAATTGGCACTAAAATGTAACTCAAAGTAACGAAGATAAATTAAATACTGTATACAATTAAGAAATAAATTCGTCATAGATAGCCCTTTGGGGATTCTATGGTACAATTTTGTACCATACGGGTGCTTCGTAGTACATTGCGTTATAACTCTCCTATTTGAGCTTTTTCGTCCGGGTTTTATTTTTTCAAGTCCAGAGGCATTGTAGAAGACATTACGTATGATTTCACACCTTCCTGCGTCCAGATATAGGAGGTGATGACGTCATAAATCTAAAATATATTTTTTTCATTTATTAAGCCTATGTTCAATATTTTTTGGCGCGCTTATTTTTGCACGTAGAAGATTGAAATTTTGCACAAACATTCAGTCCACCGAGTAGTATTTAGCAGATTTTTTTTCAGATTTCTGAGTTAAAACAAGGGGGGAACCAGAGGGTCAAAGGGTTGAAAAAGGGATATTTTTACCCCCAAATCCATTTCTTCGGGATTTTCCCGCCTTGTATACATTATGGAGACACGTGAGTCATACCGTCTGAAAGGCAATTTTATTCTGAAGAGAATGATGTGCGAAACATGACCCTAGGGTAATTAGGGATATCTCAGGGAATTTTTAAAAAAAATCCCTCTGTATACGGGAATATGGTACATTGTCGGTGTATATATTTTTTGGCAGGCTTACTTTTGTACCTAGAAGATTGAAATTGTGCACAAACATTTAGCCCACCGAGTAGTATTTATCAGATTTTTTCAGATCTCTGCGTTAAAACAGGGGTTTCAGAGGGGCTGAAAGTTGAAAAACGGCATATTTAGACCCAAAAAATCCCTTTCTTCGGGATTTTCCCGCCTTATATTCATGATGGAGACACGTGAGTCATACCGTCTGAAAGCCACTTTTATTCTGAAGAGAATGATGTGTGAAACATGACCCTAGGGTAATTAGGGATGTGTCAGGGAAATTTTATCAAAATGTACTTCTGTATAGGGGAATATGGGGCAATGTCGGTATATATATTTTATGGCGGGCTTATTTTTGCACCTAGAAGATTGAAATTGTGCACAAACATTCAGTCCACCGAGTAGTATTTAACAGATTTTTTTTTCAGATTTATGCGTTAAAACAGGGGGGCCCACGGGGGCTAAAAGTTAAAAAAAGGGATATTTAGACCCAAAAAATCCCTTTTTTCGGGAATTTCCCGCCTTAGATACATGATGGAGACATGTGAATGGTACCGCCTGAAAGGCAGTTCTATTCAGAAGAGAATGATGGGCGAAACATGACCCTGGGGTAATTCGGGATGTCTCAGGATTTTTTTCCCTGAGATCATAGTGTTTTGTGGTAATTTGGGGCATTGTGGGAATTCTTGATAAAATTTCTCCCGCCCTTACTATTCAAGATAGAAACTTGAAATTTGGCACACACATTCAGCATAGCAAGTACTATTTATCAATTTTTTTTAGATGGCTACGTTCACACAGGGTTGCTCCAGGGGGGGGGGGTCAAAGTGCGAGAAATAAATTTTCCCTCCAAAATTTTCCCTTTGGCATCATTTTCCCGCTCCTGGTATATGGTATGAGCATGCAAGTGGTACCATTTAAAAGCCAGCTCTATTCTGAAGAGAATGAGGTATGAACCATGATCCTAGGATAAATAGTGACGATGCAGTAGCTGCTTGACTGAAAGTCTAAAAAATAACCCAAAAAGCCGGAATCCGGAAAGGGTTAATGTTCCAAGAATATAGAAACGTACCTGTTTGTTAATGTCTTCTTTTACTGTATACTAGCATATATTACTCGCTTCGCTGGGTTGAAATGAAAGTTTAAATGCACAACTATGTTTCTCATGTGTTTAGTACCCATGAAATATGCTGTGTTCGTTTTTAGTGGCATCGATTGAAACGGCATCGGAAAATCATTGATCATTTCGGCGACCTCGAAAACAATAAATTCGACATTAATATCGGTCATTTTCGATGACTATTATCTCCCCCAAGTTGCAGGGCTGAATTTGGTTTTAAGTGGCATCTGGAGTGTCACCGGTCATCTCAGCGACCCCGGAAACTATGGATTCGACACTAATATGGGTTATTTTTTATCAGTTTTATGTATTTCTCTTTCCCCCTCCCCCAAAATGCGGGGCTGAATTTGGATTTAAACAGCATCAGAAATGTCACTGCTCATTTCGGCAATCCCAAGAACTATAGATTCAACACTAATATCGGTCATATATATTTCCTCCTCCCCTATTTTGCTTGCTATGGCATCGAAAGTGTCACTGTTCATCTCACAGACCCCAAAAAATGTGAATTCAGCACTAATATCGGTTATTTTCGAACATTTTTAAATATCTCTTTCTCCCCCTTTCCCAAGTTGCGGGGTTGAATTTTAATTTAAAAGGGATCGAAAGTATTACTGTTCATCTAAGCAACCGAGAAAACTGCAAGTTCGACACTAATATTGGTCATTTTCGATTATTAGTATTATTACATATAGATTCCCTCCTCCGTGCTGCGGCACACGGCATCAGAATTGTCGCTCTTAATCTCAGTTACTCCTAAAGCTATGGATTCGACACTAATATTAGTCATTTTCGATCATTTTCAAATGTTTATCCCACTCCCCTACGTTGTACCCTCCCCTCCCCAACTATCAGGGCTGAACTTGAATTGAAATAGCATCAGAAGTGTCACTGTTTCTCTCATCGATCCCGAAAACTATGAATTCAACAATAAAATCGGTCATTTTTCATCATTTTAAAATTTAAAGTCCCCTTCCCTCCCCTACGTTGCTCCGTCAAATTTAAATAAAAAAAAAGGTCCCAGAACTAAACCTAATCTATGTTGAAAATTTGATCAAGATCGATCGAGTGGTTCAGGAGTTATTAAGTTTTATTTATTTTTATACCCTCTCCCCCTCCCCCCAGAGTTTTATCATCAAAGTGAATAGCCTAAAACCAGCCCAGCTTCGAGCCTCATCCATGTTACAAATTTGATCGAGATCGGTCGGGCGGTTCAGAAGATTTAGAGTCACAAACATAGTTATTTTCAATTTTATATATATAGATTAGCTGAACCTGCGCTCTCTACACAGCGCATCATTCGCATATGAGCATAAATCTCTTTCTAGTTCCTCACAACATATGTACATGTCCCTTTACAGACACAAGTGAAAGACGTCTTGATTACAAAAAGAAAAAAATAGGCAAGGGGTACCATAAAGGGGAGGTTTTTTCGATTATTTTTTTCTCAATATCTCGCACCGGTTGCAAGATTTGAGCCTACTTCCGGTTGGAGTTTCTAATTCATGTATGACTAGTGTTTTCTTCCTTCTTGCATGCAGTATGTAATAAGCAAATACATTACATATACAATTAATTATAATGTCAGTTATATATGGTGTTCATTGGGCAAAACACTCAAAAAATAAAGATTTATCTTAAGACTCGAGAAATGATTATCCTTCCTTTTTCACTATTATTTAGCCATGGAACAAACGCCTGAGACATATACAACCCAAGTATACAACATTGTGGTGTTGGAATGTATAACGCATAGGATATGATGCTTTTTTTATTTCAACGCTTCCAGCGTACCCTAAAAAATATAATAAAGAAATAATGGCCATGTCTTTTTAAAAAAAATATTCAATTAGAACTGGACAATCTACGCAAAATTTCCAATCGATCAGTGAAAACGTCATCTTTCTAGAGCCTGTAGTTTCCGAGATCTCATTGTCGAAAGTATTGACCACAAACATATAAACATAGTTTAAAAGAACTCGGAAGATGGAAGCACAATTCACATGCATTGATTTTAGAGAAGGCTTATTAAAATACAAAGGCTGTGAATAATAATTTTATATCATAAACTTTATGAAAAAGATATAGTTAACTAATTTAAACTATTTAAAATACAAATACTTAAAATGTTTGTTAAACGTGAAATCATACATAACCGCAAATGAAAGATTTGAAAGCCAAAGTTATAGGTTGGAGCTCAGGCGCTGTTAATTGCTATTGTAGCATTTTAATAGATAGATATAAAAACGAATTAACATGTATTCCATGTGTATTTGGTAAATACATTTTATACAGCACTTTATCATTACACATAACAAAGTTTTGCAGCATCTTATCAGTATACATAGCAGTCCAAAGTTCTACTGCATCTTATCACTACAAACAACACTTATATTCCTCGAAAGAGGCAGAATTCTTTCTTGAAATACTAAATTATGTATTTTCCCAATAATGTTTTGTTCTGAAGAAAATGCATAGAATAGGTAATATTACACTGAGAAAAAAAATGTAGGTGGCATACTTAAAAACGTAGGTTACATTCGTAATTCCTGTAGTTTCTGGACTTAACGTACAACCGTATATAACATCCTGCAGCAAACGTAGAGCTGAAAAAATATGTATTATACGTACTGTCTGCATAAGTGCAATGACGTCATTCGTGTGACGTCATCTGCAGTAACAAGTATATACGGAGGTGATATCTAGCTTTGTGACGTCAGAATCGTATGTAGCATGTCGGTTAATAATGACGACACTCACTGACCATCAGGACGGAGCATAATTTCAAGAAGTATGCAATATACGTTCTGTACATATGTTTCTTGCGTTCAATCCCGAGACAGCATCTATATTGTGCTTGTGCCCCGTACGTACGACTAGATACAGTATACGTATTGTACGTATGTATTATACAGATTTTCCTTATGTCGCACACAGCTTGTCCCGATACAGCATACAGAATATCCGTATGCACCATACAGAGTGCACATATGTAGCTTACAGACTGTCTGCATGCAGCATATAGATTATACGTATGTCGCGTACAGGTTGGCCATATGTAATGTATGGATTGGATGTATGTAGCTTATAGATTGTCCATATGAAATATACGGATTTTACCTGTATCGCATACGTATTACCTTGTTGTAATATATGGATTGACATATTCAGGATCTAGATTGTACGTATAGTGCACCATTATTGAAGTGCTGCAACATACTGCAAAATGCATGGTATATTCTTACTGTAATGTTGTCGCATATTGTTTTTCTCTGTATGGAAACAAAAATAGTTTAAAATATGGTTGATCTCCTTTGTGCCAATAATAATAAAATTAACAATACTACACTTTTCAAATCTTAGTTTGGAGCAGTGAAACTGTCCAAAGAAATGTATTTACCTGCAGGGTGTCCTGTAAGTTTGGGCTTCCTGCTAATTCGTTGGAAAGCTACTGCAAAGCCAAGTGTTGAAAAGTGACACAAGCGTTAATTTTAAAATTATGGGCACAAAGAAGGTTAACCATATGTTAAACTATTTTCGTTTTCATACAGAGTAAATCAATATGTGATATATTACTGTAAGAATTTATCATATGGTTTGCAGTTAGTTAGTTGCAGCACTTCAATAATAATGCAAAATGCACAGCCATGTACAATCCTATATTCAAACTCAAGATTTACGTACAATCATTTATTAAGCTGTTATCATCCATTGCTTGTACGATATAAAGATTATTTTACCTCATTCTTTTCCTTAATAGTATCATCTTCTAAAGTGCAGTTGTTACCACAAGAGGCCTGAATAGAATTTTCCAGAAATAACTTCTCTGTACATTTTAATTAACAGGTGTTTTTTTTAAATGTCGCAATAATTAAAGGTATGCTGACAGCCGAAAACGTGTTCGCTCACAAGATGATTCCTACTCAGTACTCGCCATTAAAAATGCAACACCAAGAAGGAGACTGGGTAGCTGCACCAAAGTTCCCAGGCAGATACCTAATAGTAAGTGCAGAATATTCTTAAACGTCCGCTGTATTTTCTGTGACAACGTGGTGACAGCGGAGGCGTTGTGCAGCCATCGACTAAACATATTTATCCTTCCCTGCTCTAGACATTCTGCAAATTTGGACTTTCCGGGATGCATCCTTCTTAGTGCAACATTTTAGGCAACGAGCAGTTTAACAGTCTCATACATTGCTTAAAGAAAGAGCAATGATTCTCAGAATTACTCAGAAGATATATATACAATAATTTAAAACGGTTATTTCAATCTTTGCAATTCAGAGCATGAAAAGAAGTATAGCTAAAGGAACACTGATTTTAGCCAGATAGTAACTAGTAAACTCAATCACACTCAGTACCATTAGTTGCTTGGTGTTATCCGTAAGTCAGAGATCATGGTATCTCATTTCGTGTAGATTTTTGCATTTATTTAATGCTAAAAATGTATTTTATCGCTAATTGAACCCAGTACCATATACATACCGACAGGACGTACTTTAGTCACAAGGTGACATGAGTGAAACACTAAACTATTCGATTGACACCTGCGGCCTTGTCAACCCTAGAGAAAGTTACAAAGTGATTAAGTAAATACGGAACATAGTTCATACAAAGTATAGCGATGTATGAAGTCTCCGTTTCATATGACGTGAATAAAGGATACATCTGAAATATCAACAAAGAAATATATAATGATTTCTCTGGATAATTTGGATTAGTCCAGAATTCGAACACATACGTTGGTAAGTCCAACTTTTTTTTTTTACTTCTTTCTTCGGATTGCCAATAAAGTTGACTACTGAAAAGCTGAGTTATAGATTCTATATTAAAACAACACCTTCGCTAGACATGTTCAGTATACACATTGCCTTACATACAGAACAATACATTAGTTCTTAATGCATGTCTGAAATAATAGTGCTTCGTATAGAATTTTACTTCATCCAATCGTAATAGCACAAAGATAAAAAATATTGCGAGGGTTAATGTTCTTATTACAGAGAAAAAGAGTTGAAATGACTTAACACTAACAAACATTTTCTTTAAACAGAGATAATATTTTATTCTAATTTATGGAAGAAAGAAATAATTTGTAGTACAGTATTTTTATTAGGGTTATATATTCGTACAAAAGAATGTAAATACAATTGGGTCTGTCTTCAGAAAGGACGTACTTTTAGCCACAACCTACACTGCTTTTCACTGTCTTCCAAGCAGAATTTTGGTTTTGTTTTGATGCACGAAATACCTGAAACAAAAATCAGAAAATATTAAATTCAGTGTGCTTAACTTGGTTGTACTTAACAATACAAAGTATCTTAACATTTTTGAGATTAAATGGACAAAATCTGTTCGGTCAGGTATGGACTTTTGGGTTGCACGTAGAAAAACTATGAAGTGTTTATTGATGCTGAACAATAACTCAAAATGTATTACTATTCAAAAGTAAGTGGGTACCCCAATGGTGTTCGGGGTACCATGGGGTACCTAATGTCTGTATTTTTTAGATATGTGGAAATGTATGTCTCTAAAATGTAGGGAACTGACATTTGTTTACCGAAAACCTCAACTCGGTAAGCCTTAGGGATATTGAGATATGGGAAAATAAAGAGCGACACCATAGAAGTGTGGGGTTTGCGTACTAGGTGGTGCAGTTTCGGAAACGTAATTACGAGGGCTTACAACAACCTCAAAAGTAGTTTCAATTAAATACACTACACACACGCCCTGATAGGGGTTTTCGGGTACCATGATATTCCCAGAACTCTCATTTCTAAATATTCTAAAATATGTCTTAATAACGTTTTAAGGAACGTTAGAGGTGTGTGTTTACCGAAACCGCAAGTCGGTACGCCTAACAGTTACCGAAATATGGTGAAATAAAAAGCGACACCATAGGTACGTGGAGCTTGCATATTAGACAGTACAATTTAGAAAATTAATGAAAATATGACTATCAAGATATTGTCAAAGGGAGGATCCATACAGTTATGGGGTTTTCGTGTTAGGTGGTAAAATTTCCGAAACCGGTCATGGAAAGTTAATAAACATCAGTAGCAATTTCATCTTAAAATAATTAGGTATTTCCATGGAGTTTAAGAACATCATGGGGTCTACCAAGATTAAATTTTAAAAGCTTTGGAAAATATATTTTGACATTTGTAAAGAGTATTAGAAATATGTATTTACCTAAAACTTCCAGCTAGTACATCTAGCAGCTAGAGAGACACCATACAATAAAAGCGTATTAGATCTTGAAATTTCAGAAAACAATTATTGATCCTAACAAAAGTTAAATAAGATGGTACTTATATGGGTTAAGTGAGTACCTCAGACTCGTCAGTACAATTTCGATCGAAAGGTTAATTCAGCTCTAAATTTTCTTTGGACAATTCCAAGCGTTCATTGGGCTCTGAAATAAAGTGAACATTTTTTGACGTCCGGTCGTTTAGAGGGGCTGATTGTGACACTGATCACTACCTGGTAGTAGCGATATTACGGGAGAGATTATCGTTGAATAAAGGTAATATTCAATGTCCGAAAACGGAAAGATTTAATCTAAAGAAATTAGAAGAGAGCCAGGTAAGAGAGGAATACCAGATTGAAGTTTCGAATAGATTCGCGGTTTTAGAAGACTCGGAGTGCACTAGTGTTGAGGATACTTGGATTGAAATTAGAGATAGCATTAAAAGTTCAGCAATAGAAAAATTGAGACACGCGGAAATACGTAGGAACAAACCATGGTTCGACCAAGAATGCATTAAACTAGCAGAGAAGAGAAAACAGGCAAAATTACGGTGGCTACAAAATCCGAATGAAACAACTACACAAAATTTCGCAGATATCAGGCGGGAAACTTCCAAAACT
The DNA here is from genome assembly GCF_964235325.1 of Thermobia domestica. Lineage (NCBI taxonomy): Eukaryota > Metazoa > Arthropoda > Insecta > Zygentoma > Lepismatidae > Thermobia > Thermobia domestica. Next base: position 181,190,924 of record NC_137458.1, on the reverse strand, counting down.
TTTAGAACAAAGAAACGGGATTTTTTGAAAGCTAAAATTAAGGAACTTGAAGATAATAGTAAAAATAAAAATATTCGGGACATGTATAAGGGGATCAGCGAATTTAAGAAAGGCTATCAACCTCGTGCTTATATATTAAAGAAATCTGACGGAACAGTTCTCACCGACACGGATAGCCTCTTAAATAGATGGAAAGATTTCTTTGACGATTTGCTGAACACGCAGCCAAAAACTAATGTGCGTGGAGAAAAGGAGATACACACCGCAGAACCGTATATTCCAGAACCCAATCGAATAGAAGTGGAAGCCGCTATAAAGAAATTGAAGAAACACAAATCTCCGGGTGTAGATGAAATTCCGGCTGAGTTAATTTTAGCTGGAGGCGAAAAATTGTGGAACAAGATACACAAACTCATTCTCCTTATCTGGAACAAGGAAGAATTGCCACAAGAGTGGAAAGAATCAATCATTGTTCCAATTCACAAGAAAGGCGACAAAACTGACTGTAATAATTATCGAGGCATTTCTCTTCTGTCAACATCTTATAAAATCCTTTCAAATATTCTGTTAGCAAGATTGACCCCATACGCAGATGAAATTATTGGAGATTATCAGTGCGGATTTAGACGAAATCGATCAACTATCGACCAAATATTTACCATTCGCCAAATACTCGAAAAGAAGTGGGAATACAATACCCCGGTACATCAACTATTTATTGATTTTAGAAAGGCTTACGACTCGGTTAGGAGAGAAACATTATACAACGTTCTTACAGAACTTGGAATACCGAGAAAACTAATTAGATTAATTAAGATATGTTTAAGTGAATCCCAAAGTAAAGTCCGGGTAGGAAAATTTTTGTCCACGAGCTTCCACGTCGAAAATGGCCTGAAACAAGAAGATGCGTTGTCGCCATTATTATTTAACTTTGTGCTCGAATACGCCATAAGGAAAATCAAAGATAGCAACCAGGGCCTAGAGTTGAACGGCATTCACCAGGTTATGGCATATGCTGATGATGTAAATTTAATAGGGGATGATAGGAGAACAGTAGAAATAAATGCAGAGATCTTATTAAACGCTTGCAGGGACATGGGTTTAGAAGTAAATGCAGAGAAAACTAAATACATGGAAGTGCGTCGGGACCGTAATACGGCAAATTGTGGAGGCGTTAAAATATTAAATAATACTTTTGATAAAGTGGATACTTTCAAATATTTAGGATCAATATTAACAGACGAAAATCATATTCACGAAGAAATTAAATGTCGACTAAAAGCAGGGAATTCGTGTTACTATTCGGTTCAAAATCTCTTGTCGTCGCGAATTCTGTCGAGGAATTTGAAGCTTAAAATATATAAAACGATAATCATGCCTGTTGTTCTGTATGGTTGTGAAACATGGTCGCTTACTCTGAGGGAAGAACATAGACTGAAAGTATTTGAGAACAGGATCCTGAGAAGAATATTCGGACCCAAGAGGAACGAGAATGGGGAATGGCGGAAGCTTCATAACGAGGAACTACATAGTTTATACGGTTTACCCAACATTGTTAGGGTCGTCAAGTCTAGGAGGCTTAGGTGGGCAGGTCATGTAGCTAGAATGGAAGAAAGTAGAAACGCTTTCAAAGTCTTGGCTGGTAGATCCATAGGAAAACGACCACTAGGAAGACCTAGGCGCAGATGGGAGGACAATATTAAGATGGATCTCGCAGAGATAGGAATACAAAATAGAAACTGGATGCAATTAGCTAAGGATAGAAGTCAGTGGAGAGCTTTTGTGAACGCGGCACTGAACCTCCGGGTTCCATAGGCCATAGAGTTAGTTAGTTAGTTTAGTTATCTAATATAGCAAGCGAGATATAAGGAATTATGTATTTTATGACGTCGTAAAAATAGAGACCCACATGGATTTGTACTTTTGAGTATTTGCTGTAAGAAGAAGAAATTTCAGAAAACAACCGTATATAACTTAATAGACAATTAAATGGGCGAGGGCACGGTGGCTTAGTGGTAGAGTGCTTACCTCTGGTGTATTAGGTTCTTGGTTCGATCCACGGCCAAGTCAGTTTGTAGTGGACGTCGTATTCGTTGGTTTTCTCGGGGTACTCTCTTTCCTCCCACCTTTGCATTCCATCAATTCTGTCAACAACATTCACTTGCTTTAATCATAATCTCCCTGAGACTAAAATGCATAATCGTGGGTCGCTACACTGAAATATTTCCTTTTGTTTAATTTTAAAATTAAATAGGGAGTTAAGTATGATCGTATTTCTATGGGTTAAGTGAATACTCCAATAGTTTCTGCAAAAAAGATTAGTTATATACCCTACCACTAAGCTACTGTGTCCCCGCCCATTGAATTGTCTATTAAGGTATATACAGTAGTTTTCTGAATTTTTTTCTTATAGGAAAGACCCAAAAGTGCAAATCCATAAAGATCTCTGTTTTTACGTCATATCTTAGTTACTATCTTAGATATTGACAGCGAATTTTCATTCTTTTGCACAGCTCGATAAACCCTTGGAATTGCCTGAAGAAAACCTAGGACTGAACTAATCTTTCGATCGAAATTGTACTGAGGTACTGATTTAACCCATAGAAGTACCATCTTATTTAATTTTGTTGCGACCAATAATTGTTTCCGAAATTTAAAGATCTCATAAGCTTTTATTTCACAGTGTTTCTCCAGATGTTAGATGCACTAGCTGGAAGTTTTGGGTAAACACATATTTCAAATACTGTTTACAAATGTCAGATTATATTTTCAAAAGCTTTTAAAATTTAATTTTGGTAGACTCCATGATGTTCTAACACCCCATGAAGATATCTAATTACTTTAAGATGAAATTGCTACTGGTGTTTATTAACTTTCCATGACCGATTTCGGAAATTTTAGCATCTAACACGAAAACCCCTTAACTGTGTTGGTCCTCCCTTTATTTGACAACATCTTGATAGCCGTTAGTCATATTTTAATTCAATTTCCGAATTGTAGCGTCAAGTATGCAAACCCCACATACCTATAGTTTATTTCCTCCCCCCCCAAAAAAAAATCAGTTCTTTACATTTTAGATACATGTATTTCCATATATCTAAAATGCAGAAATTAGGTACCGCATTGGAACCCCATTGGAGTACTCACTTTTGCATAGCAAGGTAAAAACGCCAGTGGTTCTATCTTTAAGTTTGAAAACATACTATTTTGTCTCTTCCCTGAGAATCGTGAATCTGTCGGAGCTGTACCATAGTTGGAAAGACTCACTGATCCTTCCTATAATGACCATGTAGTCAGAATTCAAAAAGGAGTAGCCGTTGAAGGAAAAACAATATTTTAAAATCCTTGCACCAGTAGTCGTCACCTTAAAATCAAAATGTTCCAGTAGTAGTCAGGATTTTCTACCAGTGTTCGTCACTCAAATAACTTGACATAATTTATTCAAAAACGCACTGTGTATCAGTTTAGGGTTAAGAATACAATATAAAGTAGTAAGCTTAATAACTTTGCATCACTTTTAGCACTCAAGAAAGAAAATAAAAACGTTTTTACATACTTTTTAAAGCAATTTCAGAAAAAAAAATGTTAACTGAATTCAAAAGTTAACTGTATATCACTTCCACGTTAAGAGTACAATATTAAATACTATGTTTAATAACTATACGTCACTTTAAACTCTCAAGAATGAACATAAACGTTTGTACATACATTTTAAAAACAATCTGAGAAACGAAATAAGTTAACTGAATTCAAAATTTAATTATACATCACCTTAAGCTTAAGAATACACTATAAAATGCTGAGATTAATAAAAAATGAAATCTTTAAGTTTAACGTCCCACGGTTATGCCGGTTAGAATAAGGAGACGGTGATAATGAGAAATAAGTGAAATGGTGGAATGAAGAAAGTGGGAGGAAACGGGAGAATCCCGAGAAAACCCACGAGCACGGTGTTTGTCCACCACAAAGTCCACACGGCCCGAGTTGGGATCGAACCAGGGACCCCAAGCACCGGAGGTGAACGCTCTACCACTGAGCCACCGCGCCCCCCTGAGATTAATAACAATGCATTACTGAAGAATGAAAACAAAAATGTTTTAGCTACCTATATTGTATTTACATGTTATTTCTCATTAACTTTTTTTTTTTTTGATAACTCATGATCAAGTCTAGGGATGCGCAAGAGAAAAGATTTGAGATTGTCTCCTCTTGAAAAGGTGCCGCGAAAGTTATGTCTCGTCTAAAAACTGGATCCGTTTCTATTGGAAGAGCTCTATCTTGTCTCGAATTTCGTAACAAAAATTCTGTCTCGTCTTGTCTCGTGCGCATCCCTAATCAGGTCCATAGCCAAAAACTTCATTTCGGAGGGGGTTCGATAGGGCTTTGGGATATCCGAATTTAGATATAGATAATCGATATCGACAAACTATCGAAGCTTGTTCGAAATATCGAAAAATACAGCAATATCGAAATATAAACAATATCAAAAATCGAAAATTTAGAAATATGAAAGAGATCAAAAATATGGATATATCGATCAAAAATTGATATATGATCTTGGAATACGATTTGGTGGAATAATGAGGGAGAAAAATAATCATTGATTAAATATTAAATTGAAAAGAAATAAGAGCCTGACGCTCAAATACTTATCTATCCGGCACCCATCTTGATCCCCATAAAATATCATGAAGTGGTTGATTGATTCTAAACCCAATAATAGTAATAGTAATTTAACAATAAACACAGAATATATAATTTACGCACCTTGAAATGTAGAAATTAATGATTGTAATCCCCAGCTTTCCAATAGACCTTTGATTTCTCCAAATGAAGGTTCGGATATCTTGTTTCTTCTCAAGCAATAATGGGTTACAATAATCAGTTGCAGTCCAAAGCCAAGTCACTAAGTTAAGCATGAATATAAAAGAATTCATTAGTTAGATGCATACAAAATCTTACGCATGTAAATCCGAATCTACTTGTATTAAATTGTAAATTTAAACAAACTAAATTATACTACTTTGGGAAGCATCTCCAAATATAATGTTTTCATTCTAAAGTGAAGGAATTTTTAAAATCAAATGACCCGTTTGCGCTGTACACTCTCTATGCGCCCAATGTGAAATGGAAATGCAACGTTGCCATTTACCTGGATCCACAACATAAGTGAGTGAAGTTACTGTATTTTACGCTAACATGTCGATGGCCAGCCCCCGTTTCAAACAATAACTTCATTCACTTATGATGTGGGTCCAGGTAAATGACAACGTTGCATTTTCATTTAAAATTGGGTGCATAAAGAGTATACAGCACAAACATCTTGTCCGATTTTTTTAAAAAGTGTTCACTTTAGATTGAAAACGTCATATTTCGAGATGTTTTTCCTCTTACATTTTGTTGTAACTCTGATAATAACAGAGTTACCCTATGTCAGGGAACGTTTGAGACATCCTGTATACATCATAAGAAGTTCCTTTCTAAACTCTACACGGATGTGGTTTCATTGAATGTGAGGTGGGTGATACACATTAGGCCTTTTGGGAGTACGTCACACGGACGACCGTAATTTTGTGTTCAAAATTTTTATGAACTGGTGGGATATGTGATACATATGGCCACGGGCTAGAATTTTCTCAGTATGTCAAATATGCAATCAGATTTCATGCAGCTTAATTTGGTGAAAAGCTATTGCCAATTGAACGTTACATTTACCTCTTTCTTGCAGATGTTGAACCATGCCGTTAGCACGTGAGGAATGGATCGAAATAATCAAACTGTGGGGCGGGAGGAGTATATGAGCAGTGGTTGCCGATTGCAGAGTCATCCACAATGTGACTCTGTGTAACATGTTTCAGTGTCACAGTAATTAACTAAATTTGAGAAGACGGGCACATTCGTGAACATACATCGTAGCAGTTCAAACTCGCGGGACCTTGTTCCTTCCCCATTTTGAACCGGTACATGAAAATGCCATTTTCTCCATGTTTGCCTGCGCCAATTTTGAAAATTCCTTCACTAATCGATTTCTCTCGTCGAGTATTACAAGAATCAGTTAAAATCTCGCGGGCCCTTTTTTCTTCCCCATTTTGAACTGGTACATGAAAATGCCATTTTCTTCATGCTTGCCTGCGCCGATTTTGACAATTACTTCACTAATCCATTTCTCTCGTCGAGTATTACAAGAATCAGTTAAAATTTTGTGGTCCTTTTTTCTTCCCCATTTTGAACCGGAACATGAAAATGAGATTTTCTCCATGTTTGCCTGCGCCGATTTTGAAAATTCCTTCACTAATCGATTTCTCTCGACGAGTATTACAAGAATCAGTTAAAATCTTGCGGGCCCTTTTTTCTTCCCCATTTTGAACTGGTACATGAAAATGCCATTTTCTTCATACTTGCCTGCGCCGATTTTGAAAATTCCTTCACTAGTCGATTTTTCTCGACGAGTATTACAAGAATCAGTTAAAATCTCGCGGGCCCTTTTTTCTTCCCCATTTTGAACTGGTACATGAAAATGCCATTTTCTTCATGCTTGCCTGCGCCGATTTTGACAATTACTTCACTAATCCATTTCTCTCGTCGAGTATTACAAGAATCAGTTAAAATTTTGTGGTCCTTTTTTCTTCCCCATTTTGAACCGGAACATGAAAATGAGATTTTCTCCATGTTTGCCTGCGCCGATTTTGAAAATTCCTTCACTAATCGATTTCTCTCGACGAGTATTACAAGAATCAGTTAAAATCTTGCGGGCCCTTTTTTCTTCCCCATTTTGAACTGGTACATGAAAATGCCATTTTCTTCATACTTGCCTGCGCCGATTTTGAAAATTCCTTCACTAGTCGATTTCTCTCGACGAGTATTACAAGAATCAGTTAAAATCTCGCGGGCCCTTTTTTCTTCCCCATTTTGAACTGGTACATGAAAATGCCATTTTCTTCATGCTTGCCTGCGCCGATTTTGACAATTACTTCACTAATCCATTTCTCTCGTCGAGTATTACAAGAATCAGTTAAAATCTTGTGGTCCTTTTTTCTTCCCCATTTTGAACCGGAACATCAAAATGAGATTTTCTCCATGTTTGCCTGCGCCGATTTTGAAAATTCCTTCACTAATCGATTTCTCTGGACGAGTATTACAAGAATCAGTGAAAATCTCGCGGGCCCTTTATTCTTCCTCATTTTGAACCGGTACATGAAAGTGCGATTTTTTTCATACTTGCCTGCGCCGATTTTGAAAATTCCTTCACTAGTCGATTTCTCTCGACGAGTACTACAAGAATCAGTTAAAATCTCGCGGTCCTTTTTTCTTCCCCATTTTGAACCGGTACATGAAAATGCGATTTTCTTCGTTTGCCTGTGCCGATTTTGAAAATTCCTTCACTAGTCGATTTCTCTCGTTGAGTACTACAAGAACCAGTTAAAATCTCGAGGTCGTTTTTTCTTCCCCATTTTGAACCGGTACATGAAAATATGATTTTCTCCATGTTTACCTGTGCCGATTTTGAAAATTCTTTCAGTAATCTATTTCTGTCGTCGAGTACTACAAGAATCAGTTAAAATCTCGCGGGCCCTTTTTTCTTCCCCAAGCCAATATTTTTGTATATTTTGAATGTATTCAAGTATGGAACAAAAGTATTATATAATTCCCTTAGTAGGCTTCTCAACTTAATATTTTTCAACTTAAATTTTATTTATTTTAATTAATTATTTTCTTGTGACTCAATATTTAATTGCAACCGTTCATTGGGGAGAAGGGTGGCCATTCTCAAATATATAAATATAATATTCTTAAAATTTATGTGTTGTCGTACTATTAGTTTCTTCCACTAGACCTGGAAACTGCAAAATTAATACCTGGAAAACCTGGAAAATTCAGGGAAATTGAGTTCCATATTTATGTATGAACACTATTGTTTTCGAATAGGGAGAATTGTACGAAAGGGTGTTTTGTGAATGGTATAACAGTAGGTTTCTGGGAGTGTTGTTCGAAATGAAATCTTTAAGTTTTACGTCCCACTATTATGCTGGCTAGGCTAAAGATGACGGGATGTTGTTCGGTGGGGGTCAATGTTGCCAATTTTGGGTAAAGTCGCTAAATAAGGGGAATTCGACCTCAACGATAGCGTAGGGTGACCATAAAATTTTCAGTTAAAAACGGGACAGGTTCTTGCAACCCTAGACTTTTAGATCTACCTTTGTTCTTATCAGTGCCTTGATATCAGAGTTCCCCCTCTCTCTCTTCGTTACAGAGCGGGTACTTATGAAAAGGGAAAGACACGTTGAAGTTTGTTCAACACACAACCAACTGCTAAAACCTCTGCTGCCTTTCGAGCAGTACTGCGAACTATAGAGTATGTTTAATATAGGGAATTTCAGTTCAATTTTTGCCTCTTTGTTATTATTAATTATTAATACTTTTAAAAGGAGTAAAGGTACTGGGTTTGTTATTTACTTCTTTCATTTACATAAAACGGGACGAATACTACTTTTTACCATCTACTGACGGGACGGCCGGGACACGCCCCTAAAACGGGACGTATGGTCGCCCTACGATAGCGACAAAAAATATTTTTTTCCTATTGGAGACTTTTTTGGGTGATTTTTAAATGACGATTTACCTACTTACACATTTAGCGACTTTTTGCTGCAAACAAAATGTTCATCTGTAGAGAAGCATTATTAGTTCAAAACAGTTTTTACGTTCTTTTTTTCTGTTTGTATGTTTTAATCAGCGCAAGTGATGAAGAGTTTGGAAATACAACGTACTCACTACCCCACAATCCTGCATTGTTATGTTACCCTTGCCCTCTAACGAAGAACAACCACAAACTTGATGTCCTTTAGTTCGCAGAGTTTCCGTTGAGAGACACACGTAATACATCATTACCGATAGCAACAAGATTAGCTATAGATGCGTGAATAAAGGCGAAGAAGGTGTTTGTTATATTTGTCCTTTGGGGTCTTTTAATTATTCTGCACTTTTTCTTTTACAAAAAATTGCTTAACGTAAGTACTGTAGTGTTAATTATTTCGGAACTATTTTGACCACAACATGAACAAAAGTACCCGAAACAACCTGAAATGATCCCTGAATTAAAGGATTGGTTGCGCCCTGTTTACAAAGATGTGAATAGAACCAGCGGCGCAAGTCTGTCTTCAACATGGGGGGGGGGAGGGTAAGACCGTTACCATACTTTTTTTGGCGATGTCCAAAATACTTATGAAGTTGAACAACAATGTTGTGGAGGATCAGAGTTGTCTTCAGCTTTGGGAGGCTGCGGATTTGAGGCTTATTCTGGGGGACATCTATTTTATCTCACGTTCCTTTGTAGCAATCGGACAAAAATCTGAACACATTTCAAATCGGATTATTGGGGAGAAGTCCCCCTCAGTTCCAAGATTGGAGGGGACATGTATCCGTCATCCCCCCCCGGGATTTGCGCCAGTGAGTAGAACATATTGTTTAGTTTACATCTACAACTTTAACAATGCTTATAGACAATGAATTTCTCGATTATTTCTTATAGCGACTTTTCACCCAAAATTGGAGTCGTCACCTCTCGTTTCGCAAACTTATTGCCAACATTTTAGAAACTGGTTGCGGGGAGAGCTACAATGGATGATTCAAATTATTTCGTCGCTTCCGCTGTGAACCTAAGTACAAGATTCCAAAAATCACATTTTTTTGGTTCCAAACAATATGTCTGCTGGGTGAAAGCATAGACTGGAATGTGTTGCCTTTCCTACCTTATCTTTAATCCCATAGTAGCTTCTTTCCGAAAGTTAAAAAATGCAATTCTTCCTTTCTTAATAGTATTTATTACCCAAAGTATTACGTAAGCATTGTGTTACTTATGTAGCTCACAGAGCCGCAGCAAGCAAAGCACGTGTCCCGGGCGCGTGGTTGGAGGGGCGCCTAGTACTTTTCCTTGCGGTATTTAATACTTTTCATCAGAGTGCGAAATCATGAAATCAAAGTGAGAGGAGACTGGAGGAGTGAAGAGAGGGAGAAAGAGAGAGAGAGAGAAGAAAACGCTCGCACTTTTACACTTCAAAGTAAGTCAAGTCTTATTTATTTTTTCTGTCCCCCTCCTCCCCCTCCCCTAAGTTCTACTGTCAAAGTAAATAGCTAAAAACACTCCCAGGCCAGAACCGCATTTACGTTGGAAATTTGATCGAGATCGGTCGGTCGGTGCAAGAGATTAAGAAAAAATGAAATGAAACCTTTGAGTTTTACGTCTCACAGTTATGCCGGTTAGGCTAAGAGAGACGCTGATGATGAGCAATGAATTAAATGGTGGAATGAAGAAAGTGGGAGGAAACGGAAGAACCCCGAGAAAACCCACGCACACGGTGTTTATCCACCACAAGGTTCACTTGGCGGGGCTGGGATCGAACCCGGGACCCCAAGCACCAGAGGTGAACGCTCTACCACTGAGCCACCGCGGCCCCCGGCCGGGAATCGAACCCGGGTGTCCCACGCTAAAGGCGTGTTCACTAACCACTTAGCCAAGAGGGAGCTCATCTGTGAGGCAGTGTAACTCCCGAAAAAAAAGAAAGAAAAAAACGCACACTGGATGTTTGCGCAACTGAGGATCAAAACATTCTCAATGGAGTATGAGAAATAGTAAACGTCAATCAATATGTGCTTTTGCTTATTCATTACTTCGTTAATACTTAATTCCTTCTAGAAATAGTGAAACAATACTATGAAGAAACACTAATTAAACTAATAACAATTACGTTGTATTTCTTACCACACCACGAAAGTAATATACCGTTTTTACCACCCATAGAATTTGAACCTAGTACTATACTGCATTAGTCACGCCGTAACGAAAGCTGAAATTCAAACACCTTGCACTCGTAACTGTTAAAGCTGTATTGTAGCTACCTGTATATCACGCGGCCTGCGTTGGTACTCCTCAACATAAATACGTCACAGCCCAAAGCCAGGAAACATCACAAACAGAAGACAGGGGCACAAGCAGTGCCTGACACTTCACGAACTCAAACCCACCAAGACTCAGCTCAACATGACCTTCAATTACGTTCTAGAAACCAAATCAATGCTAAGGCACAAACTCACCAACTTCCTATATGAAAGCACAAGAAAAAAAAATCTAACTTTTTGGTTCCAAAGTGATGACATAACAATAACTAAAAAGGTTTTAGTTTTCAGTAACCCAAACATTAATTAACTAGGGAACATAATAAAGCAAAAATAAATAAATAAAAATAAAAATAAATTAAATTAAAAAATAAAAACCTGACAAGTAAGCTCTCCCTGACTACTTTTTTTTTTAAAAATTTCAGTGAGGCTGTAAAACATGTCAATATCTTCGTAAAATATATATATTTCATTGTAAACAAGTTCTTTAAACAAAAGAAAGCTCTGTAGTAGAGCGCTTACCTCTGACGCGTTAGGTCCCTGGTTCGATTCCTGCTCCCGACAAATAGGCTTTTGGTGAACACTGTAGGTGTGGTTAATCTTAAGACTGTCCACTTTCCTTACATTTTCTTGATTCCACCATTATCATGTATCTCATCGTCACCTTCTCACTTACATTGATGTACAATCATGGGGCGTTAAACTAAAAGCAAAAAAAAAAAAAAAAAAAAAAAATCTTGCAAATATCCTAGTAAAAATGAGTTTTCTGGACTACACAAGTGGCCCCGCGTAGCGTAGTTGCTAACGCTCTCGCCTTCGGTGCGAACGGTCCCGGGTTCGATCCCGGTGGGGGAAATCGGTTGAAAAAGTATCAAAAGATTTTAAGTCCAACCATCCTGAATGAGGTTTCCTTGGGTTTTCCTCATTCACAGCTGGCAAATGCCGGAGTGGTACCTAACATATAGGTCCCAGGCCGTTTTCTTCCTTCCCCAATCCTTTCTTCCCTTCCTTTCCCCGGATAGTGTGCTCACCGAGGGACGTCATCCCTCATATGTGACGGGCTAACAAGGCCATTGATGCCGAAAGCCCAGAAATATAAATCCTAAATCTTCACTACACAAGGGAATTTTCGCGCTGAAAACGGTTTATTAGCAATTATGTTAAGCAGCTCTGTAGTAAATCTGCACCACGTAATAAATCGTCACATATAAAACGGAATGAATAAACACAGAACATTCATTTTGCTACCTTGAAACGTAAAACGTTTCAAAACATTAATATTCAAAGATTTCTCGAAATTCAGATTCACCCATTCCATTCTCCTCAATCATTAACGAGTTACAATAGTAAGAATTGTATTCATAAGCTACATTACTTACTTAGTACTATATTAAAGCAAGTTACACTAAAAGAATATATAATTAATGGAATATTTAACTAAAGTAATAGTTAACTAGTGTACTTACCCAGGCATTTGTTTCCTTCCTCTCTTCTTTTCCGTTTGTAAACAACCTCGTTTCGCAAGCAAAAGACTGTAGTTCAATGACGTCAGCCATGGCGAAAGAAAGAGGTGTCTATAGGCGGCCTGGATCTCACACACAGATGGACGTATATAACATATAGCTGAAGTATTTAACATACGTATATGTATGTAAAATACAGAAGATTGTTAGATGTCAGACATCCTGCAGCGACATGATGTAATATCTAAGCGGCTAAAAGGCAGTACCTATGTAGTATATGGATGATGTATGCTCCGTACAGATTTCCTTAGTAAACATAACGAATCCTTGTATTTGTACAATATACCGCTGTCCGGATAATGGATTTTTCTCAGTGTAGGCACAAAAGCAATTATTAAGAAGGAAGATGCGAAATAGGCAAATTAGGCAAAATAAAATTAGCTTAGATTGAAAGTATACCCCCTGATATAAACTTTAAAACGTTATTTTCGTTCATATTTTGAAGATTAAAGAATAGACATTTTGCCTAACATTCGGTCTCTAGTAATAACTGAGACAAATTTCTTCTAATTTTAGTAATAAACATTTCATTAGTAACCTTACAATATGGATTACCTCGCTTGTCCCGATAAGAAAAATCCAAAAGAGGTTTACTTTGACGTTGAATTTTTTTCCAACAATTTCCTTAAAAAGACTCGAGCTACTTGGTACAGATTTCATCAATAATTTACAATATTTTCTATAGAAATACATAAATATTATCTGACAATTTTTACACTAAATATCAAATACAGCAAAGGATATTAAACTGATTAATACATTAGTAAGGAATTGTTTAGAAAATAATTCGAATAAAATAGGAATGAACATATTAAAGTACAAGAATATTTACATTTTTTTACATTAAGTACATTAATTATAATTACATTATTATTATTACATTATAAATAATTAAGTACATTAAGTACAATATTTACATTAATTAAAGTACAAGAAATTTACAATATACATAAAACGTTTATCCTCAAAATTACAGATAGAATGGTTTACCATTGGGGGTAAGTTTTTCCCGATGATCTTCGCAAAAACATCTCAGGGGATGTTTGTTGTTCATATTTCATAAATAAATGTTACATAAATAACCTAATGATATAATTCCATCATCTTGAAAATCTAGAAGTGGTATATCACTTTTGGGAATAAGTTTTACCCTGTAATTTCTCAAGAACGACTCAGGCGATTTTGTTCATATTTCATAAATAAATGTTTCATGAAAACAGTAACAACCTAGCACAACTCGTTTGTTCTGAAAAGATCCACAAGTGATTGTTTATTCTTCGGGATTACTTTCTCGACGACTGTTTCAGAAATTATTCAGACGGTTTTGCTCATAGTTCATATACAATTGTTTCCTCAATAATTCTAATATATGACATAAGTTGTTTATAACGGAAACATGACTAATGGGTAATTTACTTTTGGGACTAAAATTTCTTCGAACAATTTTTTTAAAAACCCATTATTTTATTCGCATTTTCCAAATAAACGTTTCAGTAATAGCTACAGCCTAACACAAATTAGTTTCAGAAATTCAAGCGAGAAAACTCAGTGTGCACGTTCCATACCCTTTCTTAAAAATATTTTTATTTGTTACACCTAATCACAATTTTCCTAACAAAATTGAAACTTCTTTTTAAATGTGCCTTGTTGTGGTCAAATGATTCAAGTGTATTGGTTCTGGATTTGATTCCCGGTGAGAGCTAGTGTATTTTCATCCAAAGTTAAGATATAGATGACAAGTTGGTGCAAGGAAAAAAGTGTTTAAGTAAGCCTAACCAGGCTAATCAATAATACAAGGAAATAATACAAGTTACGAAATTATCGAAGAAACGTTGTTAATATTAGGTAGGTGCGACTGAAATGTCCAGTCGACGATTGTCAGTTGCAAAGGTATAAAGAAAAAATACAGTACCAGATTAATCAGTGGTCTCTAGATAAAAGCTATCCTACTAAGAAGTGATTGATCTACCAAAAAAATGTTGTAATCGGTGGGAGACATGTTAGGAAAATACAGTGGGTGAGAGAGAGGCTTCTTACCATTCGATTTAGAAATACGGTTCGCGAGAATTTTATAAAAAATTATAAAACTGCAAATCATGAATAGTCTGCACCTTCGTTTCAGGCCGAGAATCGAAGTTCGTATGTAGGTTTGCATTGAAATGAACATTAGAACACAATATCCGTTGAACATTGCTGAGGGCTTGCGGACAGGTTTGCAGTGCAGTTCACGGGGTTCGATATTATAACGATCCTAGCGAACTCCTAAGCCTTCCCCACTGTACACTGTAAGTTAAATTCGTGCTTAATTAAATTTGTTTAAATTTGAAACTGTTGACCGTTATCACCTGTGCACCACGGGCAACACTCGCCAGTAATACTTTGTTTCCGCCTTTGTTTAAGCCCCATAAATGTCCTTATTCATAAATGTATTTGTGTATGGTTTTGCATATACGTGGCATGGACATTAAATTTTGACTCATACGCCATAGTATCTAATTACATGCACACCTATAGAATGAACACAACAAACTTGGAATATATTGTTTGTGTATGGGAAATTACACACACAGCGCTGCACGGAGAGCCGTATGTGTGGAATTCCATACACATGGCAGTCAACGTGATGTTTAATAATAAGACGTAATAATAATAAGGTGCCTTCCATTTCACCTCAGGCAAAAAAAAAAAAAAAAAAAAAAAATATAAAATTGTACCATCACCATCTCAGATATTGTTGAAACTTTTTTATAGCAACTAGACATGTTTTTAAGAGACCCATATTTTTTGTTTTGTCGAAAAAAATTTTCCCGCCAAGTAATGGACCATCAAAGACTGGGAGTACAATTTATGAATTGTAGAAGACATGGAAAATGGTCAATTTCGGAGCCTCACCATTCGGCTATGGAGACAGGTAGAGTTATAATTCTTGTTGTGGTATGTACATAGGGATATAAATAAACTATATCTTATTATAGTTTGGTTTGCGCATGCGTTTCTTTTTGTACACAAATTAACAAATGAGCGTCAATTTATCTGAAAAGTCGAAGTTTGCGAATTTTTTTCGAGCACTTCCGGTTCGAATTTTAAAATTCGGTTTCGTGGTTGGAAAGACCTGGTTAGCGATTTCCGAAAAAAAATTTGTATCGCTTGTGTGTGCAACCGTTTTGTCGCAAAAAATTCGAGAAATTGTAAAATTTTCAAAAATCGCCATTTTTGGGCGCCGTTTTCTCGAAAACACCATCTTTTAAAATTCTGAAATTTTGTCAGATGGTTCAACTTTACATGAATAATAAACACACTAAACACCATTCTCGACCAGTGCTTCATGAATTAACTGCAGCCTTTTAAAGTTAGCGAAGTTTCGTTAACTTTGATGTCACAGTTAGCAACACTGGGAACAATAAAATTGCAATGATTTGATGATGTTTGTGGTTCACATTCATTAAATGAAGAATAAAAGGTTTTCTTGACTGTTTTTTTTTTTAAATTTTGATCAAGAAGACTCTCTGAAATAGTAAAATGAGCCTCCCCCTACTCCTTCGTTTTCTTAAACCGAATAATCTGAGGTGGAAATTACGATTACGGAACGCAGAAATTTCAAGTTCACTTACTTAAAATGGTCTTCGGTAACAAAATTTCACTGATTTTTTTTTTTTTTTTTTTTTTTACATGGACCAATCATTTGCTTGATTGGTGTCATCTTCGCAAATAGCATGTAACCGTGCAGGTGCTCCAATAGGTGTTGGCTCACTCACAACTCGTCCAGGAGTGCATCTAGGGGGAAGAAACTTTTTTTTATTTTATATATAAATAAAACCGATCTCAGAGTTTGGAGCTCGTAGCTGTAAGTAGCAGTATTACCCCCCCCCCTTCCAGAAGTCCGTCCTGGATCCGCCCCTGCGTAGAACATTGTCGATAGTCACAAATGCTGAAGGTCCATGTGGAAGCATAAACAGCACTTCAACTTCACGTAATACATGATTTATTCATAATATTTCTGCTACGCACCACTGGTTATCACACATATATGTATGTAACAAAAGTTCCTTTTTTGCAGATTTCTTAAATCTACACTTTGAATTGCAAAAGTTCGATATTGGGGGAAGCATGAAGTTAGTTCATGGTGACCCGTTACTGCCATAAAAACTTCGCCATTTTCCGAAAGCCAAAGATGACTTCGTTGAATACCAGTTACCGGTCGCATACTTTCCCTTTTTCTTCCGGAAGTCGTCGAATTCAGTTCCAGGCAACAAAACGAGAGTAATACCCGGAGTTTGTACTAGCACTATACTCACGAATTCTTCTGCGGTTTCAGTGGGGGCGCGGTGGCTCAGTGGTAGAGCGTTCAACTCCGGTGCTTGAGTTCCCTGGTTCGATCCCAGATCGCACCGTGTGAGCTTTGTGGTGGACAAACACCGTGCTCGTGGACTTTCTCGGGGTTATCCTGTTTCCTCCCACTTTCTGCATTCCACCATTTCATTCATTTCTCATAATCACCGTCTCCTTTACCCTAACCGGCATAAGAGTGAGACGTAAAACTTGAAGATTTCATTTCATTTTTTTTCTTCTGCGGTTTTAATACTGTGTATCTGTATTTGCCTAAGGTTATGCCGCGTTACCACATTCTTTACACCTCCCCCCCTCAATACCGTCGCAGAGACCCTTGCATGGCCGGTTTCACTGCAAAACCACTGCTTTATCGGACCTGTCTGCATCTTGAACATCTGAAAGCGATTTTTAAAGTGGGATGCAGCACCATCAGAAATCACTGACACGGTTTGGGAAATTGTAGACACTTATTTTTTCGTATTCAAACCTTTTTCTATAAAATATATTTTCGTTTTTCTTCGAGTATTTTTAGAATCTTGTCTATGGCTATGAGTACATGAGCCGAATCGTGTGTTTTATCGTCGTTTATTACAACAAAATTATCAGTTGTTTCATATTCCGGTGATAACTTTGAATTTCACTTTGCAGGATAACAGTCCAGTTTTCAGCGAAGTCCACATGAAGTAAAATAGAATTTGTATCTTGAAATTTTATACGGTGCTTTTCGGTAGCAATTAATTCTCTTTGGATTTTCTTGATGTAGTCATGAATTACAATTCTTACAGTTAAACAAGCAATGTACGATACGAAAACAGAAAGTGGCACAGTTTTTTAACAAGATTATTGTTTTCCATATGGCATACGTAACACTTTCATTTTCATCAGGATCAATAATTAAAGACTCCACACTTATTCCTTCCACTCCAGGACATTCACCACATTCTTGAAGAAGACAGTTGTCATTTTCTACGGATCATACTACTAAAGGAAGTAGGTCACTCATGACAGCTTCAATACAGGCGGCACCTTTGATTTGTAGCAACGCAGTAGCAGCTAATTTAAAATTTGCACAATACACACACACACACACATACACACTTCCCTCGCAGGTTGCGGACTGGCCTACTTTAGTCGAATACTGTAAAATTCCAATGACCCATTCTTATGTTGGGATTGTTCTGTTTAAAAAGTCAGTAAATTTCTTTGGAACACGTACGAAAACGTTTCGATTTTTTAAACCTTTTTGTTCTTTTTCGATCACTGTAATGACATCGCACTTAATTGAGACTTTGTCTGGAGTATTCAAAATCATCACTGAGGTAATAGTTCAGGCTTTTTGTAAATAATCATCAGAATTTATTGGATGGCCATTTCAAGTAAACTTGAAATTTGTGTGTTTCGTAATCGTAATTTCCACCTCAGATTATTCGGTTTAAGAAAACGGAGGAGTAGGGGGAGGCTCATTTTACTATTTCAGTGTGTCTTCTTGATCAAAATTTAAAAAAAACAGTCAGGAAAACCTTTTATTCTTCATTTAATGAATGTGAACCACAAACATCATCAAATCATTGCACCTTTATTGTTTCCAGTGTTGCTAACTGTGACATCAAAGTTAACGAAACTTCGCTAACTTAAAAAGGCTGCAGTTAATTCATGAAGCATTGGTCGATAATGGTATTTGGCGTGTTTATTATTCATGTAAAGTTGAACCATCTGACAAAATTTCAGAATTTTAAAAGATGGTGTTTTCGAGAAAACGGCGCCCAAAAATGGCGATTTTTGAAAATTTTACAATTTCTCGAATTTTTTGCGACAAAACGGTTGCACACACAAGCGATACAATTTTGTTTCGGAAAGCGCGTAACCAGGTCTTACCAACCACGAAACCGAATTTTAAAATTCGAACCGGAAGTGCTCGAAAAAAATTCGCAAACTTCGACTTTTCAGATAAATTGACGCTCATTTGTTAATTTATGTACAAAAAGATACGCATGCGCAAACCAAACTATAATAAGATATAGTTTATTTATATCCCTATGTACATACCACAACAAGAATTATAACTCTACCTGTCTCCAGAGCCGAATGGTGAGGCTCCGAAGTTGACCACTTTCCATGTCTTCTACAATTCATAAATTGTACTCCCCGTCTTTGATGGCCCATTACTTGGCGGGAAAATTTTTTTCGACAAAAGAAAAAAATATGGGTCTCTTAAAAACATGTCTAGTTGCTATAAAAAAAGTTTCAACAATATCTGAGATGGTGATGGTACATGCTCTGCCTGAATTGAAATAGAAGGCACCATAATAATTAGTGTCGCCACGAGACGAGACATTTCTCGTGTCTCGTCTCGTCTCGTCTCGTAAACGAGACGAGACACGAGACGGGACAGAATCCTCTTAGACGAGACACGAGACGAGACAGACTACTTGTCCCGTCTCGAAAACGAGACGAGACGGGACGTCTCGTGAAATGTCTCGTCTTGTCTCGTGTCTCGAAAATGAAAACGCTGGCGGGAATGGCCAAGATTGAAATTGCCAGTGGTCATATAGATTGCAAAAGGAAAATCCCCTTTGTGAGAAAACATGTTTAAAAGCCTTCATAGAAAAGTGTCCTCTGTCTATTGAATGAAACAATCGTGATACATGGGCTTCCAGGAATGTCATCCTTAATGTCTTGTCCCCAATTCCCCTTGCTGTAAACTGAGGAATTCTCATTTTTTTTATTTCTGGCTGGAATGATGATAAACAAAATCAAAGACAGGGAAGATTTTTACAAGGTCAAGAAACCGAACTACCACCCCATCTATTCAATTTGAAAACTGGGTAAGGTCTACACTTGTCTTTATTCTCTGGTGGCGGTATTCTTTTGCTATATGAACCGAAAACGGCAATTGAAGTATGTCATCTTGCAACTAAAATTTTGTCTTCTCTCTCTCTCTCTCTCACACACACACACACACATACACACACACATAAAAACACACTTTTACCATTTTACCAATCGCTCGCTTATTATACAGCAGTCATGTTGTAAAATTCACCTCTTCGTTTGTAAGGCGGGCGGACGACAAAGGAAGCAAAGATATTATCGACGAACCCTTCAAATTGTTTGCTTTCAGCAAATTTATGATACTAATAATAACACTTTAGGTAAAGAAGTTTCACAGGGGGACCTTCGTTTTGTTACGCGGAAATGTTTGATCTGACCAGAGTGCGAAATTGCCCTCTGCTTTCATGTTCAGAGGAGGGGAATACTTCCCTTTCCTAGTGAATAATATTCATTAGGACCTGAATTATCTTCAGAAATTGTTTCATACAGGCGCATAAAACCTCTCGAACTTGATAAGTGTAAAGAACATTTGGTATAATATTCATGGAACTCCGTTGAAAGCAGAAAATATCATGATAATGATCAAAATTCGAACATTGAAGAACATAATTAACATAAATGAAATAGGATACCCAAACCATATTTTTAAACCTACTATAAAATGTATATCCTATATTTTTACTAATTCCTTACTCCCATGAAAGTATCCTGGGGAGGATATTCTCTCCATTTTTTTCAGACTGAAATCCTTTTATCCCGTACGAATCCCCCCCCCCTGACACAGTACGAAAAAACAAATGTTGTTAAAATCCATACACATGACCCTTCCGGGACTCAACCCGGGGCCTTCAAGCCGATGGTCTATCGCCGCAGACCGCTAGGCTTGGTATGAAGATGTACGTTGTATGATTGAGAATAGATCCCGACAATATAAGGAACTTTAATCCAAAATTGCCACCCAAAAATCAACTTTTTTTTTTTTTTAGACATTAGCTAATCTGGGTGTACTGTCATGAGTTTGTTACACAAACGGGGCAAGCACCACATAGTAGCACACACCCCGCGGTTATGGGAACAGATTTGAACCATAGAGGTGAAGACTGGCCCCAAGCATTCTTTCGTCCGATGTGTCGTTCAGCTCCCATTACTATGGCACTTTAAGTAGAGCTTAGTGTGCAGTAACATATAAAATTTCAATCAAATACTTTCCATTACTCAATAAAATTATTTGGTTCCGAGCTTTTTTTAAAAAAAAAATAATTGCAACAAATCTAAATATGCTAAAATGGAAAGTAGTTTTTGGATTGTTATGGGTTAACACTGCGAAACCTAAAGGCTGGAATATATGAAATCAAAGTGTACACACATATCTATCTCTCTATTTATCTATATATCTTTCCATCTCTCTCTCTCTCTCTCTGTATATATATATATATATATATCTATATATATATATATATATATATATATATATATATATATATATATATATATATATATACAGACACTATAAAGCAAGTGGGCTGATAGTATAGGATAGTGTCGGGGATGATGACACCTTTACATCGAACTTTGCTTGTTGTGTAAACATTATTTAACATTAGTGTCTTCATCTTCGACGTACCTATGAGCAATTTACTGTATATTCGTGTATTGAAACTGGTGAAACAAATTTCAATGTTTTAGAATGTAATAAAAAGAAGCCAGGGTCGAGAAACCTCAGACAACTAACAGCAGAGATATATTATCTTGTAAACTATTTATCCTTGCCTTGTGAGCTTATTTGAATTTATTTTTAAGACCTTTAGGTAACTTTGGCCGAATGGATGATAATGGGAAAATTAGTGGAATGAAGAAAGTGGTAGGATACTAGACAACTTCGAGAAAACACACACATTCGAAAAATGAAATGAAATGAAATGAAATCTTTGAGTTTTACGTCCCACGGTTATGCCGGTTAGGCTAAAGGAGACAGTGATGATGAGTAATGAATTAAATGGTGGAATGAAGAAAGTGGGAGGAAACGGGAGAACCCCGAGAAAACCCACGCACACGGTGTTTGTCCACCACAAAGTTCACTTGGCGGGGCTGGGATCGAACCCGAGACCCGAAGCACCAGAGGTGAACGCTCTACCACTGAGCCACCGCGGTCCCCACACACATTCAATGTTTGTCCACCACAAAGCTCACATGTCACTAACCGAGATCGAACCGACTACCACATACACCAGAGGTGAAGGCTTCACGGTGTAGCTACCGTGACATTTCTTGTCTTGTGTGTTCTGGGTAATACTTGTAACTTACAAGGGAAGAGAGGGAAATTATATATCGAAGTGGAAGATGGTTTATATACCAATCGAAAGCACTAATGACGCCTATTACAAAACTGTAATAAAAATTTTCCGAATGCATATACTATGCGAGTTATATGGATATATAGAGTGTCCAGATAAGCCGTTACCACCTCTTGAAATCGCAAACGATAAGACAGACGCAAAAACTGGAAAACATGTGTTTGATCATTTTAAAAGTACAACGTATCAAAGCAAAAATTCTTGTCACAAGGCCACCCGCAGTGTACTGGGCGGGGTCCAACTCAAAAATTACAAAAGGTAAGGGGGTCAAGTAGTATATCGTTCGAAACTTCTTGGGAAATGAAAGAAGACGGAACAAGTCTCAATACTCTAAAATTACCTTGTGCAAAATGGCGGCCGGTCAAACTGTCAGCAAAAACGTAATTGTAAAGTCGATGGCCACCCCCAAAAAAATCCTGAAACGGTGAGGCAGATGTCAAAAGAGGAAAACATGTGTGTCATCATTTCAAAAGTACAATGATTGGAAGTAAAAATATTTGTCTCAGGGTCCTCCACAATGTCCCAGGGGGGTCATGTTCAAATTGTTCAAATGGCAAGGGAGTTCAAGTAGCACATCGTTTAAAGCTGTTATTAAATGAAAGCAGATAGAACAAGTATGGACGCTCTACGATAATACTGTGCAAACATCTTGCATTTTAGTTGTTCTTTCTGTAACCGGGTTTTAGTTTATTTTCACTTTAATTCTTGTACTCAACGGAAGAAAGGAAATGCCCCTACTGTGAGATTCTGCTCTTTGAGCCCAATAATATCTAAATAAAGAAAAAAAAATAATAAAATAAAAGCAAATTAAGACATAAAGAAAAGAAACGACAACATTTGACATCTTTGAGTATAGAACTGACTAGTTAACATATAATGTGCTTCCACGAACATAAATAAGTAGAGGTTGGAGCCATCAGAAGTAAAGACTCTTACCTCTACTTATTTATGTTTATGACTGCACAACAGTGGTACTTATGCTCGTTATCTGGTTTATCAATTATAAAATGATTCAAACGAAAGAATTCCTTGCACCAGGAAGAGTAAATACGTACAAATGTCTCAGAATGAATACAAGTGCCGATTGCAAAATGGAAAGTGAACGTGCTCAGAAAATCGAAATGAAGATGTACATTTTGACCGGCCGCCATTTTACACAGGGTAATTTTAGAGGATCGAGACTTGTTCCGTGTTCTTTTATTTCTCAACAGTTTTATTTGACCATTTGCCATTTGAAAATTTTGAGTAGGACCCCGTCTGGAACCTTGTGGAGGACCCTGGGACAAACATTTTTACTTTCAATCATTGTACTTTTGAAAAGATGACACACATCTTTTTCTTTTTTGACATCTGTCTTACCGTTTCAGTTTTTTTTCTTTCTTTGGAGGGTGGCCATAGACTCTACAATGACGTTTTTGCTGACAGTTTGACCGGCCGCCATTTTGCACAGGGTAATTTTAGAGAGTTGGGACTTGTTCGTCTTCTTTCATTTCCCAAGAAGTTTCGAACGATATACTACTTGACCCCCTTACCTTTTGTAATTTTTGAGTTGGATCCCGCCTGGGACTCTGTGGGTGGCCCTGGGACAACAATGTTTGCTTTGATACATTGTACTTTTTTAATGATCAAGAACGTGTTTTCCAGTTTTGGAATCTGTCTCATCGTTTGCGATTTCAAGGGGTGGAAATGGATTTTCTGGACACCCTGTATATTCATATAACTCGCACAGTATATGCATTCGGAAAATTTTTATTACAGTTTTGTAATAGGCGTCATTAGTGGTTTCGATTGGTATAAACCATCTTCCACTTCGATATATAATCTCCCTCTCTTCCCTTGTTAGTTGTATCTTGATTAGCATGGTGCAGCCTGCTACATTTTACTTTCGTTCCCATGGTATGCTGCTATATTTTTACGAGACAAGACGAGACAAAACGAGACAAACGAGACGAGACGGGACAGAACCTCTCGAGACGAGACACGAGACGGGACGAGCACATTTTTCCGAGACGAGACACGAGACGAGACATGCTTTGCACGAGACGAGACGAGACAGCCTGAAGTCTCGTCTCGTCTCGTCTCGTGGCAACACTAATAATAATGATAAACAGAAAACGAAACGGTCATTTACATAATTTGTAAACATAAGTTAACATTTATTAGCGCATGTAAGTGCATTGGACTTAAGTTATTTCTATCTCTCTCTCTGAACGCACCAACTCTTCTTGTACCAAGGCGTAGAAAGCAACTTGTGGCACTCACGACTTTGGGGTGGTGTGCGATCAGCATGGTTGTAAGTATAAGTTCAATACCAAATTGCACCTACATCTGTAAAAATAATTCAATTTGGACAAAATATGCACATGGAGGTCTTTGAAGGCTCAGCAACGGTATGCACTTCAATGTAACTCCCCAAAGGATGATATATATACTATCTATGACTTGAAGTATAAAACCCGTCCTTACTTACAATATTATCCTAATCTCTATCATCAATTACTGCCTTTTCTGATATTTCAGTAACTTCTTGGCAGAGTAACTTTAGCCAGAGACTGCTAACTAACCCCAATATTGTAGTTTTCACCTTTTTTACTTCTGAAAATGACTTTAAATAATATATCCTTGATATCTTCCTAATATTGTAAGCTTTGTTTGAGTGATTGATTTATTTGGTTTCGTTTATTTAACACTCGTTTTATGGGCCGATTTTTAATCTGTACTATAACGTGAGAATCGAATTTCGGACTACTCACTTAAGCCGCATTGGTACAACAGGCGCATGGGAGTTTTTCTTTCGATTTCCTTAGGGATATTGCGAATGGTATGACTTTTAAAACTATGTTTAAAAAATGATGCACATCGACACACAAGATGATAATCTGAAACTAGGAAATATATTGAATTGTTTTTAATTTGTTCTCACGCTATCAAAACAGTATTTATGCTTATTCATTCCATTCTTTTAATATAAGCACTTCACACTATTGTCTGTCCTAGAATAATACAATTCTAGTTCATGTAATTGCTATCTTTGAAAATAGAGTGTAGTTTCGCTTATCCGACATAAACATGCAGGAAGAATACCAGATAATATGGATGTGTTAAGAAAAGACCTATTAAAAGTAAAATTATGATATAGACTTATTTTACATATTACGCATTTAATAATCATAGCAAGACTATTAGATTTGTCAACAATACTACATATATGTATGTATTTTAATTTATGTTTGACAGTGTCTGAAGAAGGATATGTTAGATATCCGAAACCGTTACTTATTATAATTTAAAATACAGCTTTGATCAGTGTTTCTTTTGTTAAGATAATAATCGTGTTTTATCACATATAACTGTACTGCATTGACTCAGAAACGTATCCAGCGTGAGGTCCTGGGTGCTGTCCCCCTCTAAAAGTCAAGCACCTTTTAATAAACTTGCTTGTACCCTTTTGGGGTTTCTTTATATCGATTTACTTTGAGTTAGTGTCCAAACTTTGGGTAATGTGTTGCTGTTTAGTTATAACTCTAAGAACACACCGTATTGCCATTAATCCCAGGTGGAATTAAAGAATACTTTTAAATGAGATTAATATTTCGTTTCCGTTTTGTTTATAACTTTAATGTATTAGAACGATACCCTCATTGCCTTCTTGCTGTTTTTATTATGTGATATACGTAGCAGACAGATTTCCTTAGTAATAGCATGTCTCTCGAAAATATGTTTTATTTACTTTGTGCTACAATGCAGTTTGTTCAAAGTAAACTGGTTTACAAATAAAAAGCATGAAAAGTTTAAGATAAATACAGTACTGATGCATTATTATTATTATTATTATTATTATTATTATTATTATTATTATTATTATTAGTAGTAGTAGTAGTAGTATGGGTAGTACTAGTAGTACTGATATTTTATTGTAATATTATTGATATTTTTGAAACAGAATTACGTGCTTACGAGGATTCGTATTGGGACCCCTCCGAAAAGAATACCTGGATACGTGTCTGCACTGAGTGCTAGACATACAAGGCATGAGGTAGACGGGTGCACTAGGCGATAGATTCCTGACCATCAAAAATAGATTAAGGTCACAACTTGCAGTTCTTCGTACCGATTGATGCTCTTTTTATTTGCAATGATATGTCAGATAGCACGGTATGTGGAATAAACAAAGGTCGGATGAGCGAGACCATGGTGTATTGGTGTTTCACGCACCTAAACCTGTAAAATATTTGTATAAAAATATCTTTCACTCACTAGCTAAATTTGTGGGTATGGTCGCACACCTTGCCTTATAACGTATAGCCTTATAAAGAAAATATATATTAGCTGAAAGCTAAAGAGAAACCAACTTCAATAATTTGCTAAAGTTTTTTTTTAATAATGGCAAACTTGTCATTTCATCACGATAAATCACGTTTGATAGTAAAATATCTCTTTCTGTCTGCGTATTTCCTTCATACTTTGTTGGAGACAATATTGTTCTTTTTCTAACAAAAAAGGATGAGAGAAGCTATACAACAGCAGAAACTGAAAATAATAGCTATTAACAATAGTACTCTAATCCTGGATAAATACGTCATTGAAAGAAAATATCAATAAGTTATTTCCTTATGATATTGCTTCGGTTCTTATTAACATGAAAATTATTCCTTTCTTATTATATTTTGTAAAAAAAAATGGATTCGATCTGGTATCTAAATAGTATAACAACTACTAGTCCACCAGCTACCCACCTAACCACGGGAACTTTTTTTGCTTGTTCCCTTTGACTTAATAAAAAAATGCTAATATCCATGGAGCATGTCACTTCCAACCTCAAGACTAGAGATTACCTGTTTGTTTCTATATTTCCGTATGACATCTTGGTTACAGAAGCTAATTTATATCTAGCAGACAATCTAGACACTAGGTTTACACCAACAGATGCAATAATTTACTCCACTTCCCAATTCTTTCATTCAACTCCATGACTGCCAATTTGAAATTTCCTACGCAATCGTGCTGTGCAACTGCAAAAATCCCTCCAAAGCATGATTGCCAGTATACGTAAAACGGACCATAATTTTGTTTTTTGCTTATATTTTTAATATTTTATTACATTATTTGGAAATAACTCCTTAAGTGGGTTGCTTTCTATTATTTCTCTTACTAATAACATAATTTTATCCATAAATGTAAGGAAAATGGAATAAATGATAAAATTCGTGAGTTACAGTATACTCGCAATTTTTTTGAGCATGCGGGTACAATACTGCTATCTGTGACTTACATAAAATTTTAAAATTTTACAAATTTAATATTCCATCTTGGAATTCGTCACTAGCAGATCGAAATTTTAAAATGATCGATTAATAGTCTAAGAATATTTTCTTTCAATTCTCTTCTGAGTACACACAATATCTTTTGAGTTCCAATAATAAATTGAAAATGAACTCGCATAATATCAACGAACTACTGAGTGAATGAGTTAAGTGTCCGAAAAACTAGTTAACCCATAGAAACTGTTCGAGAACAGCCTAAACACTGACTAATGAACTGCTTCTTAACTCACTGCAGAAATATCCTTTTCTCTTATTTATGTTACCTACGGAATTTTCTGAAAAGGAGAAGTTCGCGCTTCACGTATGCCCCTTTCCAAAGGGGCCAAAACTCTCTCTTTGTATTTCCAGGGCAACGATTTCTTCCTTCGAGATGTATTTCTATATCCACTTACAATCATTTTGTTTAATAATATTTAATTAACAATTAGTTCTCACATCATTCCGATGGTTATACTATAAATGTGAACTTGGTAATAGTATACAAGAGGTCTTCATCATCTTCAGTGCGCGTGCATACTTCCTACTGTTGCACTACGTATAAAAATGATTTTATTACATGTAGAAGTGGTAATAGAACACGCACGAGACCCAGATCATGTTGTATTCACACTCCAACATGAAGTGTGAATGCACCGTGATCTACGTTTCTTATGTGTTCCATTACCACTTCTACATCAAATAAAATCATTTTTATACGTAGTGCAACAGTAAGAAGCATCCACGTGCACGTCACACGTGATGTGTGTTTCAAATGTCCCACACATGCTCATACAAAATGTACAAGGGCACATTATTATTCTTCGTATACCATATAAAAAAACAAAATTCCTAGAAAAATATGTAAGTACAAGGGCACTATCTGAACTTACCATCAAAGGGTAGGGGGATAAATTCGAGCTACTTCCGATAGGAAGTTGTGAAACCGGGTTTCTATGAGAAACTTTTTTTTGAAGAGAAAGGTGGCAAGATGTCCCACGAAATGGTCTTTTGTTCCCATATCGCGGGATGCTGTCCTTCGCCACAACCGCTCGATATTTTGCGTATGAGCGCCAGTTTTAGGATCTACGAAATTCAAGCTATGATTCACGGTGAAGTGCTGAAATCCCACCTCAGCCAACCTATCATATGACTTCCAGCAGTCGCTATGAATGGTTGTACCAGGTTTCACCCACTGCTGAATAGCAGCCAACAGCTCTTCAGCACTTCTAGTCTTCACGACACACATGAATACATTGCCCGAACCAACCTCATAACCTCCAAAACCCATGTGCCATCGATCACACGACCGCAGTGATTTTTCCGTCTCCCGAACTTGGATTCATCTATCTGAACTGTTATCCCTGGACCCCCAAGTTTAGTAGAGGAATCCATAGCTCAGCAAACACAAGCCTCACGGCAGAAGCTAAACCAATCGACACATGTTTTTCTGGTAATATTGAGATTCGTAATAGCATTACTGATGTTTGGACGACTATTCAAACACCAGTAACCCATAAGGCGCATCACCGTTAAAAAATCGAGCTTAGCCCTAGGAAAAAAAAACGTTCCCTTGAAAATCGAGGAGAAAAAACGGCACCTGGTCTTCCTCCCCGAATTTCCAATGAAACGTGTTTTCTGACAGCTAAACGTTCCTTTCCCTGCAAAAAAACAGCATCCCTACCGCATTCGGCACACAACTTACCTATCGGCAGCAATCCATGCTCCACCAGCACACTCCTTGCTTCCTCTTGTTTTTCTTTCATGGTAATTCCCACTGTACTGTATTCACTAAGGTGGCAACCCCCACACACAGGCATATGCATTATTATTGCTCCAGCCATGTTTCCTCGTTCTTCCTGATCGTCCTGCAACGTGCTGCCACCTACCTCGAGAAGACAAAGCACAAGCTACGTCAATGTAACCAGAACCATTAGTAGATATGGCTACTGCACGTAAGCGGAACCTGTGGATAGAATTGCAGGACGTTATAGGGCCTGCAAGGAAATTTCCACAATTTATACGTACCGCATTTTGGAGGAGCAACCTCAACTACAGGGACCGAATGGTACTCGCAACATTCGGGTATGTAAACGGAGTTAACCCTGATTTTCTCATTGATGTACTGCGGGAATTAGGCCCACTTAGAAGACACCCTGTTGCTGAAACGAAAATACGTGCTCTCTATCAATACTGGGACGACGAAAACGAAGGAAAAACAAGGAGAAGTAAGTACTTCTACTTTGATTTAACAATCGGTTGTGTTACGGATCTGAATGGAATACCCAAGAGACGACCGGAGAACTCTTAATTTAACAAGTAGGTAAAAAGAAATATTCTTTCTCTACTTCCTATATTCTTACCTAGTGTTAAACATTACAATTCGCATGCAAATTAGCACTAAGTGAAAGTAAACAAAGTAAGAAAAGAAAACTTCGCGTTGCGTTCAGCTCACAAAAACCTCTACGAAATGACCCCAAACCTTTACGGAACAACCCTTCAAAACCGGTAATCAATCACGGTAGACCTGCTACTACTGCATACAACTCTCAAACAGTTGAAGAGAGTTCGCCGTGGATCAAAACAAATCATGAGTACGATCACAAAGGTGAATTTTTTTTTAACAAGAGTTTCATTCCCATCCAATGGATGGGCGGGCCGTAGAAGGCAACACCTTCTCTGTGGCCAGAGATATTTTCAACTTTTTGAATTTGATGACATGGAGAATGATTTCAGGCTTAGAGTAATGTGGATTGAAGTAAGGAACTAATAGCAAATCAAGTTGACGAGGATGTGAAAGAGGTGGCTATTGTGTTAAAATGTTTCTTGGGTACATGTGCGGAGGTTATGAGCAATATATATGTGGATTGCGGTGGTAGATACGGCGGTCAGGATTATACTGATCTATGGCTTCGGTGCATTCGTATATTGCTAACAGATGATCCAGTGGTGGGTAGGCATAGCGTGGTACAGCAGGAACTTGGTCTAACAGCTCATGGACAATGGGATGTGCCAATTGGATTCGTGTCACTATGTAGCGTTGGCGTAGATGGTAGAGGTGTGGCAAAATAGTTGGAAATTGCGCACGACGATATATTTCAGCAGTGGGAGTATCGAAAGCGAGAGAGTAGGCCAGACGTAAGGCATGTCTTTCGAGAACTTTCAGACGTTCATAGTAAGTTGGTGCTGCTGATAACCAGGCAAGATGTCCATACGTGAGTGCTGGGCGTACGAAGACTTTATATGTTAGCAGTAGAAGTTTTGTATTAAGACCCCACCTGGTGCCTTTAAGGTTTCGTAAAAGGTTCAAACGGCGCCGGATATTAGCTTCCAATTGTTTTAGATGAGGCTTCCAAGTAAGATGTTTGTCGAATATTACTCCCAGATATTTGAGACTGTTTTGAATTGGGATTGGAGAGTCAAAAAGTGTTAAATGTAGACGTTCCGGATTGCGACTGTTACAGTATTATTGCGTTTGAGCCCAAAGAGAGTCATTTGAGTCTTAGTTGAATTCAGCTTGAGCTTCCATTTCAGGCACCATGCAACTAGTTTGTCCAAAGCTGGTTGTAGGAGTTGATTAATGCGATCCACAGAAGATCCCAATGCGATATAAGCGGTACCATCAGCAAATTGTAAGGCATATAGTGGGGGCTGAGGTTGAGGCATGTCGGCTACATAAAGAATATATAATAGAGGAGATAAAACAGATCCTTGGGGCACACCGGCGCGGAGTTGAAAGATGCGTGACTTTGCCCTGTTGATCTGAACGAAAGCCTGGCGCTGATGTAGAAAATTGGCTATTAATCGGACATAGCTGTGAGGAAGTAGACGTTTGAGTTTGTAAATTAACCCCTCATGCCAAACAGTATCAAACGCTCTTTCAATATCAAAGGAGATCAAAACAGATGGTAAACGCTTATTAAAATGGTTGACAAGTAGTGTAGAAAGTTTGAGTAATTGATCAGCAGTGCTATAGAGTGGACGGAATCCAGCTTGAATAATTGGTAGTTTGTTCGTGATTTGTAGATAGTGATGTAGCCGTTTTACCAGAAGGCGTTCTAGTGTCTTGCTAAACACGTTAGTAAGGCTAATGGGTCTGTAAGATGACACAGCAGTTGGATCTTCGCGAGGTTTTAGAAAGACCACAATTTTAGCAAGTTTCCATGTAGTTGGAAAATAGCCTGTAGATAAAATAGTTGTATACAAAGAAGCAAGTAAGACTAGAAACGCCACAGGTGCCTTAAGCAGTTGACGATACGTAATTGAGTCTGCCCCCGGAGCTGTGTTGCGGCGGCATTTAAGAACAGCTGTAATATCATCTTATGTTATTGGAGCAGTGAGCTGATTTGTGGGATCAAGGTGGTAGTTGAAATCAGGTTGAAATGATGGCTGCACTAGAGAACCAGCGTGTGAGATATGGGTATCTGTAGGACAAGTGAACAAAGGTGTAGTGTGTGGAGTGAAGACTCCCTCAAGATATGTAGCGAAAGCAGTTGCCTTTTCTTCATCCGTCGTTGGTACTTGGTCAGCACATATGATAGGGTATTGTGGGCCCTGTTTCTGAAATGTTAGACGTTTAAAGGTATTCCAGAATTTAGTAGGATTTGTTTCTTGGCGCAAAGCATTACAGGAGGCACGCCAGTCTAGTCGTTTGCGGGCTACTATGTAGTTCTGAACCGTTCGTTGGAATTGGCGATGGAGAAGAA
Organism: Thermobia domestica; assembly: GCF_964235325.1. NCBI lineage: Eukaryota > Metazoa > Arthropoda > Insecta > Zygentoma > Lepismatidae > Thermobia > Thermobia domestica. Next base: position 181,158,987 of record NC_137458.1, on the reverse strand, counting down.
GAAATCGGCGGTCATGTGTGCGACGAAACTCTGTTAAATACTCGTGTGAGCGCCGGAGAAGATCGAGGGCGCATGCTGGTAAACGAGGTCTAGATGATTTGGTGGTACATTTAGGAACTGCGTAATCCGTAGCGTGAGACACTATGTCAGTCAGAGTATGTGAGATTGTTTCAATAGATGCAACTGTTGTGAGAGTAGGTGCAGTAGCCGGCAGATTTTCGGTAATATAAGTGCTGTACTGATCCCACCGAGCTTTGCTAAAGTTATATCTGGGTGTGCGTGGTGATGCAGATGCAGTGGATGTCAGACGTGGAGTTATAGAGAGAAGTATTGGGAGATGATCACTACCTATGGAACCAAGGACATCTATAGTAGTAAGTGGTAACAGATTATTGGAAATGATTGCCACGTCGGGACTAGTGTCGCTTTCCGGACGAGTAGGATGCGGCAGCTGCAGTAAAGAACTATGAGTAGTTTGGAGGAAATCATGAAAGCGTTGTTTCTGAGCTGCTGTACGAGAATGGTAGTTTATGTCTGCTAAGAAGATGTATGTTTTAAAGTTGAGATCTAAGTATGTCAGAAAACGATACGGAAGTGGCTGTGTAGATCGAACATAGGTGGTGGCGATGGTAATAGTAGTAGCTGGAAAATAGAGCGTCTGTATGACATGTTCGGGATATTGCCCGGGAGAAGGTGGTATGATATGGCGTCGTGGAATAGAATGCTTAACGGCTATTGCTGCACCACCACGTGCTATGTTTTGTGGCAGATCAGAGCGTATGAGATGATAACGTGGAAGATAGAAGCGGTCAGATCGTTTTAGAAAGGTTTCATTAAGAAGAATGCTATCTGCATTGTGCTGAGTTGCTAAAGTTTCTAGGAGAACTCGGTTGGTAGGTAACGAACGAATATTGCAGAATAGCAATGTAATAGTCGTCCTTCTCTGACCTGTACTATTCATGATGGGTGTCTGTATGAAAATGGAAGTAGGTTGAGAGTCCGGAATATGTAGCTGCCATGTGGAGCTGGAATATATCGAAGGCGGCTTTGGTTGCATGATTTAGTATAGCCTCACGCTGGAAAGGAAAGGCATTTTGAAGAACGATAGTGATGAACTTCAAAATACTTTCCACAGTAGGTGGTGGTAAGTAAGATGTTTGTGTGGTCGCTGTGGTACTAGTCGGACGTGATGAGATATGAACGCGTAAAGGTACAACAGTCTCGGGCTTATCTGGAAGTGGTTTAGGTTTGCCCTTACACTTGTAGGAGTAAGTTGGATGTTACCCGTCACAAGTGTTGCATCTGGAGGGTTCGTTGAGCTTAGGACACTCCTTTATTTTATGATCTCCTTTGCAGTGGGAGCAGACGGAAGGATTTGTGCACTTGTTCGTTGGATGTGCATTATAAGTTAGGCAATTTTCACACCGTAGTGAGAGAGGCGGGGGTGTGCGTGAAGGCTCGACCCGATGGTGGCAACGGTAGATGTAGACACCGTTATTTAGAAGATCGTCTACCAGTGCTGGATCATCTGTTAGTAGTCTGACCATATATGTAGGGCCATTAGCATTTTTAATACGGAGAGCTCTAGTAGGTTGAATCCCATCTTGCTTTAGTTCCTCCAGTATATTTTGTTCGGTATAGGTAGAATCAACTCCACGGATAACGACAGAGAGTAATGGAGTACGCCGAGGCGGAGGTGGTGTTTTGATATGAGGAGTTTTAAGGTGTTGAATTTTCGTGTTAACGCCGAACATTGCTGGTCCCACTTTATAGATGAGATGCTTATAAAGATCAGGGTTCTTTGCTTTTAGGATGATTCCGTTAGAGGTCTTGTTTAATTGATGGAGGTCCAGTTTAGAACAGTATCGTATTAGTTTTTGGTAAAACTTTTTGATGTCCATGAGCTCAGCAGGAAGATTAGTAAATAGAATTGTAAAAATGAGAGTAGGAACAATGTCCATAGTAGCTTCGGAAGTAGATGGCGTAGATTGAAGTTGGATGTTGGCTGTACTGGTTCTAGGAGGACTGCGCAAAGCATCAGTGTATCTAAGCTTTTTAGGTGAGCGTGAACGGTCTCTGTTTGGGTCGCGAGTTGGTGAGAGGCTAGAGGTAGATGAGTGAGATGCTGAACGTGCACGCGCCCGTGGGCGGTCTAATGGTGGACCCATAACAGTTGGCGCTAGTTTATGCCTTTCAACTCGACGTTCCGGCGGATCAGAACCCGGCATTAGTGAAACTATTTAAGTACTGCCTTGTCAAAAATTGAGTAAGAAGTTGCAGATAAAGCGATAAACAGCACACAGGTGAATTCCAGGAGCTCCGCCTCCGAAGAGGAGAGAATAAATCGAAAAGCCAAAAAAATAGCCAAGGTCGTCAACTTAGGATCAATTGCGTTTGTTTACCTCCGTGGAGGCTTATAGTCAATTCGACGGTTGTTTCTTTACCCTGAAAGAGGCAAGTAATCCAACCGTATATGAGAAGATCGCGACTAAAATAAACCAATAGGGATGGAATACTTAAGGGACTTGGTTATTTTTCTCCGCCAGCTACGGATACCCTAATTTTTTTTTACCTGGTTAGAGATTCCAGGTGGCCAGTTTGACATAGGTGAAGGTGGTGGGTGGTGGTCGTTTGTTTATAGCTAGTCATAATGACTAGCACCCTTTTAGAGGGTTACGCCCTCTCTTAGGGAAGAGTGTTGTTTAAATGGCAGATTTAAGGAAATTTTTGATGGTCTCAGAGAAGTTCTTTAATATAGTAATAGCTAAGGTCTTAAGGATCTTTTCGAACCTTAACATTTGGTAGGAAATTAACTAGGAAATTGCGGTTAATTTAAAATTGTACAGAACTGGAAGAACAGATATATGAAAGTAATAATGGGTACCTAGTGAGAAGGCATATCATACATAGATAGAGTGTGAATGATGAGCATGAAGGATGAGGCGAGGCGTGCTATCACATCACTACACTAAAAGTGTTAGTCCGACAGATGAAGTCATATTCTAGCCTAGGGGCTGCTCTAGGCTTCAAAGTAGACATTGGGAGTCCTGTTAGTAGCAGATGGATTCAGCGTGAAAATGATGGAAATATGAGTGGAAGATGGTCATGAACTTGATAGTCTGTGAGCAGCTCCTGGTCTAAGGCGTCAGGAGGTAGAGTGTAGCAGTAGAGAGTATAGAGTAACGATAGCGGTGTAGGGCAATATCGAGATGGAGAAGGATGGAGAGCTAAGTGGTGCATAGTATTCAGAAGTAAAGGGTGTTGGGTGTTATAACGAGAGCATATGTATGTGAGACGTAAAGTTTCAAGATGAAACTGAAGTGTAGGAAACTGAATTCGGTCGTACAAGTCTGCTGTGGGACTAGGCAGTTTGACTCGATATGCAATGCGGAAAGCATGTCGTTCTAACACTAATAACTTTTCATAAATTTTGCGGGTGGCCGCAATCCATGCAACGTTTCCGTAAGTCAGCACAGGCCGTAAAAAGGCCTTGTATGTGTTCAGAATTGTGTTCGCTTTTAGTCCCCAGGACGTTCCGGTGAGCCTTTTTAATAAGTTGAGTCTATTGTATGCTTTAGTTGTGACTGTTTGAAGATGTTTCCAAGTGAGATGTTTATCGAATGTGAGCCCCAGGTAAGTTACAGTTGATCGTGCCTGGATGGGAGTTTGGTCTACTTGTAGTGAAAGGCAGTTAGGATTTCTTCTGACTCTTGATGTTCGTTTCGGAGGAATGAAGACAATGGCCTGCGTTTTTGTGGCGTTGATCGTTAGCTGCCATTTATCGCACCAGCGAAGAAAATTGTTAATTGCTAACTGTAGAGCAGTGTTGATGGATTGGATAGTAGATCCTAAGGCAAGAAAGGCAGTGTCGTCGGCATATTGAAATAGGTGAATTTTATCAGGAAGTGGAGGCATATCGGCAACATAGAGAAGATAGAGAAGTGGCGACAGAGCCGATCCTTGAGGTACTCCACAGTGAAGGAAAATAGGATGTGAGAGGCAGTTATTTATTGGAACATATGACAGACGGCCGATTAAAAAGTTGTATATCAGTCTGATATAAGGGACAGGAAATCGAAGATGAGTTAATTTGTATATAAGTGCAATGTGCCATACCCTGTCAAATGCTTTCTCGAGGTCAAATAATACAAGACATGATGGTTTGACCGAGTTATAGTGTTGTGTAACCATGGTGGTTAAACGAAGTAGTTGATCGTTGATCGAATAACCTGGGCGAAATCCTGCTTGGTGTATGGGAAGTAACTGGCGTCTTTCTATGTATGTATGCAGACGTCTTACTAGAATACGTTCTAGGATTTTACTAAAAGTAGACGTTAATTGAATTGGGCGGTAGGATGATAAGTTGGCAGGAGGTTTCTTTGGTTTTGGAAACATTAACGTCTTTGAAGTTTTCCAGGTGACAGGAAAATAGCCAGTTCGCAGAATGAAAGTAAAAATCGTGGCTAACAGAGTAAGCAATATAAGCGGACTTTCTTTTATATGGCGATAGGTTATTGTATCGAAGCCAGGTGCACTATTCCTTTTGTTGCGTACAACTGTACTGATATCTTGAACTGTGATTGGCTCTGTTAGAGGTTCATTTTGCGGAAGAGTATGAAGGGCATGAGGTTGTAATGAAGGAGAAGATGGATTGACTGTGTCAGCTGGATGTCTATATGAATATGTGGAACTGAGTGGTGTGAAGATGTCTTGGAGGAAATCAGCAAAAGCGTCAGCTTTAGCGGAATCTGTTTGTATAGGTAATTCACCATTTAATAATGGATATGGTGTTTTAGTATGTTTTCCGCAAAGAGCATTAAAACGTTTCCAGTACTTGCTAGGATGAGTGACGTCAGAGAGTGAATTACAGGTTTTAACCCAACACCTTAGCTTGTAAGCACATATGTAATTCTTGACCATCCTCTGAAGTTGCCGGTGATGACGGAGTGATTCTGGATTTTTTGTACGTTGATAGTCACGATAAAACTGTCGAGAGCGAGTGACAAATGTGAGATATTCTGGTGGCAATGTTGGTCGATAAGGCGTTGATGTAGTTACTGGTATGTAAAGTGAACTTGCTTCTTGAATTGAAGTTGTGATGGTCTGAATGTCATGATACAGTTCGACTTCTGATGTAGGAGGTTTTAATGGCTCTATTGCTGCCGATAGATATGTTCGGTATTGTTCCCAGTTGGCTTTGTCTAAACGGACGCTAGTTCTCTGAAATTCTGGAGAGGGAGACGTAGGATGAGTACGGAGGAGCAGTTTGATCGGAACATGGTCACTTCCTAATGGATCGAGAACATCAATATGGATTTGCGAAACGAGATTAGCAGAAGTAATAACGATATCTGGTGTGCTTTGTGATTCAGGCCTAGTGGGTTTTGGAAGATCATGAATGATACCAGTCGTGTGAGTTGTGACAAAGGTTTGAAAGGTAGATCTGTCTCTTTGTGATCTGCTATGCATGTTGAAATCGGCCATAATTATGAATCTCTTATAATTATCGGAAATGTGTTGTACGAATGCAGTAGGTAGCGGCTTTCCAGGTCTGATATAAACAGTAGCAACAGTTATGGCTATACTACGGATTTATAAAGTAATTATAAGATATTCAGGCAGATCTGGCACCCTACAAAAGTGTCGTCGTGATGGGATACGTGGAGAAAATCCCACGGCTGTTCCTCCATTTGCACGCCTCCTACGAAGAGTGTTATCTTGTCGAATTAGTGTATATCCAGAAAAGTGACAAGTCATAGAGGGAGTGAGAAAGGTTTCGTTAAGGATAAACACTGCAGCTCTTTCCTCCAGTAACAGCGCTTCGAATAAAGATTTATTCTGCCAAATGGATCTAATATTGAGAAATAAAAAGACTATATCCATGATGATTAGGTTAGACAGTAGTTTCCAAAGGTGCTGTATGAAAATAGACATTTTGACCAGAATAAGAAGCATGAAATGTAACATGGAATATTTCTCTGGCTGCGTGGGTGATTTGTTTTAAGACATGCGAACGATGAAATGGCTGGATATTTTGAAGAGTAAGTGTTAGAAAAGCAAGCATATTGCGCACTGTTATAGGAGAGTCCAGTGATTGTGGAACGTCTGCAGAATAGTTATATGTACGTATTGGTGCCACGTACTCAGGGTGAGCCTCGGTAGGGGCAGGTTTACCCTTGCACTTGTAACTATATGTCGGATGTTGTTCGTGGCAAGTGTGACAATTCGGTGGTTGTTGTAGATTTGGACATGTACGAGTGGAGTGTTCACCAGAACAGTAGCCGCAAACAGTAGTATTTGGGCATGTTGCGGTAGAATGTTGATTATATGTCTGACATTTCTCGCATCGAAGTGGTAGTGGTGCTGGTGACCGTGAAGGTTCAACTCTGTGTCTTCTGTTATAAATGTATGCCCCATTAGTCAGAAGAGAATCAATGGTGGTTTGAGAAGGAGTTAGTACTCGAACAATGTACGTGGGGCCTGCAGCGTTTCTAATGCGCATAACCTTCTGGAGTGTGTGTCCTTCGTAGGTAAGTTCCTCCTGAATCTCGTCATCGCTATAAGAAGGATCGACACCGCGAATCACCACGGAAAGGAGGGGAAGACGGCGAGGTGGGGGTATTTGCTTGCGTTGGGATGCATTTAGGTTAGTAAGTTTAGCATCTTTGCCGAAGGTATCTATAGGTACTTTGTTCTTTATAGTGCTAAGCAAGTTTGCATCTTCTGTTTTGAAAATGAAGCCGTTTCTAGTCTTGACTATTTCTTTGAGTGAAGCACGAGGAAGGTACTTGCGCAGTTGTATAGCAACTTGTTTCTCAGTCGAGAAACGTGAATCAAAATTGGTCAACAGAAACGAGTAAATTGATGGTGATGAAGAGCGAAGTAAAGCTGGAGCCGCAGTAGAATCTGTTTCCATGTCCGTAGTGTTCTCCATTCTATCTGGTGCAGTGTGTGCTTTCTTTGCAGGTGGTGAAAATTGCAAGCGGTTAGAATAACTTTGCTTGATGGAAGAGCGGGAAGCCACAGACGTAACAGAGCTTTGGGATGAGCTTCTGGTACGACCAGAAGTGGTTTGAGATTGCACCTTGCGTTTTTCCACCTTAGTGGAGCAACCAGGAGGACCAGGGATGATACTTGGTAAAGTGTGTTTGCTCATTGTGCGTTTGCCTTGATCGATGCCATTGTCCGCCATAGTGAAAACCGTCTGGTGGGCTAAGCCCGAGTATGAGATGATGCCAAAAAACCGTAAAACCAAGAGGAATAGCAAAGCCGTCAATAGGTAAGAGCAGTTAGGTATGTTAGCCTCCGTGGAGGCTTGAAATCAACTCGACGGTTGTTTCCTTGAACCTCAAGGAGGCAAGTAATCCAACCGTATTTAGAAGTTCGCGATTCAACCAATGGGATGGAAATACTAGTGACTTGCTTATTTTTCTCCGCCAGCTACGGATACCCTATTTTTTTACCTGGTTAGAGATTCCAGGTGGCCAGTTCGACATAGGTGAAATACGTATCTTGTTTTTGAATATTCGTATACTTCGTGCGTCCTCGGGAAGTGACGAGGACTGACGTATACTATATCCGTGAACTTTTGTTTAATTGAATGCCTTTTTGGTTACTTTCTAATTTATTCTTTAATTAGTGATATTAAAATTTGGTATTTCGTCATTTCTCTACTATATGATGGCAAGATTTGTGATACCTAGTCCATGCAATGCTTCCCTCTACCGACAAAATCTGAACAAAATCGTGTAAACAATGTCACGTGTTTTTTGCTTTGAAACTTGTCACTGCCTTGAAATAGCATGTTTCGTATTTCCTATTACTAACTACGACGTGACTCACATGGCCAAGAAACTTTCAATATTGATCATCTGAATGAGCAGGAGTCTTTCCAGAACTGTGTATGGCTTTCCTTCGCGGTTCTCTCATTGTATAGTATACTTTCATTCCCTCAAGCATTTTCATATTTCTTTAATTATACACCTTCTTTCCCTTAAGAATCAACACTGTGGAATGTTGTTTTAAACAAAACTGAAAGGATAAGTTACTAACTCTTCTCGAGACATTTGCCGTCTTAACACAACTTTTCCCTCTTTTCGTTGCATAACCAATATTGTAGATTTTATATAATCAGCTCCCATACGTTGTAAACAATCTGTTGTTCACTACATGGGAGGGGAAAACGGGTACATGGTAACTTAGTGTTAGTGTGCACTTATATGGCGAGAGGTTCCACTTTAAATCTACGACCAAGTGATTTTGTGATGAAGAACATTGTATCTATTGTTCTTATTTTCGTTTCTCTTTTTTTTGCTGGGGATACTCCTATTTTCTCGCAAATTCGGTTCTCATTGGATCAATTCTTCCAAAATCAATACGTATTATTAATGCCTGTCTCCTTTATCACACAGGTCATGGCTGTGTCTCATGAACCTGCAAATATAATGATTTTATTTAATTAAATATAATGATTTTATTTCCTTTTATCCACTGTAGTTTTCCTTTTATCCTTATTAGCCTCAACTGTAGTTATACGACGACGCACAACAACAAACAATCCTTCGCCATCTTAATTTTGTTCAAAATATTGATGATCTTTCAAAGACTTTTTTGTTACTTGGTGGTACGTTGTTCTATCTGTCATGAATCGGACCCATCTGTGCTAACGGAATATCCTTGATCCCCACTTCTTGTGGGGGACTCTTTAGTGCCACCACTGAACGATTCATGCATTTGTGGATAGAGCAGATTACAAGTCTTAGATAATAAAATGCGTTGTCAGCTCAATAGCTAATAGTTTTGGAGCAGGAGCGTCATTTCAGAGTTTGCTTGGGGGGGGGGCAAGACCCCTTGATATAAGTAAAATTTCGCGTTTTTCACTGATTTTCTACTATTCTATTGATAAAATCCATATAAACCTCAAACTCAGGGGGGTAATTGCCCCTCCCTGCCCCCCCCTAAATGACGCCTCTGTTTTGGAGATATTCGCCACGAAAGTCCATTTTCCCACGGTTTTGGACAGTCCTAGCCCTGAAACTATGCACTTTTGACCACGGGTTCGTTAAAACTTTTTTTCCTCATTTTGATGTAAGGAATCATCTGTTTCAGTTTGTTGGTCTTCTTCATTAACAATATATATATATATATTAATTAACGTATTGTAATGTATTGTTGAAAAGAGTGAGTGTGCATATAAGGTTTGCTCCGCGATTTTCGTTTGATTAGTTGATATATATCGTGTTTGTGAATTGTATCTGTGTATATGTGTGGGCAGAAAGAGGGGTGCTTCCGGAGGAGTGCTTTTTCACAAACCATATTTTTCACTATTGAAGTGTTTTTTTATAATTTAAACTTTGATTCTATGTTATATTTTCTTTCCAATTCGTTAAAAAATCCGTTAAATTGTTATTTTAAACAAATTTAAAATCTTCTATTGATTATGTGATTAAAATTACATATATATATATATATATATATATATATATATATATATATATATATATATATATATATATATATTTAAATCAACAATGGTGGATGGAGTCGGTTCACGAATATAACAATCCAGAATTGTGTTTGCACAGCGTAGCGGCTGACCTGCAGAGGCTTGATCAAAGTCATGATGACGTAAATCATTAATCTCCAAGGATTGCTACCAGGAGGGTCACAATATAGAGGAAGTTTCTGACATTGGAAGCGTGTCAGTTACAAAAAACGATGAATTAGATAATTTTTCATTGTGGAAAACTTCTGGCCAATCAAAGAGGACTTGCTATCCACATTAGCAAATGTCACCAAACTCTTTGTAAAAAAAAAAAAGCCTTCCATATCAAAATGGAAGTCATCTCTAAATTATAATCCTTCTTCATCAAATGGAATTGAGTGCGATAATCACAGCAAAAAACATGTGATCTCCGACTTTTGCAACGTCTTAGCCGAACTAAAATCCTCCGTTCCTTTACTAAGAAGAGTCCCAAGAGGTGCTCGGTCATCTGTAGCTACCTCACTCTATGATGTCATCCGTCGTATTGTAAACAGAAACGACCTAGACGCATGGATAGATCTGTTATTATTCCCGTAAGCAGTACTCAATGTTCACAATCAGATCAAGTTAAAAACTTGATGACTTGGGTCAAGCAACAAGTTTGCGAATGGGATGATTCTCACCGAGATGCGTTACTTTATGATTATTCAAAAAATACAAACGCAAATCTCAACATTCTTCTCACACTCAACGATGGAGACGCAGTCAGATTACTAATTTCTGAAGATATCATCGCCACACCTAATGCATCTGTTTTAGAAGCACTTAAGGGGAAGCACTCTTCACATTCAGACACCTTTTCGTTACCAGACCCTCCTAAAGATCACCCTAATATACCAAGAGTTTCAGTTTCTGAATTACGATAGGCTGTAAAATCCTTCCCATCTGGATCAGCTGGAGGTATTGATAGATGGTCTCCGTCCCTCGATTCTTAAGGATATACTTTTACATCATGAGTCAGATTCAAAAGAAAGATTGGGGGGCGCGGTGGCTCAGTGGTAGAGCGTTCACCTCTGGTGCTTGGGGTCCCGGGTTCGATCCCAGCCTCCGCCAAGTGAACTTTGTGCTCTTGGGGCGCTCGTGGGTTTTCTCGGGGTTCTCCCGTTTCCTCTCACTTTCTTCATTCCACCATTTCACTCATCTCTCATAATCACCGTCTCCTTTAGCCTAACCGGCATAACCGTGGGACGTAAAACTCAAAGATTTCAAAAGAAAGATTAACTACGATGATTCTACAATTACTTTATTTAATCCTTTCAGGTAATATACCTCAGGAAATAAGACCAATCTTTTGGGAGCATCACTTATTGCGCTTAATAAGAAGAGCGGTGGAATTCGACCAATTGCAGTGGGGAACATTTGGAGAAGAATATCAGCAAAAGTAATATGTTTCAGAATTAAAGAATTCCAGACATCTATTTTTTTCTATCACACTGTAATATTGGTTTCTCTTTACGTCGAGCTACTCTTTCTCGCTTGCTATCTCTTTTCAGATATTCTCATTTTTCTGGATTATTTTTCTTTCTTTCCCTTGATTTTTGCCACATCAAACTCTCTAGGTTTTAAGTTAACACAGAAGTCACTCCAACTTAAATTCTGCAATAAAATAATAGTCAATCACAAGTCGAATGATGTTCACACTTCTAGCTGCAGTACGTTACATAACTGCTAATTTTAACTATATAACAACCTACGGAAAACTGCTCTGCAATGCCAACCCAGCATCAATACTCAAACTTCTCTTTCAGTAACTCGTAAAACCACTATTTCCTACTATAACTCGTCCAGAGTTAAGCCTGTAGTGTGGTTGCTTATGGGCTTTTACTTCTGTGTACTTACCTCCTTAAACATAATAGATTTCACTACTGTAGTTTATCTTAAAGAATGTTGAATATTTACCGACGATACAAAAATAATTTTCCTAACTTCTCTTTTCCTTATAAAGTATTTAATTAGCTTTTAATGGCTAGTTTTTTTTTCTTAAACTCGAAGGGGGAAGACACGATAAGCGTAACGGCTGCTAAAACGTTGCCGGTGCATTTTCACGTGACTAAAACTGTCTGCTCAAAGATACCGTTGCCAACTGACGAGAACTTTCACCGTAGTGTCAACCTACATTCGTGCGCTCATTAGTATTGTCACTTCCACTGATTTCAAGTACGAAAAAGGGTAGCTAAAAAGGAATAAAAGTACGGCCAGAAACAATTGAATGAAATCTTTCTGATTTTAAGAAAAAGTAAAATTTTACTTACATCTCCTTTTCTTTCATTTTTTTTTTCTATCTCAACAAAAGAAAAATATTTTAATCAAAAAAGGAAAGAGAGCGAAAATGTTGTTGAAGCTTAATGCGAGATTCGAACAAATTGTGACCCCACCGGGAATCGAACCCAGGACCCTTTGATTACAAGGCGGCGAGCGTAGCTCCTTATCCATGGGGGCACTCTGAATGAAAAGGCAGTAATAATTTCACGGGATGGTCTGCGGGATGTTTTATCAAGTACTTCAGTTTTATTAAATCTATTATTATTATTATTATTATTATTATTATTATTATTATTATTATTATTATTATTATTACTATATAACCAAGCTACAGCCATATTCCATATCTTTCCATAACTATTAACTTACTTGTATTAAATATAAACGCTAAGTGTAAAACTTTTTAGACCAAACACTGATTCATGAAGTGTTTCTCGGAACATCTGAGTTCGATTATTAATTATATTTAGGCCTATGTATTTCTCGTCGGGAAGGAAATTTCAGCGCGAATTGCTGCAGGACACATTTCATATTTCTTTTATCTTTCGTGCATTGAAATTTCTTTGGGAGTTCATAACTGACTGTGATTTCTATTGGGTTTCATAATAGCATTGGTTTTAGAAACTACACCAGGAAATAGGGAGACAGTTTGGTGCGGTGGATTGGGCCAATAGCTTACCTGCTGTGTCGCGCTAGATGACTCATGTCAGATTCCAGACCAAATTCTTCTCTGTTGTGTCTGCTATTATGCAGTGTGTGGCGGAGTGTGGTCTCTGAACATTCGGCATTTTTTTGATTGTGTTCATTTACTTACTGTGCTGTTCTGGGAATAAAATCGCGTCATCTGTGTGTGCATAGGTGCGTGAGCCATCACCTCTTTTAAGCGTAAGAGTGGTCAAGTGTTGAAGAGCAAAAAAAGGGCTATTGTTATGAACGTGTTGATTTATCTAATGCAGAAAAACCCGGGTAAAAGTATAAGTTGGTTTGGCTTGGGATGATGATGATGATATGGAAGGAATTGATTCTTTGGGGTGCGATTGATTCAATACGGTAAGTTGTTTATTATTATTATTATTATTATTATTATTATTATTATTATTATTATTATTATTATTATTATTATTATTTATTAATCGTTGTGGTGTGGATTTCTTTTTTTACTACGTGAGTTGGACACATCAGTCGGCCAGTGTTGGGTAAGTTACTTGTAAAAATGTAACGCGTTACAAGTTACTTTACTTTCTCTTAAAATGTAACGCGTTAGTAACGCGTTACTCGCCCTCCAAAAGTAACTGTTACTTTACTTCGAAAGTAACGCGTTACTAATGCGTTACTTTTAGGTCCGAAACTTTAAAAATGTGAAAAATAATTATGAGTTCAATTTTCCGTACTGCTATTACTACCGCAATAATAATAATAATAATAATAATAATAATAATTATTATTATTATTATTATTATTATTATTATTATTATTATTATTATTATTATTATTATTATTATTATTATTATTATTATTATTATTATTGCACGTTCTGAATCGCTTTATGTAAATGCAAGGACAAATTTTTACTTGATATATGAACATTTTCATATAATGTAACATTTAAAAATGCCATACTGCGTTACTCGTAGGGATGGACACGAGCGAGTTTGAGCGAGACAGACATCTTGACCTCAACCCGAGAACTCGACTCGAAAAATTTCCTCCAACTCGACTCGAATTGGGGTCGAGTTCCAAGTCGACTCGAGCCAAATCCGGTGTGTAGTTTCGAGTACATTCTTCAAGTATATTACATAAAGAGTATAATTATTAGGGTCTATCAATGACACTACTACTACTACAAATTATATTATTATTATTATTATTATTATTATTATTATTATTATTATTATTATTATTATTATTATTATAACAACACTGTATATGAAAAGAAAGATAGGCGGTTTGTATTTGAATACTAAAAAACTAGTTGATTGCTAACCTCGGTAGTCGTGAAGTCTAGTAGTCAAGGACATTGTTCACGAGCTTCTTAATTTGGGTTGAGGGTCTAGGTTGAGTATTCGGGCTCGAGTCAAACACATTTAAAAGTTATAGGGTACTGGCCAAATATCTTCAAAACTGCTCGGCCCAGGTTTAGAATTGCCAACGACTCGAGCAGCTCGACTTACAGCTCATTCACTATCGACCCGAACCGAGAAGTGAGCCGAGCCAAAGCTCACCCAGTCGACTCGGCTAGAGCCCTCGGCTCAGTTGAGCCGAACCGAGCAAATGGCTCATCCCTACCAAGCCAGATCGAGCTGATGGTTCACCCCAAGTGAGCCGGCTCGAGCCATCTTCTCAGTTGAGCCGAGCGGAGCTAAGCTTGTTATAAAAAATTTCTTGTGGTCTCGTTATCGAGACGAGACGGGATGCGAGCAGTGTCACCTCTAATGAGCAACATTAAAAGTATTCCATGGCTTTCGTTTTCCAGTGTAATCAGGCCATGATTTCAAGACGACTTAAACCGAACGAGCCATTTATCAAACTCGACTGGACTCGAAACTCGACGCGAAAAACTGAATCGGCTCGGAACTCGACTCGAGGATATTATCCTTGACTTGACTCGAAAATCGACTTGAATTCGAGTCGAGTCGAGTTTTAGCTTGACTTGTGTTCATCCCTATGTGTTAGAAAACGTGGTTGCTTATTATTATTCTGCTAAACTAATTATATAATAATAACAATGTTGTTATGTAAAATTAAAAATAAAGAATAAAGAGAAACATTACACTACACTATAATCAACGGGACTCTAGGATAAGCAAACTGATCTGAAAGAACTCTAATATTAAATGCATCAACAAAGTATTTTCTAGGAATAAAGTAGGCCTGCTCATTAAGACAGTTTATTCATATTAACCCCTTACTGTAAATCGTTAATTATGACACCCTAGCTGTTGATAAATATTTTCCGCCGGGGCACTTCAGACAATTTACTTTTAAATTCTGTCCACCATCATCCTCAGCACTAAAGAAAAAAGTATTCTTTCAAATGTTCGAACGGTAAAATATTTTCGTTCTCCATCTTTATAAAAAGAACACAAATGAAAGTAAAATAGACTACCGGTATCATTGCACTACTAGTTCACTCACTGAATGTATTGATTTGGAGCTGTCAAAATCTACGACAAAATCTTCCAGATGCTTGCAATCAGTACACGTGATTTCCCTAAGGCTGTCCTCATCAAAAAACAGCAAATGGCACTACGAACTTATCTGTTTCTCTGTGTGACTGTGACTGTCGGTCACTGACATACGTAGTTCATTCTCGATTGTTTCATTCTGAGAAATTCACTTACAGGAAAGAAAACATTTGTTTCCGAAAAAAAATACATATATTGTAGTTTCTCATCCGAAATGTATCGCGAAAAAAGTAACGCAAACTAGGTACGTTACTTAAAAATTTGTAACGCGTTACCGTTACAGTTACTTTGGAAAAAATGTAACGCGTTACTAGGAAACGTTACTTGCGTTACGTTACTTCCCAACACTGCAGTCGGCAGTATAATAGAAGAGCGATCTGCATTTGTTTTTAATGCTTAACTTGGCGTCGCTGTTCCCATAGGACCAACAGTCCACTCTTAAGTCTGGATAAGCTATACGACAGGTTTGTTTTGCTGAATCAGTAAAATTTACACATTTTTCTGTACAACGAAAGAAATTTGTAAATAGTTTTCAATTTTTGACTGAGTGGTTTCAAATTTTCTGGAATGGCCGAGCTGTAATTACAGTAAATTATCACAGTTATCGGGCGTTTACACTTAATCGATTTGCGTTCGATTCAGTTGAATTGACGTTACTTTCAACTTAATCGACCGTGTAAACGGGAATTCAACTTAATCGCTTGTTGATCGAAAGCGACTAATCAACTGGTAACTGAATTGAAAGACGTTCTCTTTTCTGTGATTGAAATAATTGAACACATCCATCGATCTGATTCGGCCTAGTTGCTTCGATTTAGTGGCAAATGCTGCGAGTCGATTTAGTCGTGCGACTAAATCGATTTAGTCGTGCGACTAAATCGACCAAGTGTAAACGCTCCATTAGGGAATAACTTTACCAACGTTCATGTATCTCTGGAAGGTTTGAAATTTCTGTAAACAGCATTATGAGTATAGGTTTTATGTCTATTGAAAACCATTTATATGTTTAAATGTAATACTTATCTAAGTATTTTTTTTTTTTTTTAAATATAACCTTCCTCAATAATTCAAATTTTCAATTTATTGTTAATCTGATGCTATTTATTCGGAATACTTTATATCATGATCATACTATTATGAGTTAATATACTTTACATGTACGTACATTGCCTTGTTTGTCAGACTTGTGTTATTTCTGTTGTATTTACAGGTAGGTATGAGTACTTTTGGTCCCATGTAGATACTCGCTTGTATTGTACAAAACAACCGTTAACCTTTTGTGTAGAATCCTCACTTGAAAGTACGTAATCACAGCACATTTGTGATGACATTGTCTAAACTTTCTTGTCTATAAGTAAGATAAAACATAAGATATTTGTAATAGCAGTTAAGTTATATTTACTGAACATTATTTCTATTCAGTAGATCCGAACAGTTGAACGCTATACTTCTATAGTACTTATATGAATATGCTTTTGTAATAAATCTAATAATATTTTAAAAAAAGGTCACTAATACTATTTTCAATAGTTCGTTAATTTTATAATGTAGATCAGCGTTTCCCAACCGGTGTGCCGCGAATGGGCCGCTGTTGTGCCGCGACGAAATCGAAGTGGTTGTCTCGTAGTCGTGTATTGTCAAGATTTTATGCACTTAAAGAAAAACTTTATTCTTTCTGTCAGAAGAAAGTGAAAATGTTGATTTCCTAAGTGATGGTTCTTCGTGCAATAAAGTTACTTTTCTTACCGACATATTCCAAACATTGAATACGCTGAACAAAGGCATGCAGGGAAAAAAGGAAAATATCCTAACCTTAAGTGACAAAATTTGCTCATTTAGGGAGAAACTCTCATTTTGGGAGGTCAGAATTAGAAAACAAAACTAATGTCACATTTGAGATTACAAAGTGCTGTAAAATTGACACAAACCTCTCAACACTCATTTCTAGAGGTCTGCGCGGATATAAAATATCGCATCCACAGCATCTCTATCCGCACCCGCATCCGCAATCTTCTATTCGCATCCGCAGATAATGAGGTAGCAAATATATACAACTTACATATTCTATACATAGTCATGATTTCGAAATTTTTAAAAAACATTTTAAATAGCTATTGAAAACAGCAATAAAAGAACAACTTTCTCGTGTCATTTCTTCTTCTTCCGCTGCCACTGAGTCACTAGCTTCAAACACACTTATTTTGGTTTTGGTTATTTTTCAACCGGTTTTAAAGCTTCTAATTCAAAACAAACGTTTCTTAGTGCTCTTTCCACCATCATCACAAAGTTCATAGCGATTTTTTAGGTAGGAAAAGAAGTAGGAAACCATATCCGCATTATCTGCTATCCGCACAGAAACGAAATATATGTCCGTAGATACCCGTTTTGATGCGGATATCCGCGGGTATCAGCATCCGCGCAGACCTCTACTCATTTCAGACACATTGTCTTTGTTGTGTACCAATGTTGAGAAGTATTTTCCTACGCTTCAGTTTAATTCATTTAACTGGGGGAGGGACTCCTTTGCTCCTTCTGTCCGACAGTCAGCAGAATTAAATATACAAGAAAGAAAAAAAATGAACTGATCGATGTGAGAATGACCAAGGTTTGAAGCTCCAGCACTCACAAGAAGACAAGGCATCATTCTGGATTTCTCTCCAGAGAGAATATCCAGCTATTTCTACAAAGTTCTTATTCCCTTTTCTACATCCTACTTAAGTAAAGCAGGATTTTCTGCAATGAACACAATCAAGTGTAAGAACGGGTCACAACTGTTAACTCCGGAACACGACATGAGGGTGTGTTTAACAACTATCAGTTCACAATTGAAGAAGATTATGAAAGAACATCAAGCTCAAGCTGCACATTAATTTTGCTTCGTGCATCCACTTGTTTCACTTATTTTTGAAAAACTGTAACCTTCATATATTATTATTAAACAATTGCAACCTTCAATAGATATTATCAGTGGCGTACTTAGGGAGGGCTTCCGGGCTTAAGCCCCCCGAAATCTTACTTATTATAGTAAAGTATATGAAATATCTTGCAGAATTTTCACATTTGCAGGCAATGCCACCCGAAAGTTAACAAAGACCCCCCACCCGAAGCAAAATCGTAAATACGCCACTGGATATTATTGGAATAATGTTACATTACTAATAATATTGAACAATTCTAACCTTCATAAAATATTTAACAATTGTAGCGTAGATCAACGATGTTAATAAATTATAAGTTTCATATTGTGTCACTTTTCTATACATTTTTAACGTTGAAAAAAGTATTTGTTATCATTGTTATAACCATCATTGCTTCTTTATTGTTGAAGAATATTTTGTAACCTGAAATATTAAAATATAATTCATTCCTTTCGGTAAAGCAAACATGTATACAAATTACCTACATTTGTGTTATTAAAGTACAAGAGATTAGTTTGTTCGTTATTTAGTGATCTTCCTTTTTAGTGAAAGGTTGGATACAGTTTTTGAAAAAGAAAGTGTGTTTTTAAAAACCTGAGTCCTGTATTTCAGTGCGATTGTTCTCGATTTTTAAAACCAACGATCGAGCTTTCTTCTCTGTGAGAAGATTAGCAATCACAGAAAAAAATACCACGGTATTTTATACTTACGAATAAAATAATAATTATAATTATAATTATAATTATAATACATCTATGAGTGTGCCGCGAGAATTCAAGTTACACCTGCAGTGTGCCGCAAGTTGAAAAGGGTTGGGAAACGCTGATGTAGATTAACACTAAAATTTGATTATAAAATTATAATCTATTATCTATTGTAATCCGATTGTCAAAAATTAATATCTAAAACTGAACGCCGCAATTCTTATTAAATTAACTACAAATTAAATTTTATGTTCTACTATGTTGTAATCTCATAATGAAGGTTTAATCATGTATGTTTATGTTTTATGTTTAATTTGTACTTTGTTCCTTAGTAACGTGTATGGTTAATAATAATGTGAAAATAGGGTAAAGTGTCTTAATTTCAAGATTTTTACTATATATTTCGTGGTGATTGCCCCCAGAAATAAACAAGCATTTTAACAATACCCGAAATGTACAACCTAGACTTTTAACCCTCCGCAAATTTATCATTCGAAGCTCAGAAATCTTTCATTGCCCATAGACAAAGAAATAGAAAAACTGAAGTTTTCCTAGAAACGTGAGGAATTCCTTAATTACGATAAACACGGTTCACTTTTCAGTGAATATTTTCTTGATACAGTTATAAAGAAAATACATATAAGATAATCATATAAGAAAAACTTCTCTAGAAATAATTTATTGTAAAACCATTTACCAAATATTACGAAAAGTAAAATCCTGAAGAAAATATATCTAAATTATACACTTATAAAGAGAACAGCATTTGACTGATTTCTCTGATCTATTATAATGTAGAAAGAACCAAATGTTTGCTTTAGGACAGAAATATTATCAAATGCTTCCATGGAACATCTTATATTGATAGTAGCATTGCCCAGTCAAACAATGCGCAATCGATAGAGAAGTGAAGAAAAGTGAGAAATCCAAATTTTTACGGACCGACACGCAGAAACACAGGAGACACAGAGGAAAGAAAGATCTAGAATCATGTGAAGATAGCAATGCAAAAGATGCACTGACACAGAAAGAATTTCAAAATTATTAAAGTAATCAAAATGACATTTACACAACAGTATAGCAAGCAAACATTCTACCCACAGACAAGCTCAATAACACCCTATGTAATGTACTATTGCCAACTGAGCACAAAATGAAGTTTTGTTAAATGATATGGAAAACTAATTATAACATCTAGCAAATCTAATTATAAGTAGAACCATACCTCTGGCGTCTTGATGTACAGTGTTGCCAACGTTTGAGGATAGCTATATGAATTCCTATATGAATCTTGGAAGTAGAAGAGTACATACAGTACATGACTCAAACTAGTTAAAACCAAAATATGGGACCACAAACAAGAATATAATCACTGAAATACGAAAATAAGGGACGAAGCACAGTGTCGAAGCAGTTTTCCCTAAGTGGAAAATCAGAATAGTATCAAACACAACATACAAAACTTCTTATAGGAATCCATATAGGCCTATCTTCAAACATTGACAACACTGTACATCACAACTTCGCAGGTATGGTTCTAGTCATAATTAGATTTTCTAGATATTATAATTTGTGTTCCTTGCCATTTAACAAAACTTCATTTTGTGCTCAGTTGGCAACACTGCATTACATATGATGTTATTGAGCATGTCTGTGGGTACAACGTTTGCTTACTATACTGTTGTGTAAATGTTCTTTTGATTACTTTAATCATTTTGAAGTTCCTTCTGTGTCAGTATATCTTTTGCATTGTTATCTTCACATGATTCTGGATCGTTCTTTCCTCTGTGTCTCCTGTGTTTCTGCGTGTCGGCCCGTAAAATTTTGGATTTCTCATTTTTCTTCATTCCTCTATCGATTGTGCATTGTTTGATTGGACAATGCTACTATCAATATAAGATGTGCCCTTGTTAGTTTGATGTTTATCACTGTAATATTAAAGTTACTTGATATCAAACATGAAATACGAAGCGAGACAAATTCACTGTCTAATCACTAAACAAACATAAAGACTCATGCGGCAAAAGAAAATTTAAAAAATGACACTAAACCCAATTTCAGTGTACACAACTATGAATAAAGTTCTTGACGTTACGAACACTAGGAAGAACACATCATTTAAACACTTAGCACATTGTGAATATAATAAACGTCTTCTACTTAATTCTCATTGACTGCATCATATTAAAAATGATGCCACTCAAGACAAAAGCGCCATTGAAATCACTTTGCTCCATCGTTACTTTTCAGATCATAATTGTAATCACGATCACGATCACGAAACATATCAGCGGGCAATTTACCCTTGATATATTTTGTTTATCGTTTACCTTGGATTTGTTTTGTACTTTTTGACAATAAAGTGAACTACTTGTTAATAGTGCAAGTTTTGCCCAGGAACAGTTTAAATATTTGAATTGTTATTACAAATATACAGGATTAACAAGTCCTGAACCCTCCCATTTGTTTGAGTGGATTCTTTAGAAAGAATTAGTATTAGAAATTGTTAAATATGACCAGAATACCTCATGCTCGATTGTTCTATTACGTCAGAATGCAGCAAAGTTTATTTTTATATTATTTGCCTTCATAAATGGCTAAATAATAGGTATGAACAGGATCACCACTTCTATACAGTACAAACAAAGTATTTGAAACAAAATATACTTTCTACCTCAGCTCTTATTGTTTGTATCGCCAATGTAAAGTTTATTAAGTGTTTTCCACATTACTAGGACCTCCTTTGCTTTTACAGATATTTCTCATGTTAATGAAGCTTTGGTTACCATGAAAAATATGTTCTTTATTCCCGTGTTGCAGTATTCTCTATTTCTCTTGTCTGTGTTAGTGCAAACAATAAACAATCTCTGTCTGGTTTAGCAAGCAAACTGTAGGCCAATTACTGAAAAGCAAACTGCCTCTGTTACCTCGTGAATGTTATTGGTTGCATGATAATAAGGATCCTAACTCTCCATCATCACTTACTTAATAATGTCGCGGAATTAAGATACCACGCTGTTATGACACTTTACCCTATGAGATGTCTTAAAATCCAGAAAGTATTTAAAATCCTGTAACTTGCAAACTTGATGTAAGTGAGTACATCACTAGGTGTCCTACAATGCCAAGTTCACATTTAAGTATTCTTGCATTGCTTTGAAACTCTGAAAATTACTTTCTGACAGTGCCGATCAATAATGTTGTGAATCATATTACTTATCTTGTGCTTGAGCATCTAGATAATATATTTATATGCATTCACCTGGGTCTGACTCTCCTGCACAGCAGTAATTACTTTTGGAGAATCTGAGTTGACAATTCCACATCCCACGGGGTCACCATGGAACTGCCGAACATATATTACATACTGTGGATGGAAACTGTTTTGCTGAAAATTGACATCATTAATGAACTTCAGAAGAAGGAATGTCTCCAGCATATTGAGGTAGACGCCACCATTCACGTATTCTCCTGGAAAGAGAATGGATGGACGAGATGAGGCATTGCAAAAGTACACAACACATTGACATTGAAACATATTACTCAGGGTCTCAAACTCGTCTGGCTTGTCAGTCCCCTAAATTCAGTAACTGTGGTGATACACTTTTCCAGATACATGGTGTGTTGTCTTATCAGAGAATGCAATTAGAGGCATAAGCGCGTTATCATTCACAAAATTTCTTCGTGATGTCACAGTCGTCTTCTATCATGTCATGCAGAAATATGAACGTATATGTGTGATTTTTATTTTCTTTTGTATGATAGTGTTTAATAGATTTTGGTACTTCCTCCTAGTTCCAAAATTCATCACTTAAGTGATTTTATTGAGGCTTCTTTAATACTATTTTATATTACATTCATCACCTCTTCGCTTCATCTGGATCTCCTTCTAAGTGGCAAATCTGCTACAACTTTGGTTGTCTTGAACTTCTCGTACTATCTCAGGTTGCTTATCTTTGTTGGTGATATTCTTTCACAGGTTGTTAGAAACCTCTTTTCACAAAAAATACAATATTTTAACTAGGGAAGTCATAAGATGCACTGCGACTTCTTTCGAATCAGTAACATCTTGAAAACAGTGATGATATGCAAAGAGATTATTCTTATACTAAGTACTGTAGGCAAAAAATGATTGCTCGTCGTGATGTCTTTGATTTCATTGAACAAGTGCACGTACACACTACTTCGAAAGTTACAGGGTTCGATATTCTTTCAGGACTTTTAAGACATCCTACACAACACAACAAAACGTAATTTTGAATCTTGTGTAAATTATAATTACAGCAAGGAATGCGTTTCAGCGTATCTGTTAGTGGAAAATCAAGAGGATATATTCTAGAAGTATTCGACTCACACTTTCAATTGCCGAACCTGGGGCCTATAGGTGAGTAACATGATTGCATCACTCTCGTTCAGAAATATTTCACTGTACATGAGCAGGCAGTTCAGATTTCAGAACACCACTTTTGTAGAGCTATAGACAGGTTTAAAATTGTATTTTACTAAAGGAAGTGATGAATTACACCTGTTTGATTTTAACTGAATATACTTTACTCATTTCTTTTGATAGTTCAGCGAAGGAACAACGTATAAACTTCATGATAAAATGAATTTAAGAGAAAAACATAATGAACTTAAGAATTTTTAAGAAAAATGAATTTTAGACTTTTCTCTCTTTTACGCACTATGATACACTTTTTAGACGTGCTTATTAAAATATCTTCCATGTTTTTGGCTTCTTTATACTATACAAAGTACGACATTATACTTTGGAGAACATATAATTGAAATGCGTATAGTAAATGTGTAATTATTAGTTCTTTCATGTATTGTGTACCCAATCCTTATTAGTAATCTATCTCCTAAATTTAGCTATCAAATTTTCACTTTTTCACATATGTTTTGAACTTCAGCAAGAAAACATAACTAGACCCTGTTCAATGACTTACTGCCCTACCTGGTCACATTAGGTGAAGAGTAACAACCTTCAGGAAGAGCACTCTGATAGGACATGCACTTATTTAAAACAATTTTAAATAAAAAGGATGCCACTAATAACGATGTTGTTAAAATATGACTAGCTTAGGCATTAGAATTAGCAATAAGAACCCTCTGCACTCAGAAAATGAAGTTTTGAGATACATTTAAGCAATTTTGTCTATTTTCGTGTAACGTAAGAATTGCGGTATATGTTTTGATGTTATATTAGTTCCAGAAATCGTAAGTATTCTGAATTGGAACAGTTAGAAATAAACTAAAGGTAAACTTTAGTGATACAGGATGATTTCTAAGAACACACAGTTGAACTTTAGCAATGTTAAAAACCACAGTGATAATAGATAATGAATGAGAAAAGAAAGAGCATTAATGTAGATGTCAAACCTAATGCTACCCAAACGAACTTTGTAAAGTACAATGGTGAACAAAATTGAATTATGGTAGAGATAAAAGTACGATGGTGAACAGAAGTAGGATGGTGAATGAAACTGAAAGTGTGTATCCAATACTTTGCACCTCTCTGTTTACCATCAAAGAAACTTTAATGTCCGTCAAAAAATAAAGCAACAGTAGTTGCTTTGTTGATTTGTGATTTAATGGAGACATCAGCGGCACGGCACTTTGTCTCTCCTACGAAGAGGCCAATAGTTGAGATATGTCGCACGTATCGACTTACAACGTAAAAAATAATAAAGAACAAAAATTCGAATTCTAAACAAAAGTAAGAAATGTGAAAAATGCTCGATCAAACATAGATCAAACTAAAATCGTCAAACAAATATCACTAAAGGCGAAGGTACGGTCAATAAAATTTGCGTCACCTCCAGAAGCCCAACTGACGTTATTGCGCGCTGCCAAGCAATCTCTGAGCTCCGACTATTCCGAATATTCTACAGGAATTGCTAAATAATCAACGGGACTTCTTTGTACTACACAAGGTGACATCACACATGAAATAACAACGTGTAATAAGAGTGTTTGATGCCCAAGCTTGCAAGGATTACTTCATTTCATTAGTTAGTACGCGCCGTCTAGCAAGTATCCAAAATCGGTTTAATAGAATTTAACTTATTTTCGTGTTCCTTGATCCACACCATTTGAGAGTGAGAGCTAATTCGTTCTGCAAAATTGTCACAGAAATAGAAGCACAGATTCGTGAACTCTGAAGAAGTCGCTTACAACGAAAGCTACTGGTGATTGATTTGTTTCTACATATGGGCTAAAAGCATGACTAATGTCTATCCTGCTTAATTGTAGGTGATGGACAGTACGAAACAATTTGCTCTATCGGAGATAAAGAGCTTATGAAACACAGCCATTGTCTATGTTGTTCCGGAGTAGGCTACGTTATAATTATAACGGAAAAGTATGGTCGTCACTCCAGGAGCTGCGTTAAAGTACTAGAATCAAATTAATAGTTTGGTGACCAGATTACTTAGCATTAGAAATGTATGGTAACCAGATTATTTAGCATTAGAAACGTACGGTGCCAGGTAATGTTAATACCGTGAAGTCGGACCATGTAAGTAAACGAGAAACGAGTGCCATTAAGATGCAGAGTTGTGAAAAATCAAGTTTTTTAAAAAACAGAAACAGCCCAGTTGGTTTTAGTTGGTAAAATTGGGTTCGGTTTTATTGAGCATATTTGGATTTTATTAAAGTTTGTATGTATATTTAAAGCCATATTCGTACTTAAAATACCATTTAAACACTTATGTTCTATTGCATATTACATACTGTATGAGCCTATGGAATTCTCTTCTAGGCTGCGGTAGTTTACCTCTCGCGCTGGTTCTTTGTTCGATCTCAGCTCAATCAAAGTACGCTTTCTGGTTTACAAACACCGGTGGCGTGGTTTTCTCGGGATTCTCCTGTTTCCTCCCACTTTCGTGATGCCACCATTATCATTTACCTTCATCAGTACAGTCTCCCTTAGTTCCGGTGAGACATTGAATTAAACTTAAAAATAGCAAAACAAGAAAGAAAAAATATCGCACAAGGAATCCGTGAAGCCCTCCCCGCACTTCGTGGGATACACTTTTCAGCATTGATTTCGATTTCTAGAAAGAATGAAGTACGTAATTTTCTAAGGTAACAAAGAGATGGATACAGAATAGGAATAAAATCCCCTCTTATACTCAAGATTCAAATCTCTGAGCCACCCGTTAAGATCTTTTTAGTTTCCCTCAAAACACGAAAGGCAACTACTGGGATAGTACCTCAAGTTCAGCAGCCAGAGATAGAAAAGTGCTTTTATTGAATATATGTTGTTTCCCTCAAAGAAATAAGAGATCTTTCTTTGATTCTTTTTTAAGAACTAAAAAGTTAAAAATGGATTTTTTCTCATTTTCAGTTACCAATTTTCTTTCTTACAATATGTTTTACGATTAAAGATGTGACATACAATAATTATACTGTGCTTCATATACTACACCAGATACGATCTGATTGCCGTTAGTATTAGGAAGGTAGAGGTATCTCTTTAGTAATTTCCTTTTTCAAGTGAAACATTCTCGATTTGTAATTAACTGACACATGGAGAAAAACATTTTATTATATATTTATATTAATATTAAAGCAAGTGCTACAAAACGAAAGGGAATATGGTCGCATTACTATACTTCATCCTAGCTGAAATGTATGTTCCCTACTGTTCACTCCATACTAGCTGAAGTGTCACATTACTACATTCCATACTACTATTCTTTGCATTGGGGGAATTAGGTTCATGGAAAAATTTGACCCTCCTCTTCCCCTTATGATACGCATATCGATGAAAGTGTAGCAATAAAAACTCCATAAGGTATTCTTTTTTAGCATGTATTTTAAATTCTTTTCCCCTTAAGGAAACGCCCTTTAAGGAAAGTTAAATGACAAAGTCTCAACATGAAGCAGGTACTAAATTCAAAAACTCATTTTAAACTATTCAACTACTTTCTCGTCACATCATCACGAACAACAAGGATCATCGATTTAAATGTGAAGGAAGAAATTATAGAAAAAGCCCTCTTTCTTTCCTATAAATTGGAATTTTCAATATTAGAAAGTGGCGTGTCCCCTATTTTGAAATGTTCAAATACCGAATTTCATATTCCTAATTTGACGTGCTCATGAGATACTATAATTTTAGCTTAAATTTTGAACCCCCTCTACTTTCATTATGATGTTGCTTTTAGCAAAGTAACAAGATAAATAAATAAATACTAAACTATGCTCCAATGTTCATTGCATAGGTTCAACCGTTTGCCCATGATACGCCCAAAAACAACATGCAATATCACTTTCAATGTGAAGATAGAAATCATGGAAAATTACACCTTTTCTTTATAGATGAAAATTTTGAAAACCCTTTTAAAACATGCCCATTTATTTTTAATTAGGAGTTTATATATATATATATATATATATATATATATATATATATATATATATATATATATATATATATATATATAGACTGTTCTATAATTCGTGTAATTTTCTACAGCACTGGGAGAAGAAGTTTTCACACTATTAAACTTAATGTAAAATTTGAACTCTTATATCTGAATTTTTCTAATTTCTAAACGAATTAAGAGAAAACTGCTGTTTAGCCTCCCTTTTGGGGGTGTAAACACAAAAGTTCATTTTCCTTATGGGAGATTCAATGTTAAATTTTGGAAGCATTTTTCTTAGTTAAATTTTGGAAGCAAGTCCAATAATTATTCGTAAAGATTTTGGGGCAAATGAGTTATATTTGCTACAAAATGCAAAAACACTCATTCACAAAGCTAGTAAAGCCATCTCAAACATTATTTGGGAACGCCCCCCTTTTGGGGGGCTAGGGGCGTAAAAAGGTGGTGGGTGATGTGTTACCAAAATCCCAAAATGCATTTTCGGAATGCCAGTAAGCATCCGATTAATCACGAATGTCACAGAATTAATGCTACAATGCTCTTTACTTGTAAGAGTGACTGATAATGGGGCTAGAGTCTCCTTTCAAAAATAAAATAATCACCATAAATATCCTTAGTAGGAACATACGAGAAGAAGATATTTTTGTTAATTAATGTGAAATTTGGCGTCATTGTAGCAAAGCAGTATGCGTTTTTGAAATCTGGAATGTTATTTCGGTAACGCACCACCATAGGGGTGCCACAGGGGGGAAGAATTAGATGATGGATATTTATAAAAACTCAAAATTTTGTTCCGGAAATGCCAGTGAGCGTCAGATTTTTCACAAACGTCACAGAATTAATATTCTAATGCTCCTTGCATGTGCCAGGGACTTATGTAGTTCTATAGTCCCCTTTCAAAAACAAAAAATCGCCATAAATATCCTTAGTAGGGACATACGAGAAGGTATTTTTTGTCAATTCATGTAAAATTTGGCATCATTATAGCAACAAATTGCGTTGTTCATATCTGGAATGTTATTTTTGTAATGTACCGCCTTAGGGGGCACAGGGGGTGAAGCATTAAATGATGGATCTTCATAAAAATTCAAAATATTTTTCCGGAAATGCCAGTGAACGTCAGATTTTTCACAAATGTCACATAATATTCTAATGCTCCTTGCATCTTCCAGTGACTTATGTGGGGCTATAGCCCCCTTTCAAAAATAAAAAAAAATCACCATAAATATCCTTAGTAGGGACATACGAGAAGAAGATATTTTTGTCAATTAATGTGAAATTTGGCGTCGTTGTATCAATAACGTATCCGCTATTCATATCTATAATATAATTTTGGTACCCCCGCCTTAGGGGGCACAGGGGGCGAAGCATAAGGTGATGAATCTTTAAAAAAATCAAAATTTGGTTCCGAAAATGCCAGTGAGCGACAGGTTATTCACAAATGTCTCTGAATTAATATCCCAATGCTGCTTGCATGGTCAGTGACTTATATGAGGCTATAGCCCCATTTCAAAAATAAAAAAAATCATCATAAATATCCTTGGTATTGACATACCGGAAGAATAATTTTTTGTCAATTAATGAGAAACTCGGCGTCGGGTTAGCAAAAAGTTATGCGTTTATCAAATCTGGAATATTATTTTGGTAATGTACCGCCTTAGGGGGCACAGGGAGTGAAGCATAAGTTGTTTAGATCTTTCACATTAAGCATAGTTATTATAAAAGTTCAAATTTTATCTTGGAAAATCCAGTGTGTGTCAGATTGATCACAAATAATACATAATTAATATTCCGATGCTCCTTGCATGTGCCAGTGACTGGCATTGGGCTACAGACACCCTTCCAGAAATCACATAATTTACGGTAAATATCCTTAGCAGGGGCGTACGGGAAGAAGGTAAATATACTTCACAATTAATGTGCAATTTGTCATTATTGTAGAAGAATGTTTTGACTTTTTTTTTTAAAAAAAAATCTCGAATCTAGTGTAAATGAATATCGACTGTCAGTGTACCAGATTGAGGATATAGCTTCTTGTTTTTGGCATCACTGGAATATAATCAAAGAATTTTGCATTTTTAAAACCCAAATTGGACTCTTCTTATAGCATAAAATCACACATACAAGCCACCTGCATATTTTCGGCACACTTAAGCAAACCAGCTCGAAATAGAACACAAAATCACAATGGAAAATGCCGCAGGTACCACGAACGAAAAAATCTTAATGAGAAGTAATATTTTAAAAATTAAAGTGTCTATTAGATGACCTTTAAGTCTCAATATTGTTTCTTTTTTTTTTAATTCATAGAAATATGATATGTTTTCCCTACTTCTTCCACAATAACTATATGATCCCACTTTCCACACAGTAGCTTACTCGTATACTGAACATGTAAACACGTCAGGAAATCGTATACTATGGACACATGGTTGTAGTAAAAACAAATGTCTCGTGAGAAATAAGGATCAGGTTGATTAAGGCTATAATATAAACCCAAGAAAACATATTGTTCCTTTTTGAAAACATTTTTTTTGGCTTAATTGTCATTAACTAAATTGTTTAAAGATTTCATTATCTAAATGTAAGACAAATAAAATGAACTTACTTTTATTCAGCATGCCCTCGTGAACGAGCAAGACATGAATGAATTAATGCGATTTACTAAAGCTACTGTGAACATCTTCTCCAACATATCTGGATGACTCTACGCTGTGGACAATTCTTTGTTTTATGCTGCCCAATAAGGAGGAATGGCCCTAACAAAATTCCAGACGCATGCACCATCATAGGTACAAGCGAAAGAGTGTCATCATATTTTCTAACTAAAAATGCAAATTTACCCATGTGACACTTCCATTAGGCAAAAGAAATTCTGAGTCCACGCCTCTAAAATAAATCCACACATGGGTATTTTCTTACTGTCACAAACATTTTTTTTCTAAAATAATACCAAATTTCCAATTGTAAAAAAAAAAAAAAAAAAAAAATTCTTCTGCCAGTAGGTGTTTGCGTAAGAAGAGTCATATTGAATTTATGATGTTTTTCAAAGATAGCTGTAGTAACATATTAGTCACTGGTACATAAAAGTAGTATGGAGTATTAATCTTGTGCATCTTGCAACTAATTTGACATTCATGAGCATTCCCAAAATAAAATTTGGAATTTCTATCAGTCCTCCCCCTATGACCCCAAAGGTATCAAATTACTCTCCGTGCCCTGTGCCTCCTATTGCCAAAATAATATTCCAGATTTTTACTATCACAACACCAAATTTCACATTAATTGACAAAATATAGCTTCTTCTGTAGGTCCCTGCTAAGGATATTTACCATAAATTTTTAATGTAATTTTTGAAAGGGGGCTGTAACTCAATATCACTCACTGGCACATGCAAGGAGCATCGGAATATTAATTTTGCATTATCTGTGATCAATCTGACACACACTGGATTTTCCAAACTAAAATTTGAAATTTTTATAAAGATCCAAAAACTTATGCTTCACCCCCTGTTCTCCCCTAAGGCGGTACATTACCAAAATAATTTTCCAGATTTGATAAACGCATAACTTTTTGCTAACCCGACGCCGAGTTTCACATTAATTGAGAAAAAATCGTTCTTACCGTATGTCAATACTAAGGATATTTATGGCGATTTTTTTTTGTTGTTGTTTCTGAAAGGGGACTATAGCCCCACATAAGTCACCGACTATGCAAGGAGCATTGGAATATTAATTCTGTGACGTTTATTAATTATCTGTCGCTCACTGGCATTTCCGGAACAAAATTTTGAGTTTTTATAAATAACCGTCATCTAATTCTTCCCCCCTATGCCCTCTAAGGCAATGCGTTACTAAAATAGCATTCCAGATTTCAAAAACGCATACTGTTTTGCTACAATGACGCCAAATTTCACATTAATTAACAAAAAAATATCTTCTTCTCGTATGTCCCTACTAAGGATATTTATGGTGATTATTTTATTTTTGAAAGGGAACTTTAGTCCCATTATCAGTCACTCGTACATGTAAGGAACATTGTAGCATTAATTCTGTGACATTTGTGATTAATCTGATGATTACTGGCGTTCCGAAAATACATTTTAGGATTTGGTAACACATCACCCACCACCTTTTTACGCCCCTAGCCCCCCAAAAGGGGGGCGTTCCCAAAATAATGTTCGAGACGGCTTTACTAGCTTTGTGAATGAGTGTTTTTGCATTTTGTAACAAATATAACTCATTTGCTCCAAAATCTTTACGAATTATTGGAGAAAAATGCTCCAAAATTTAACATTTAGCTTCCAAAAGGGAGGCTAAACAGCAATTTTCTCTTAATTCGTTTAAAAATTCGAAAAATTCAGATATAAGAGTGCCACATTTTACATTAATAGTGTGAAAACTTCATCTTCTCCCAGTGCTGTAGAAAATTACACGAATTATGGAACATATATATATATATATATATATATATATATATATATCGCGTTACATCTTCCGAACTTAGCAGTCTCGTGACACACTATTGTTTACATGAATTTTCAATCCCTCCATCTTCTTCCCTTGAAGCAATGTAATATGATGAAAATCCAGCTCAGGGTAGGTACCAACTACTGTATGTTCAAGACTTCATTTAAAAGCATTTAACCTCTTCCCTGTGATGAGATCAGAAACAACAGGCAACATCCCTTTCAAATTATAGAAAATGCTCCTCCTCCTAACCTAAAATGGCAATTCTCAAAAACGTTGGGTCACAAGTCCGCTTATTTTTAATGGCGAATTTATATAAAAAGTTTCATCTTTCTAACTTGACAGGATTGTGAGATACCAAATTTTTCGCATAGATTTTGAACTTACTCTAACCTATCCCCAATAGAATAAGCATTTCAATGAAAATAACATGATTAGGAACCCAGTTCAGAGTACGTGATAGTCAAAACCAAAAAAATTATTCCAAATGGTTTAACTGTTTCTCCATGATAGAGCACGATGCAAATCCTTTCATTTTTATATAATAGATTACAGCTGAACACTGTTACAGCGAATTTGGTCAAGTGCAAACAAAATTCGTTATGCATGATTCCCAAACCTCGTTTGTTCTCAATTGTGCTCTGTTCTGATGATAAACACTAAGTTTATGACAGTTCTGAAACTAGGCACATACTAAGAAGCACAATTAAAGAAAGTACTTACAATGACATTAAGGTTATTATTTAAATCCAAGTTTTGAGATATATTTTTTAGTTTTATTGTAGGCTTTTTGTGTGGATTTTACACACACACACACACACTGGGGAATTTTGGGTTGGAGCAAATTCCAACAACCCTGCTAAGATATATGTTCGTATCAAGAATACAAGTTCATTTGCACTAAAACTGTACAAAAATTAGGTTTCTGAGCAGAAAACTGGAAACCTGTCCCATTCGATTAACAAACAATATGATTTAGCCTTCGCTGAAACACTCGAATAAAAGCGCGATAGTATGATGAACACAATAAACAAGGTCATCAACGTAAAATAGACCTCAGACAGAAGCTTGAATCTTTCACAAAACTCTGTTGATGACGACAGCGAACAATCTGGCACTAAGAGCTTTGGAGTAGAAAACACATCTTCTCTGCAGAAATCGCCCTGAAAGACTAGATTTTATTTTATTTTCTTTTTAGCGTCCCTTTCAGGAGCGAAGCTATATGAGACGTGAACTAACATTTTTACCTGGGATCCGAATCATCTGAGCTCTGCCGGGAAGAGAACCCAGGTCTCACACGCCAAAAGTGTGAAAGTTAACCGTTTAGCCACGAGGGACCTCACTCTGAAAGACTAAAGCCCACATATATTCTAAAATGATGCTCTTCAAGAAAGATAGTATTAGTTTGGCTATAAGACATAAAGATTCCAATTATAAAGTTATTTTTATTATTCTGTAACGGCTGGACCTCGACTGAAGCAGTTTCTGAAACAAAGAATGTGAAAACAGGTGCTATCGATGGTGCAATGCTCTTTGAATCTGGATCCCGAGACAAGCAAATTTGTCAGCAAAATCGGAAAGGCTAAGAGAGAATTCGATTCTAGGTACAATCCAGACGCTTGTTCACCAGACACTCAAAGATTTCAGATACAACTGATGAGAGTGATAGGTCTGCAATTCTGAGCGGAAGTTGTGGTTTTCTTTTGTTTCAAGATTTGAATCACGCAATCGAGCTAAGAAGCCCTGACCGTGTATTCTAAAGCAACTGCTTAATACAAGCTGAGTGTCGCAAGAGACTTCGCACAATATATCATAAGATACACTATCAGTGCAATGGTATTGGACGACTCAGGTAAAGCAGAGACAAATTCGAGAATTCTCAGTATAATAAGCGCTTCTCAAAGTAAAGGTCTTCCCCTGATTCAAGAATTTAATAGAATAAAGTTCGAAGTCAAAGATAAAAGAAAATTGTTGGTCAGAAATATAGGTTATCGATTTAGGATTAGTCTAGCGAACAGCGATCATTAATACATCATTTACACCCACATGCAAAAGAGCGCATATTTGCGGCATACATTATATTTTTCTTCAATTTTTGGTTAATGTTGAGTGGTTACTAACTGCAGACGATTGATAGTATTCCCTGGACAAAATATTCCCCAAAATACTACAAAATGATAAAAAATATATATATATAAGCACACGCTAAACTAAGCTCGATTAAACGTATCTTGGCAATCATGGTTTCGAAGGATATTTTAATCAATGGGTAAAACAAAATATGAAATTAGAAATATCAGAGTTAATTACTGCAGGTAGGGTAGACCCCAGGAAAAATTTTTCTGAAGCTACTATTGAGCTAGAATCCACTTCCTGCATACAGAATCGAACCCTGTCAATGCGTTTAAAACAGAAGTGCCTGAAGATAAGATAACTAAAGGAGAACAAACCAATACTAAGGAGGAAAGTGAATCTTCGCCTGGGCTTGACACTTCTATGATCATATACTTTACTGTTAAATATGAAGTATCTGAGATTTGTTCCAAGCCTGAGTTAGAAGAGTCTGAATCGGAAGTTGAGCCTTCTAATGTAGACGCTCAAACTGAATGCAAAGAAAATGATTCTTCTTCCTCGACTCAGAGTAAAGATTACGAAATACTTAGTCATATTAGGAATTTGTTAGGATCTCTCGGCAGTATTATGGACTCTAGTTCTTCCCCTACTTACAAATATGGCAAATAAGAAAGTACAAGCTACAGTCGCTAGGCGAATGGACGGCGGAGTTGAGAAATTAGGCATCCTATTTTAAGGTTGATCCGAGAATCCTTCATGAGAAAATATTACCTACGGGCACGATAATACGTAAGTTCGATGTCCACGTACAACTTGATCCTCCTGCGAGAAAGAAACATAAGAGTATACAGACTGATTATCGATTTGCTAAGATAATTCGTACTTTAAATGACCCCGATCTAATGGTATTGGGGTCTATTGCTGAGCAAACGATTCTAGTTATGTTTAATGAAAAAGTTCCATTAGAATAGAAATTAGGGCAGTTAGAAGGAATTGATAACTTACTTAATGTAGTCAAATGACGATGCCAGCAGTGCGAGTGACAAGACAACAAATTTCACCGATAGAACTGATTGAAGTATGAAGTACAGCCGTTAGGAGACGAAGAAGATTCCCCTTCTGAAGAAGAACTACGTATGGCAAGATAGCCTCCCACTTTAGAAAATTGAAACAATGACTAGGTCATTAGTAAATGGCGGACACTTGACTGACAGTACCCTAAAAATCGCGTTTTTTCCAGGGCCTCCTGAGAGCAAGGACTCAATTTTCCAGTGTCGCACGATACGCCACGACTCACGTACTAGGGGTGAACGGTTCCTGAAAACGTAAACCGCGGTTTCGGTTTGTTACTTAAACCGGTTTGGAATGGTTAACCGAAACCGAACCGAACCGTTTCCAAACCGAACCGAACCGTTCCCAAACCGAACCGAACCGTTCAGACTGAACCGAAACCGAACCGAACTGTAATACAAATTGTTAAATTTCTGGTAGTTTTAGTACTCATAAAATAGTATAACTGTAATATTTCCATTGTGCGACTCTTCACACTGGTTCTCATACTAAAATATCAACAGATAAGAAACGAGTCAGTTTTTACTCAAAAATATTTATCTTTCTTTTCCTTGTATTATAATATAGCACCACGATATATTTTTTCATAGTACAGTAACATTCACCATCGTGAATATTTACAAGTTACATATTATCATTTAACATTTATAATTTTGAATACTGAAGGATATTTTGAGTTTTCTCGGATTTCAGGTAAGGGCAAAGTCGATTCACTGAACTATTGAATAAAATTGTACACGATATTTATCCCAAGACTGAGACACTTCATCCTTTCTAATTCTAGTATGTATATATCTTCTACATCAAAATTCTTTCCACTACGACTTTTATTTCTATCTTCCCTTTCTTAATTAACTTTCCCACATAAGAACTTTTAGCCCCAGAAATTTTTTACACAGATTCCGTATTCATTATACAGTACAGTAAAACCTGTCAACTTGGCCACCTCTCTAAGTTGGCCATCTGCTTATCTTGGCCTGGTTCGTCTTGAACCTGCATTTTCCCATAAGACATTCGTTACTTATTACTCTGTAAGTTGACCATCTGTCTATCTTGGAAGTTGGCCGCATTAAAGCAATATTTATCCTATTTTGATAATGATTAATTTACCTGCGTATCTTGGCCATGCAAATGCTTTTTTTTTTTTTTTTTTTTTTTTTTTTTTTTTTTTTAACTCTCGTATTCCCGTATGAGAGCTAAATGTTCTGTATTTGTTATTGGAGACAGAAAAGCATAGATTCCTACGATTTGTTCTTGGAGGTCAATGGCCAGAATACTACCCTGACAAAGGGGTGTTGAAGGAAGATACGAATAAGGAAAAGCACGTACAGGAATTCAGGAAATGGTTGTAAGTATTTGTTTACACTGTCTGTTTTGGTAAAACCATTAGCTATATCGGCTTCTTTCATCACTGGGGAGCTTTAGTAACTGCGAAAATTCAAGGTTAAAGCTAACCATCTCAATTGCCATTTATTGGCACGTGACTGCTTGTCGAAAGGTAGCGGAAGTTTGGAAATACGAATTCCCTTAACCCTTTTAAATTATGTCTTTTTTTGAGGTATTTTGTAGACTTTCACTCAATCATCTATTGCGTCAAGACTATTTATCGTAGGATCATGGTTCATACCCCGTTTTGTTTCTAGTAAACCAGTGTGTCAAACTGCGTCCGTAAATTTTCCCTAAAGTGTACCAAATGCGGTAAATTTCCGCTCAAAGTGAGAAAAAGGGATTTTCTTTTTAAAAAATCCCTTTTTTATCGCGAATATCTCCCCTTCGGTATAGGATACGATCATGCGAATGCTACTTAAAAAAAACTTTGCTTTATGGTGAAGAGAATGAGATACAAGGAGTGGCTTTGGGATGAATAGTTTTGATGCTACAACCAATTTACACATTTCCCTTGATAATACCTTTTTATTGAATTTCTATACTATCATCATCATCATCAAGACTGTTCATTGTGGGAACATGAATTGTACCTCGTTTTCTTTGCCATGAACCACTCTTTCAAACGGTGTTACTCGCATGTCTCTAGCATGTACCATAGTGGAGAAACTTTGGGAAAAAAGGGAAATTTTTGTCAAAAAATCCCTTTTCCCCCGATTTTGGGCTCCTCTGGCCGGTCCCTGTGTCAACCCACACAGCCCCAAAAAATCTCAAACATACTATATACTATGTGTAATAACTGTACGAAGTTTCAATGTTATATCTTGAAAAAAAAGAGAGGAAAAAATATTGCCCCATGTGCAAAATGGGTTATCCATTGCTCACATAGGGGAAAGCTGGTATTGTTTGCATATGGGGCAATATTTTTCCCTCCCTTATTTTTCAAGATATAACATTGAAACTTCGTACAGCTATCACACATTGTATGTAGTATGTTTGAGATTTTTTGGGGCTCTGTGGGTTGACACAGGGGCCGGCCAGAGTGGCCCAAACTCGGGGGAAAAGGGATTTTTTGACAAAAATTTCCCTTTTTTGCGAATTTTCTCCACTATGGTACATGCTAGAGACATGCGAGTGGTTCCGTTTGAAAGACTGGTTCATGCCAAAGAAAACGAGGTACGTATCATGACTTTAGAATAAATAGTGATAATACTGTAGATACTTTACTAAAGTAATTGACTAAAAATGTGTAAAAAATGAAAAAAAAAAAAAGAAATCGAGATTTTTTGACACACGTCTGTTGACTCTAGCAACATGAATCATACCTCATTTTCTTCAGCGTAGGGCACCCTTTCAAATGGTACTCACAAATTTCGGTATCGTGTACCTGTGAAGAGAAAAATGGGGAAAAGAGAATTTTTTCTTTAAAAATCTCCTTTTATCCATTTTGGACGAGATTTTCCCGCTTCTGGTACACGATAGGGAAATTTGAGTGGTACATTTCGAAAGCCTGTCTCA
The DNA here is from genome assembly GCF_964235325.1 of Thermobia domestica. Taxonomy (NCBI): domain Eukaryota; kingdom Metazoa; phylum Arthropoda; class Insecta; order Zygentoma; family Lepismatidae; genus Thermobia; species Thermobia domestica. The sequence continues at coordinate 181,121,464 of NC_137458.1, read as the reverse complement.
TAACGAAACCAACGAGGTACAAACCATGATTCTAGGGTAAATAGTAATGCGTCAGAGATTTTTTGAAAAAAAAAATCTCAAATATACCCTTTTTTTAAACCATCGTCCATGTTTGTGACGTCACAGCCCCCAGACAGAGCACGCGGGGCTGCAAAATGCCCATAAAATATGTTGTGCACATAAAATGCACATAAAATTGAACTTGATCACACCACTGAAACATCATATATTTAAATTTATAAAATGATTGTACGAACTCAATGAAGAACATTCATTTATCAATAATTAAAGATCCGCAAGTCATTACACAATATACTCCAATAATAAATATGGTTTAAATATCGTCATATTTCGCCCTTTGTAGGTCCCTCGTGATTCGGAAGGATTCTCATCACTTTTACTTGAAATTAAGAAAAAAAATCCAGGCCACAAATTTTGTACATAAATTTATAAAATATACTAGAAAAAATTCAAGGTGAAATGATAAATCCTTTTCGAAAGTCGAGTCTAGACGATACATCTACAAAAATTACGAGATGAGACGAGAAATAAGGTTTTCTCGACAATGAGTAATATTAAGATACAAAGTATTTAGATATGAACCAAATACATTTTTTAGAAATTAATACTATGAATGTCGCGAAGTGCAATTATAACATCATTAGGTACATTAAACATAAACCTGTGGAAGATAGCCTACATGACGTTTAACATGGAAGGATTACATTTTATAAAATTCACGTGGAATAGGTATAAATTTCCAGATTTTAAACTTCACGTCTGAATGTCCTATATTCAATAACATAAAACTCTGGGTGTCAAAGGGCTACTACAACTGAATGCACCAATAATAATAATAATAATAATAATAATAATAATAATAATAATAATAATAATAATAATAATAATTTCCAATTGTTTTACATATTTAATGAAATATCCCTATCAATGATCATAAAGTAATTTCTTCATGCTTGGCGTGGAACTCACCTCATCATTGGTTCAGAAATTTACTTTATCTCAAGGCCCAGCACTTTGCAGGAATTGCTCTGGTAGCACACATATTTATCTGTAACTTTACATACATACATTCACAGTAGCACTTCAAATATAAATTAATTTAAAATATAGTTGTGATACAAAAATTACCTCGCTCATTGAAAAATAAATAACTGATCATGCAATATACATTGTTAATTTTCCATTATGGAAATTACATTAAAATATGTTTTCTTTGTTGCTGACTTATTTATTTATTTACTTATTTATTCGTAGTTAGTATGTAGGAGAGACTCGCGATAGGAAAAATGTTATGCATAAAGAAATAAAAAGAAAGACATATTTTGACTGCTTCGTACGTTTGAATACATACTTGCATCTCGCAAAACGAAGAGCGAGGCGTTTGCGCGTATAGCCCAACCTTTCTTTTAAGTAACCTTGGCTTAAACTTCAATTATTTACCAGCCTACAACAATGCTTATTGCTCTGGCGCCTTTGTTCAAGTATAAAAAATACAGTTTGTTGTTATGTTGTATCTCCTTCTTGAAGATGAAGGGCCAAGTGAAAACTTCTTTCTTTCTTTTTAAGAACAAAAGACAATGTCAATTGTTTTAACTATTCTTAAGTTAAAGGCTAATATAACTAATACATGTTCACCTCTACTTTTTCGTTGCAAGAATTAATAATAGACCCCCTATTAATTTAATAACAGCAAAAGTTGCCGAAGATGTTTTATTTTGCCCATTTTATACAAAAGCAACGTCTGGCCGGAAACAACGTATCAAAACAGGCTCGAGAAAAATCAGGCATGTGCACTGCTCTGTATTTGATTTCACCATACAGGTCGTAAACCATTGGCCACTCAGTCATTTCAGGATGAGTTTAATTTTCATTCTAAACGAAGCTTCCCCTGGAATAACATCCATCCTTCAAGTAATTGTCCCCCGTCCAGGGTATCTATTCTAAATCTGCATATGCTGTAAAGTTGTCTTCCAACTGATATTAAGAGTTTTATTTCAATTTCCAAAGCATCAGTAAAAAGTACCCCCACAGTATAAACAATCAATTGTTTCAGTAATATCGAAATAATTTTACATCTGAATAAAGTTATACCGAAAACATAACATTACACACTTATTGTAATCTCAGGTTGGACGATTCCTAATAACGCAAACAGCATTTCCATCGATTTCGAATCTTGAACTGAAACTGAACAAAATAGTCCACAAACAGGCTCCAACAGTTCTTAAACCGAACCGAACCGTTCCCAAACCGAACCGTCCCCGAACCGAACCGAACTGTTCCCAAACCGAACCGTTCCCAAACCGAAGCGAAACGGTTTGAAGTCCAAACCGACTGATTCGGTTTAAGCTACAAACCGAACCGAAACCGGTTAACCGGTTTTTGGAACACCCCTACTCACGTACCGTCCAACCATGGAAAATCGAACACTGCAAAAAACTCGTTCTCTTTTATGAGGGTGTATTCGTTCTCTTTTACGACAACATTTTTAAACCCCTAATTTAATACAGCAAATATTGCGAACGCACTCCTATGTAACATAGCAAGGAATAATGGGGGTGTACTCGTTCTCTTTTATGAGCACTTTTCCAACCCCTGTTTTAACATAGCAGAAATTACATAGAGATTACGAACACAAGCATATAACATAGCAGAGATTAGGGCTTTTTACGGGGGCAGCTACCCCAACCCTCCTCCTTTCTCATCCAGGGCTTGGGACCGGAAATGGCGGAGTTAAAAAATTAGGCTATTCATTTTGTAACCTTTTACAACCATTTTTTGACTTTGGCATATGTTTTAACATGGTAGAGCAAAGATTAAATAAAACACACACATACATACATAGTTTACGGAGAACTTAATTTCGCTCCAGTGACCAACACACCATGGTTTACGGAGAATTTAATCTCACGCCAGTGACCATCATATTCTCATAAACGAATAAAGCATTATATCATTAGCATCAGTAATGGTGAGTGAGAATTTGTTTAAGAAATCACGCAGTGAATAACCAGATGCACGACATGCTAGATATAGAAAACTGTAATGTCCACAATATTGAGATAAGTCACCTTGAATACGTGTATTATTCCATATATAATATAAACAGATTCTTTTGAAAAATCTTATATGATATTGTATGTTTGGTGGTATACCATAGCTATTGAAATACTCTCCCACACACATATTAGATATATAAATTGCAACCCAATGTTCACCAGGCTTGTTACTGGAATGAGTATTTATAATTATGGCTGCCGGAAATGTGAGAATAAACAGAAGTAGCTCATCTGCAGCATATACACCTATAAAATGATTTTTACGCAAATTGTGTTGTAATGCCTCATAAAATTCAAGGGTATTTAACATTTTTAATTAATTAATATATATCTTTTCTCTGGAAATCAGTTTCTAGTTCTGAGGAGAATTCACCGTAAATAATTGCTGTTACAGGAGATGGCAGTGCTTCTTTAAAATGAACTTCTAATCGTACTTTTCCTTGACGCGGACTAGTATGAAATGTAGCACTAGCACTAGAATCGGGAGTTAAATGAAACACCAGTAGAGTATAACCATTAGGATATTCGACCAGTGAAATATCGTAACCTTGATTAGAATAATAAATACCTGAACCTGTAAATAGTGTAGAATATGCTTGTATATATAGTTTATTATCAAAATATGGTTGTAGTGGATTGGATGGTACAGGCGTTAAATCAACATACAATGTTTAAAATGACATACTAAAATGCTTAGTTAAACGGATTTGTCTGATAAGTACCATTGAAAGCGGTATTAGTAACAAACCCAATAATAATACGTTTAGGCACTATGCCAGAACACAAATCTGGAAGTGTACTATCCATAATTCCTTATGAAAAGTTTCTGTCTTCACGTGCACTTTTGCTATAGGATATTTTATTCTATATTTTGGATTTTGTAATACTCTATTCTGGGCTATTTTAACCGCGGGTGATACATCAACCTTTTTCAGAAGCAATGGTGTATCTGTAATTACAACTTTTCCCTTAGCATCTGCTTCACCCATTAGACAAAATGCATGTTTAGCTGGAATTAGTTTAATACGCAGTTGTACACCATTCAGTAGAAATTTCTCCTGATTGAAAATATCAGCATGAATATAACCCAATAATTCAAATGACTGACATAAAGTAGTAAGGAGCAAACGTTGTTTAAATCCTAAATTACTATCGGCCGCACTGTTCATATGACCTGCAGTATCTTTAAACCACATGGATGTTTGAAGATGCGTTGATTTAGCATTAGCATTATAATTTAGTTGTTTTTCAATATACGATCGATATGGATATGTATGTGAGGAGTAGGAAATAAGTTGATTATTTAAATAAATTTGCACTTCGCTGAACATTGCATTGAGAAAATCATTTACAGGACCAATTTTCTTATCGGCAGAAGTTAAATTAGAACCATCTGTTTTAGTAATTTTCCCTTTAATATACAACATTGTGTGTGGTAAATCCATATAGTCATCTCCATGACCGGGGACTACAAACTCTATTGGTTCATTATCAGATATTGAAGCCACAGGCTTATATGGAACTATTTTATTTCTAATAACACTAGTTTGAGTGGGTAAACCCGCAAATAAATCTAATTCTGATTTCATACACTCACACTGCATTTTGTTTTCTTACTATTAATATTCTCATTAATTAGTTTTATAATATCGTATTACTCCTGCGAAAATGTAACTTTACACATACACTACCATATTGGAAAGGAAATCTGTACTATCTCTTAAATCAATAATAATATGATCAAATTGTTTACGTTGCACAGTGACATAATGTGGATTTTCGAAAATATGTACATTACTAGCACCATACTCTTTTATAGTTGTATTTATAATACGTAACAATGGAGCTATGGTATCACATACCAGTTGTGGTTCCACAATATCACTATAAATATACATGAGTGTGGGTACCGATTTTTGTAAATCAGGTGGATAACGAGCATGATGCACAACTGCAATATCTTCTTGTTGTATATGATCGAAACCTAGTATTCGGACTAGTTCGGGAGATAGACGTACTTCTATATGCTTTTCCTGATCTTTTCTTACTCTACTAACCATAATTTAATATATCACTTTTATGATTAATTTGAGATAGAATATCGTTAATATGATAATATTGTTCTGGTAAGATTTTAGTTGCGTTCCAGCTTTCTGTATTCATGATACGGTAATGAGTATCATTAGTATATTTGGAAACATTCTGAAATGAACTTGTATAATGTGCTTCAATAACAGCTGTCTCCCACTCACCTCTCTCTAGCACAAGTGGATGATATAGTTTGGTAGTATAACATGACAGAGTATTTTGTGGAAAATATTCCATACAACTGTTAGTGGGTAATGTGAGATAAAAGTACTCTACTCCATATTTATGAAGTAATCAAAAATATCACTCTCCCTCTTCTCTTTCTTCTTATTACCTTTATCTGTTTGTAGACGTAAGGGTCTACGATGAGTAGATGCGAATATTTGCTTAAATGCTTTTATAATGTTTTCACCAGTTTTTGTACGTACAGGCACGGCCCAAGCAAAGCGACTAAATAAATCAATCACTGTTAAAATATACTTGTTGCCATCCTTATTCTTCTGCAGACTCTGCATATAATTTAAATCAGCTTGCCACTGATCGTTAATATTGAACACTAAATAGGGATTACGTGGAACCCTTTTACGTGCTGGTTTATGCAGTGTATACGTCGGCTGTTCTTTTATCCACTGTTCCAACCTGTGTAAAGGTATTAATTTCTTCACAGCTTTCCATAATGCTGTAGCAGTTGAAAATGACGCCGGGTGTGAAGCGTTATAATAAATATCTTCCAGCTTCTTCATATTTTGTAATCACACCATTTGTTGACAATTTTACGTTTACGCGGTGGCTCTTCTTCTTCTTCTTTTTTCGGATCAGCAGCAGCAGACGTTGTCAGCTTACGAATATATTCTATACGTTGAGGGTTTCCTATATACTCTAAAGGTATATTGGATTTTGCTAACAGTACAGCAAATGGTTCCCAACATGTGGGGGAATATTTTTCTTACGACACCTAACAAAATCCGCTATTAAATCTACTATATTTGCACCAGGAATTAATTTATTATAAATATTAACACTACCATTGTCATCCCATTGAATGTTGTAATTTTGTTTGAATTTACGTAATAAAGGCCTCGCTTTACGCAGACAATTTTCGGGGAGGGTAGATAGTATTTCATCCTCGTCCTCCACCTTCTCGTCCTCTAACCCCTTAGTACCGACACTAGTTAATATTGTTGCGCTAGGTTTTTGCACAATTTGCAAATATTTTTGTAACACCTCCTTATATCGTACCCATTTTCCTTCAATACTCATACTTTTACTGTCTAAAATATTTTTTCATTTCATCTAAATTAGATATAGTTTGATATTGATGTATTTTTTCTGGCGAAATTAAAATAAGTTTTTGTGCATGCTGCTTAATTATTATTTATTTATTTATTTATGACTTTTTTTACGTGGCGAAGTTAAGGTTCTGCAGCCTTCTCCGAGCACTTAACCACGTGCATACATTAGATATATTAAAAAACACCAATATATAGAAAATATTAACAATTACAAAAAAAAGAGTATTGAACCACATAAAAAAAGAATATACTACTTAAGTAAAAAATGGTTAAGCACTTCAAAAACAAAATTGAAAAATAATATACAATAGAGGAAACAAAAATAATATGGAGAAACATAAAATTGCATATTGCATATAGCGGTACTAGAAGTATGAATATATAAGATGTACAAATTAACATAGGTTACCTATTGGTTGTGTGTTCATATGTGGGTTATTAATAATCTGGTAAAACGAAGATGCCTCATGTGCTACCAGCATCCTTATCATTACTTAAGAGAAGGGAATTTACAGATTTTTTAAATTTGGCAACTGTGGAAACGTTGTGTATTAATCAGCGGCGGCCTGTGGGGGAAGGCTGCAGGACTGCAGCCCCCCCCCGAACGTAATTCCATATTTCCTATTCGAGACTTAATAATCAATCTTTATATTTATGCCTTTTCTACGCGCGTTTTGTTTTTCAATTTTTCACCTCCTTGAAGCAAATTTGTTGTTCCACTTCACTCCCTGGGACTGTCAGTACAATCTCCCCTGGCCCTTCTTACGATGTTGTGATTCCACTTCCTCCTCTTTTTAGCATGCCTTTACTGGTAACATGTGGACTGCTTTACATGCAGTCCTTTCGGATGGTTGACAGTTTGCACAAGCGCACTCTTCTCATTTTGTGTTCGTCTGCTCTGATCAGCGATGAGTACGTATATTCAGGCTTGCCAACTCTAGGGAAATATCCCCTGGCCAATCCTATACAAAACTTTAGTTTCTGATTTTAGCTTCGAGTGGCATAATCCCCCTTTCTTTGATTAACAACGCTGAGTATACTTATGTTGTTTGGGGTTTGTTTGTCTGCTGTCGGGGTGTTTCTAGTAGGCAACTGATTTATTCTGTTCAATATTCGATTATATTTAATTCTTTCAACATGCAATTATATTTAATTATTTAATTCTTTCAGTATGTTCGTGATGTCGTGCAAGTGATCTGGTGTTACTTGTGATTTTTATCTTCTGTATCAGTGTTTCCAAAAGACAAGGGAAAAAATCTATGAAATATGAAACTACACAATTATTTTGTTTTGCAGTTCTTTTAGAGTGGTCTGTTTATTTCTTATGAGTGGCCTTCTTATTGGCCAAAGCTATGATGGCGCACCTGTGGTGAGTGGGGCTATAAATGGGGTCCAGTCCAAAGTGAGACAGATGTATCATAATGCTTCTTTTGTGCACTGTTTTGCTCATCAATTAAATTTTATAATGGAAAAAGCCACCAGACAAAACACTAAAACCAGAATATTCTTTTCTAATATTTCTGCTATCCCGTTTTTTTTCTCGCTCTCATGACCGAACAGCAGTTTTAGATTCCTGTTTTGCAAAGCGGATACTCAGTGGTGGACGAACCAGATGAAATTTTAAATCTAAGACTTAATGTGGTATATGGAAAGCAGGAAGAAATAAAAGAATGCTTCCCAATTTTGTCAGAATCCGAGATCTCAAGCAGTACAACAATGAATAAAGCGTCTGCCTTGTAGTGAAAGAGATACATACACCCTAATGCTTATTGAATGAAGAATTTTGTTTGTGGCTAGTTTTTTCACTTAGTTACGCCACATCTAAATGTTCTGTATAACCAACTTACATAGTCATCATATAAATGCAACAAAATTTCAGTCATATTTATCTGCCTTCACCACTGAAATTAATAAAATCAGGGAATCAATAGAACTGGTTGCTACCGAAACGTAAAATCAAACCCAAAAGACAATTGTTTCAAATACACAGTCAAGAGCACACGCAGCCAAAGAATTGTGACGTTATTTTAAACCAAGTAATCCTGCGTTTCCATTTTACAGACCTCTTGTCTATATCTTTACTTCTGCAGAACTCTAATTTTGATCAATTTAGTGCTTCCTTTCCCGAATAAATCTTCAGTAAATGTACAGAGCTCTCCTGTTTTTGATAAAGATGAACTTCACATTGAACTTAGTGTAGTTTGTGCAAGAGAAGAGATCAGGAAATTTGGTGCTGCTGTGAAATTCCTCCAGTATGCTATAAGCAATAGTCTTGCTTCCACGTTTTCTGAAGTGTTAAAACTTTCGAAAATATTCATAACTTTGCCGCTAACTACAAGTGAACCTGAATAATGCTCTTCTACCCTTAAAAGAGTGAAAACTTTTCTAAGAAATACAATGGGAGATGAATGGTTAACGATACTTGCCATGCTATCAATAGAAAAGGAAATGGTTGAAAAGATCTCTAACTGCAATGATAGAGTTATCGAAAAATTCACTAGAAGGAAGGACCATCGTATGGAATTAATTTCTAAATAAGGTGTTTTATTTTATGCAGCCCTCCTAAGTATAAGTAGCACGAGCCGCCACTGGTATTGATTGAGGTAAACTGTTCCAGAGGCGTGTAGTACTTACTGTGAAGAATTTTGAGTATGAATCAGAATTGTGACTGGGTATGGAGAGCAAGAAATTATCTTATGATCTTGTGCTTCTAGTATAAAAATCTACGGGCTAGATACGATGGTTCTGACGTAGTAAGTATTTTGTACAATAGGGTAAGATTATGTAAATTTCTTCTTCCAACTAACGTCAGCCATGACAGTTTTTTATAAAAAGATGTGAGATGTTCCCTGTAAGTTATATTGAAAATAAATCTAAAACAGGCATTTTGTACTCTTTGCAAGCGCTTTGATTGATTTTGTTAGATCAGAATATACTGAGTCGCAATAGTCAAGATGTGGGAACACCAGTACCTTGACAAGTTTGATCTTCAAAGATATTGGTAAAAAATTTCTTAGTCGATTTAACGTATGTAGGGCACCAAATGTTCTCTTACACACTCCATTTATTTGATCTGACAAGGAGAGATTTTGATTTATTATGACTCCCAAATTTTTGACAGTTGTAGAGAATGGAATAACAGTATTGGACAATTTTATATTTGGGAGCTGATGGATACTAATAGAAGAAAGAATTCTTGGGGAGCCAATTAAGATGCACTGCGATTTTGTTGCATTTAATTTTAACCCATGAGCCATAGACCAGTCGCTGATTTTGTTTAACTCAGTATTTATTTTCTCAATCGCATTATTAATATCTTGTTGGGGAAAAGAAGCATATAACTGAAAATCATCAGCGTAAATATGGTATTTACAATATGTGAGAATCTTAGGGAGATCATTAATGTAAAGGGCAAAGAGAAGGGGACCTAGTACGCTACCCTGCGGCACTCCACTGTTGATGCAATGCCATGTCGATATGTGATCCTGATTGATCACTACTCTTTGCTTACGTTCGTGAAGGTAAGAATGAAACCATTTAACCACTGATTCAGAAAAAAAAATAACAATAATGATAATTTCTGAAGTAATATGTCAAAATCAATTGTTTGAAATGCCTTACTACAGTCAAGTAGAGTAAGGAGCGTCAGTTTTCTGTTATTAATAGCCCATCTTATATCCTCCGTTACGTTTACTAGTGCAGTGCATGTGCTATGATTACTTCGAAAACCAGATTGAAATGTACCCAATAAATTATTTGTTGTTAAGTATTCCCGAATTTGATCATTTACAATATATTCAAAAAGTTTTGAAAGCACGGGAAGGACACTGATAGGACGATAGTCGGCAATATTATCAGCGTTGTTCTTTTTTGGAAGTGGGCGGACCTTAGCGAGTTTCCATACTGTGGGAAAAGTACCTGTGGCAAGAGAGTAATTAAAAATGTCAGTGATAGGATTGAGTACATGCGGTAGGATTTTCCTGATCATGGTTATTGAAATATCATCTGTACCAGTGGCTTTAGATTTAATTCTTTGGATCGCTTTTAATACATGTGCAGGCTGTACGTGAGAAAACGAGAACAGAGAGTTAATTTCCGAAGCTACAATATTATTCATTGTTTGCAGTTTCATGGAGGCTGGTATCATTCGGCTTTGACAGAAAAAAGTGTTCAATTCATCTGGCGTATAGTTAACTGCGTTCTTGGCTATGTTTCTCCCAACACCTAATACTTTTAGCCGTTTCCAAAGAACTGCTCCATTATTTTCGAATTCAAGTATTTCATAGGCAAAGCGTCGTTTTGCCTTCCTTACTTCTTGAGTGCAACGGTTTCTTAATATCCTATAGTTTTCGAATTTTGTATTGGAATTTATTGTGCTATCACTGGAAGGATCACTATTTTTAACATGTCTCCTGTATGCTCTATAAGCTTTATCTCTCCGCGCCATTAACGAACGTAATTCACCGGTTAACATGGGTGATGGGAGTCGCGAAACACGTTTCTTAACTACAGGGGCGTGTCTATCATACAAATTTATTATCAAAGAATTTAGAGTATTTACCTGCTCGTCAACTGTAGGGAGGCAGTTTATTGAGTACCACGGCAAGTAGGCAGCGTCGATGTTCAGGTCTAGTTCATTCATGTACCTAAAGTCTCTGTATGATGTGAATTTAGCTTTATATTGCGGAACTCGAAGTTTATAGGATATATATAACATATCATGGTACGATACGCCCGGTGTGTGGATTTGACCGTGGCTAATTACATGTTCTTTCTTGGATACCAGTATCACATCTATCCATGATTCTGAGTTCCTTATGTGATGGGTTGGACCAAGAGGGCAGATAGCAAGATTAAGGCCCGAGATCGTATCACGATATTGCAAGACTTCGTCTTTGGTTGTTAAAAGATCCCAATTTGTATCACCCATTATTATGGAATGCTAATAATTGGGTAAATGTTTTGCAATATCGTCAACAAAGTTTATGAAAGATGTACGGGGGGGGGGACGACACACAACACTCAAAAGCAATGTCTGGTGACCTACAGTGACTTCGAGTATAATATATTCTGAACTACTGTTATATACACCAGCTGACTGAGACAGAAGTTTGACCTGGAAGTTGTCTCGTAAGTATATTGCCACACCCCCGCCGCGTTTACCCTTTCTATTGTTTGTAAAGAGATGGAAACCTGATAAATAAAAGAGGTTGTTTGAGAGGGAATCCTGTAGCCAAGACTCAGAAATAAGCACTGCATGCACATGTTTAAAAGAGGATGCAATGCTTTCAATTTCCGCGAAATTTAAAAGAAGGCTTTGCGCGTTGAAATGAATAGTGTTGAAGTTCCCTTCGGCAAAATCTGGTTTCTGGTCATGGGAGGTTTTTCCAAAGGGGAGGGAGGAAGGTCATTGTCACTTTCTATGAGGGTGGAAGTGTCAAGCCCACTGAAACAGTTAGAAATCAAGGTTGCCATAGTTAAGTCCGCGGATGTGTCATTCATTGTTCTATCCTGAGAAGATAATCAGATGCAATGCAATGTAATATACTTGAAATGTTTACAAGAATCCCTTCTCTATACATACGTACAAAAAATCATTCCTATAATAGGTGCTAGCAATGCAGTGACGAAACCACATTTTTGTACATTTATTCGTTTCTTCTTTTGTTTTAATGACGGACCTTTTTTCACGAAATACCTAAGTTCCTTTTTATATCATTTTAATCTATTTTTCTCTTCTTTTATTTAATGGAACATTTCCTCTCAATACGTTATTGTAACATTCGCAGATGGATCGAATTAATTAGGGATCTGCACTATGTAATAAAGCCTTACGTATTTTGGGTTTTGACTTTGCTAAAAGTTCTAGTAGGGCACTTTCTTTACTATTTTTTTTACACCTATTATACTAAAATTGGCTATTAAAATATAAACGTTATTGAGATTATTTTTTTACTGGTACATAAACTTAATTGTAAGAATCTGAGGGGAAAATATTTGTTTGAATACTATGTTCATCGGGGTGTCCTGTTTTAAATCAGAAACAAAATAACTATGAGCAGTGCAAGTTGCGTCTTGATAAGATTCTTGAACAAATTTTGTTACCTGGATATAATTGACGTGCTAGATAATTAATTCGAGACTAGTCTCTAGGATTTTTAAAACACTATATAATGGTAATTGAATTATATGTGTCGCATACTTCTAGCCTGATGGAAAATATTTTGCGTTATAGAAATAACACTTAAATTTCGGTGGTGGCTACGTTTAGAAAAAAAAGTCAACAGTCCGTGCATCACACTCCCGTATTTAATCGTCAATAATTACAAGGTGTGGATCATCTTGGGCTGAAAAATTATCTGATTTTGGGAGCTCTTCATTAAATGTACAACTTGTGGAGAGAGATTCTTACAGAGGTTGCCACTCATCATAACACCATACTATATTTTTCCATTTTTGAGCATAATATTTTAAAATTTCTTTCACAAAATATGATTTCCTGCACCCAGTAGGCACTGCTATAATGCATCTGAAAAGATGGCGAAACTCCATTTTTTCTCTTTGCTCTCTCTATTTTATACTTCTTCAAAAAATAAAATATTTATCAATCACCCAATAACATAGAAACTAATTCTAGTTGAATACGATTTGCTGTGGCAGTATCTTCAACAAAAGTAACTTTAGAAAATTTACCCTTCAAAACATATTCATATAGATATTTACTTATTAGAGTAGCAAGTGTAGAACATGTAGAAATTGCCTCATCAATGCATGGAAAATAGTAACATATTTTTCCCATGTAGAAAAATCTATTTCAGCTCTACTATTATTATCATTTGAACAAATATACATTAAATTAACATTGTCATTATTAACGTCAAGTATTACTTTCGTTTTTTCACTTAGTGCGTGTTCAGTTGCATTCTCACCTTATCTAAAATAATCATTTATATAGATAGAATATGATAGAAACCTGGACCATTCATTAATTGATCACACAATACATTCATTAGTAATGCGTAATTTTACAAATACATGAAACTTATAATCGCTACTATATTCCAAATATCACAAAGATCTGTGGAATTGTCGATGTTGTAGAAGGAACTTAAATGTTGTTTTTTTTATTCATAATGAATATTTATTTATTTACTCAACTAATTCTTTTTTTTACAATAGTCAATACAAGTGATAGGTTTTCGTTTCCTCCTTACTAATAATTCTGCTGTCTCTTGTATGAGCAATTTTACATGGGTTTGTTACAGTTACCCGAGGGGCATCGTTAAGAATCATATTTTAAATTTGATCAAAATTAATAATTTTCATTGTTTCGCTGTTGAGAGTAATTCCACGTATCTTACAACATGTCTTTAGAGTACTTTTACTAAAGGCCTCATAAGCATAATTTTTGTCCCTCCACTACAAAATTCTCTAATATATGCATCGGGGCCTACATTATGCAGTTCGTCTTTTAACCTTATGACGCCAACCTTTCAGAGATTACGTTAATGCCAACCTGGGGTCCGTGCGGACCCCAACCAATAACGTTGTTAGTAGGCACTTTTTATTAGGTTTTATTTTTATTATATTGTTAAATACAGTTCCTTAGTTTTATTTACTATAATATAGTAAAAATTAACATAGAATATATATATATATATATATATATATATATATATATATATATATATATATATATATATATATATATATATATATATTGCAACATTTGTGTACTACGATACATTCTACTGAAATTTTCTATATACTACATTTTCTTTATTCCTACGTATTTTCTGATCGCTCACGGCTTTCAACCATTTTTGTATGGATATCCCTTTTGCACCTTCTCATTGTACCAACAACTGTTGTTATCTGAAGACACAACTCTCGGCAAGCCCGGTGCTTGTGAAATAAATTTCCATTGTTGTATATCCTCGCTTATCTAACCATTGCTGTACAAGTCACTTCACCAGGTCTTTTACATTGCGTCGTTCATGACCTACGTGCGGATAAACATATATTTTGTCTTTAAATGATTATGATGTTTCAATATTGCATACTCAGTAAATATTTATACCGTATTTTCCGGTCATACTTAGAATATAAACATACAAAAGAAATCTTCCACATGTAGGTACTAGTTATTGATCCATAGCTAACAAAGTTTCAAATCTGTACAAGTCATGGAAATTCAGAACAAATACGTGCTAGAGTGCACGGAATGCTGATGCCTGGTCTGTTTCTAGTTTCTCTTGACTAGTTTGAATATTATGAAATCAACAAAGGCTAAGGAGACAGTAGAAACGATTCAACAACCTAGTTGCTTGGAATATTGGACGTCCAGTTTCACTTGGCCACAATTCGTTCAACCTCTCTCCTGCCGATTTTGGCAATAGAGGCAAAATAATTTATTTATTTATTTATTTAAGAAGAAGAACACAACAGGTTATTCTACCCAATTACAGTGTTCATACCAGTGTTACATAGAATATCTATAATATATTTGCGAAATCTATTCTGACCCATACTATGTATATCCAGAACATTTTTACATTTACTCAGTTTGTTGTAGACTGCACCCATCCTCCACGTTGGTGACTGTTTTGTTGCATTTGTTCGAGATTTCTTACAATAAAAGAAATTTCCATTGCCCACACATATGTTTCCATTGGGTACCCTGAGATGAAAGGCAGAGACCAAATCCTTACTATTTAATTTGTTATTTAATATTTTGTACAAGAATATCATGTCATTTAACACTCTTCTGTGATTGAGAGACATTGTGTTAAAATTTTCATTAAGAGAAGTACTATTTTCATATGTGGGGAAGATGCCTGTTCTCTTGTACACCAGAAACCGCAGAAATTTATTTTGAACTCTTTCTATTCTAATAGAGTCTTTCTTCGTGTGGGGGTTCCATATAATAGACGCATATTCTAATTTTGATCTAACAAATGAAAAATATAATTTCAGTAAAACATTCGACTTATTAAATTCCCTTCCCATTCTCAAAATGAATCCAAGATTTTTGTTTGCGTCATTTACAATTTGATTTATATGATGCTCAAACGATAGTTTGTTATCATATATTACACCCAAATCTTTGATAGTTTGTTCCCCCTTTAACTCTTTACCATCTATCTTATATTGAAATTTAACAACATTCCGTTTCTTAGTGAAGGACACGGTTTTTGCATTTATCTGAATTTATGTTTAACAAGTTGCTCTTGCACCATTCTTTTACTCTGTCTAGATCCTCCTGCAAACTGACACAGTCCTGTGCTGTTGTAATTCTCCTATATAATTTTAGATCGTCTGCATAGAGTAGTTTATGTGATGTTTTAATACAATTAGGAAGGTCATTAATGAATATTATAAAAAGTAACGGCCCTAAATTAGATCCTTGTGGGACTCCAGAAAATTGAATATATTCAAATGATCTACAGGATTTATAAACCACATATTGTTTTCTGTCCATCAAATATGACTTCATAAGAGCAATTAGGCCTAACTGATCAGAAAAGTTGAGAAATTTAAGTTTATTCACTAACAACGTGTGGTTTACCTTATCAAATGCTTTCGCAATATCTGTATAAACTACATCTATTTGATAATTACTCTCCAATGTATCAACTAGATGGTCAGTGAAGACAGCGAGATTTGTTACGGTGGATCTGCCAGGAACGAATCCATGCTGATAATCCGATATTACTGGTTTAATGTGGTTTTCAATGCGCTTATAAATTATGCTTTCAAATATCTTTGCAAATGAGTTTAGAATACAAACCGGCCTATAATTTTGAATTTCTTTACTGTCATTATTTTTAGGAATAGGGCAAACTTTTGTAAGTTTCCATTTTGCTGGAAACGTGCTGGTTTGGAGTATTAGGTTAAATAGCATGTGTAAAGGTAATAAGAAACTCTCTTCACAACCTTTTATTACATATGATGGTACATCATCGATACCTATCGAACACTTTGATTTTAGTTTTCTGATTGCCATTCGAATCTCGTCCACTTCTATTACCACTATTTGCAACATATCAATTTTATCATACATTTCAACTAATGTCGAATCATCTCTTTCAACTAGCAGTGGTGCTCCATCTGTATACACTGATTTAAAGTAGGTTGCAAATGCGTTTACTATATCTTTATCACATGCTAACTCTTTACCCTCATAACACAATACATTACCATTTAAATGCTTTGTTTTACTGTTAATAAAGTTCCAAAACGTAGATGGGTCCTCTTGTATTAAATATTCCGCTCCCTTAACGAAGTTTGTATATGCGACTTGTATATCTTTCTTAATCATTTTTCGAAGTTTATTAAATTCGCGTTTATGTAAATCTATATTTGACTTTCCGAGTCTTATCGCTTTGCGGTGACGTGCTTTCATTTTAATTTTATTTATTATGTCTAGCGTGAACCAGCTAGGATAGTTTCCCGTGCTCTGTTTCTTTTTCGGAATGCATTTGTCAAATATATTATATAAGGTGGAATAAAACTTTTCAACAGCGCAATCAACGTCAGTATGGTCACCCAGTACCTCCCACTCTACCTTTTCCAATTCGTGATATAGTTGATTGTAGTTTGCCTTACTGAAATTATAACCCATTACTTTACTTTGACTTTTTATCTTTACCTTATTGTTCTGTTTGATTTTAATTAATAGCGCAGGGTGGTGTTTGTCCTCTTTAAGTACGGGGAGTTCTTCTCTCTCAACCACTACATTATCTAAATTTGTTAATACCAAATCTAGTGTTCTACCTAAACTATTCTGAACATCATTGAATGATTTCAAGTCGTATAATGACATGAAGTTATTTACAAATTTGTACTGCCCCGGGGCGCTCATGAAATCGAAACCCGTACCTTTAATGTCTGGTAAATTAAAGTCACCAAGTACAAGAAGGGTGCAGCCTGGTTGACACTTCGATTCAATGTACTGAAATATTTCATCATATTTACAAATGACAGAATTTGGTGGAAAATACACAACACATTGTTACCCTCTCCCCACTTACTTTCACCAAAAGACAGTCTACGCCATTATTTAGGTCATCATTATATATCAAGCACACTTTATATTTATTTCTTAGTATTGCAAGCATTACCCCTCCCCCCCTACTCTTGCCGGTTTTTCTGTCACTACGGATTAGTGAATATCTGGCATCAAAGAGTTCTGAGTCAAAGATACCCTCATGCAACCACGTCTCTGTTATTGCCAAGAAATCGTAGTTCGTTGACAGCACACTATAATAGAAGGATTCAGTTTTGCTTCTAGCCCCCCTCACATTCTGATAATACACACTTAGAAACCCTTCGGAATGCACGTTGTTATCTGAAGAAGAATTTATTTGTGCTTTTTCCTCTTTCTTACCTGCCTTGAAATCAGTCTCTGGTCACTTCCACTTGTTCCCTCGGGGCGTGGCACCTGTTCCTTTCGTCATTTTTCTTGTAAGGACCTTGTTGCTGGTCGTTCCGGTGACCTGACTCACTGACACTGTATCCAACTCGCTCACAGTTTGTTTTGTTCCTGACGCTACTGCAATTGTAGAGGAAACATCTTCTACACACTTCAAAGGAATGTTATTTAGGTCCTCCAATGTGAAGTATTCGTTATTGATGCAAAGTTTGTCAAATCGTAAGAACGCACGTTTACCTTCGGATCTAGCAATTTTCATATGTTCTGTTAACTCTCTCCTTATTTGTCGTATATTTGCAGAAAAATCTTGATAGATTACCGTCGGTGTACCTTTAGCTTTGAACGCGTTCCTCAAAACGTTATCTTTCACTTTGTAAGAATTAAACTTAACAATAATTGGTCTGTTACTTCCTTTCCCTAAGCGATGTGCACGTTCGATATCACTATCCGAAAGCTCAATTTGAAGCTGTTCTCGCACAAATTTCCGCACCACAGTTTCACAATCTGCCCATGTTTCATTTGTCTTCCCTTTTAAATTAGTGAAGAGAAGGTTATTTCTACGAGAGTAGTTCTCAAGTTTATCAATTGTCCGGCGGTTATGTAGCATTTCCTCCTTCAGTCTTTTATTTTCTTCCCTTAACTCCTGTAGTTCGGAAAACAAATTACTTAACTTGTTTTGAAATTCCTTATTGTCATCATGAAGGTCAGTCATCTTCTTTTCCATTTCCTCTAGTTTTTTAATCACATCATCCAGGGTGTAGGGACCTGGATTCATCTCCACACCTCCAATCACCAGCAATACAGCAATAATAGCACCAACGAAGAACACTTTCACTGCACTTTCCCACGGCTGACATTTGCGCATTAGATTGCAACACTTATCGCGACTGCCTATGTTAAAGACTCCTATACGAAGCCTCCAGACGTGAATAGATATTCCCATTGTGCTACGGTTGAATGACTTCGGGAGCTCAACACAAGCACGTCTACCTGCTTCGAAACTCTCAAGACAACTCTCTACAGACTCTAATGACTCTCTACAGACTCTACAGACAATAGACTCTAATGAAGTCTATGAAAGGATATATTTCAGTTCGGTCGTTTTCTGAGTTTTACTCCTTTACTTTTTCAACATAGATTCAACTTTCTGTTTCCTGCACAATCAGATTTGCTGATTCTGGAGTTTGAAAACTTGGAAGTCACGTAGTTCATTCTGAATACCTAATTCCGCTGGTTTGAATTCCTTGACGACATTCTCTGTCAACGTCTGGTGTTTTGGAGGGTCTTGTGCACTTGATTTTCTTCCACGTGCAGCTGCAAATTCTGTAGTCTTTGTTCCGTGCTCTGTTGGCATGTCTAAAATTCGGCTACAACGCTGCGGAGGGTCATAATCAAAAAATAGGTCCACGTCACGTTCATTGGAGCCACCGGTAGTTTAGTCTCCTTTCCCTTCCCCAGACAATTCCCGTTCATTCTCGTAATGGCTGACGTCCGATTGAATGTCAGTTGTTTAGTTACTAGTTACTTTTACTTCTAACATCTGCAGAACGCTCTTTTTTAGGCAGTCCTAGACAAGACACTAAATAACAGAACTTTCTCAACGTAATTTTGCCCTGAAACGCATAATTTTCTGTATATTTGAGTAGTAATATACTCCGGCAACTTTGAAATACAAATAAAATTGAACGGTTTTCTCACAAATATTATACAGGAAGTGCACTTTTTGTTAAAGAGAGTTTATTTGTTTCAAAAATATGTGTATAGTAAAATCCAGTAAGCTATCCAAATTTTAATAGAATAATAACATAAAGACCGTGCTGCCATCTTCGGACAATTTTTAAAACAACAGAACTCCCTTGTCAGAGGAATAAATATTTACTTTTATTTATGTTGTCGTTGTTAGGAACTACCAATTGGCAGGCTTTATTTATCTATCTGCGCATATGGAAGCATGAAAAACCACGGGGTCCGTATGGACCCCAGGTGTCCTAAATACGTTTTGGTTGTTAAATATTCTTATAATTTCTAAATACAAAAGCGTACAACAAGTAAATTGTTATGAATGAATTGAAAACATATTAAAAAGAGATGTCCTGAGTCGTGGATAAGAATATGAAACAAACAGAGAAAATATATCAATTTAATGAAGCCTGGGGTCCGCACGGACCCCAGGTTGGCGTCATAAGGTTAAGTCACCAAAATAATCGCCAAGAGGTAATTTTACTCCTCCAGGTCTGACTACATAAATAAGACTATCGGTATCCATGTATATGGCATCTTTATCTACCTGTTCTAAATAGTTGTATAACTCTAATCGTGCATGCATGGTGGTGTATGCTGCAATGATTACATTTGTACTTTTCAGAAAATATTTGCGTCATCCAATATTTGATAATTTAATAATAACACATCTTCTTCAATTGGAATTACCTGTGTTATCTCTACATTACTGTCAGTTAATATGTCATAGAATTTTGCAGATTCTCGAATAATTTCGGTATGATTCATGTTTTCATTTTGGGCAAACTTACACCATAAACAATTTTATGCCAGTTTACGTATGTTTTTTCGTGCTTTGTTTTCCTTACCCACTTTTTATTGTTTAGCTGTACTCCTTCTCTTTCGTAATACTATTTAATATATTTATTTCTTTGCTCTTCATTTTTGCACCATTTAGGCCAACCATGAGCCTCTGTTTTCAATTTCATAAACATGTTTACATATTCTGTGAAAATGCCCCTTCTTTCTTAACAGGATCATACTGCACTACTTTATACTCCCATACTTCATGCATTTCTAATATTTTGTAACATTTCTCTTGATCTTTACGTACTTCGTCCACCACGCACGATCCAGTGAGGGCCTTCTCCTCTTCACTATGTTCACATTCTTCTGTATTTAAAGTTTCGGCACATCTGCGGCACAGAGGGAATAAAAGTTTGTCCTTACTACGAAACGGTAAAAGATTATTATACAAATTCCGGGAGGGAGTACTGTGCATTTTACGATCCCCTCGAATTTATCGATTGGCGGACATTCAGTATCCACATAAATTTTTGGGTGAGCTATAGGGTATTTTTTACCTTGCAACAGTAGGGGTATAACGAGATGACGTCTACATAGTGCACCTCCTCCCTGGGAAGAATTTTATAAAAATATTTCACAGCTGAACAGCGTCCCCCGTATAGAGCATCTCTCGGTTTAATAGGATCGTTTTTACATAGAGGGTTATACTACAAATTCTGCAATATGAGGATTTTTACGTAGTTCATTCTTCCACTCACATCCCCACATCTCGTCAATTACAAAACCCAATTTTCTAAAATGATCAATTTTTCTACTGGTGTTTTCATAACGCACTTCAAGAGTGGTATGTGGATCGTTATATATAGGATTATTACATCCTGTTTTATAGCATTTACACATCCATGATAAAAACATCCTGCATATTCCCATACATGTATCTGGTCATCTATACGTGCGTAACCATCTACTTTAAAAACACCTATCAGAACCATTTCCTTACCATTTGCCGCATGCTTGATTATAATACCGAGTATCTGTTTTTCGTGAATCAACCATTGTATCGCTTCGACGGACTGTTCGTCTGACCAACGATATCCATTATGAGGAATAATTCCTATAGTCTCCTCTTTCAAAGAATTGCGTCGAAATACCTGATTGCATGCGGAGGCTATACTAATTGCCTCGACCAATGGATTGACATTGGATATTTGTTGAAATTCTATTAAAAATTTAATGCATGCCTTATGTAGAAGTTCAACGTCCATCCGACAGTAACGAATCAATTCTTCTTTAAAATTAAATGTTTGCTTTGAGGAATTTTCATACCAACGCATAAACTGTTTTTGCTCTTTTTCCTCATGTATTGATAACCATAAAATTTAGGGTCTGACATAGGCCCTTCATATCTCTGATTATCTTTTGTGTTAAAAAAGTGGGGAAAATAACCTTTTAGCTCGTCTATACCAAATGCTTCAGATAGTTTTGCCCGTGCCATAGGGAAGAAATTCAGACTATCAATAAACTTCAAGTATTTGCATGCAATACACAAAATTTTACAACCCTTCATAATGACACTTGGAGTCCAATGTTCTACTGTTATCATTGCACGCAGAATAAAATGTGCATCATATCCTTTTCCATTATGTGCAATGCATATTACTCTATTGATATTGGATGCTTTATTACTTAAGTATTCAAGAAAGGCAGTAACACAATCTTCTCCATAAAAAATATTTTCATGTCTGTTGCAAATGCTACATGAAATACCCTCACTATCCTTGAAACAATGGTAACATACCTGCTGCGCAATAAGTAAGTTAGGCACATGTTCGTGTAATATTTCGTCCTGCCTACATTCTGTCATAAAAGACCAACATCCATTTTACTGTGCCTGAATATTTTCGAGGGTGAATATAACGGGAACCGGTCAAAACCCCCACAGCCAAAACACCCACACTCAAGAAATGTCAAAATGCCCACACAAACGATCATAACCCCCACACAAATGGACAAATCTCCCAAACACACGAACGGTCATAACCCCCACAGCCAAAACCCCCACACTCAAGAAATGTCAAAACGCCCACATGATCGGTCATAACCCCCACACAAATGGACAAATCTCCCAAATACACGAACGGTCATAACCCCCACAGCCAAAACCCCCACATTGGTAATCGGTCATAACCTCCAACGGCCATAACACCCACGCAAATGGACAAAACAGCCACACATAGCAACGGTCACAATCCCCACATAAATGGACAAAACCCCCACACAAATGGACAAAACTCCCACATGCAGGAATTGTCACAACTGCCACACAAATGGACAAAACACCCACACAATCGGACAAATCTGCCACACTCTGAAATGATCCTGGTTGTATGTTGCCCTTGTACTTTTTAATAACATTTTTATTCCACTTAAACTGATGTTGCAACTATTCTTCTTGCACTGTTTTGTAATAACAGAAACACTAAAGTGGGCGTCGTAAAGAGCCACAACAAAGACGTGCAATCACGATCATTTCAGAGTGTGGATGATTTGTCCGATTGTGTGGGGGCTTTGTCCATTTGTGTGGGAGTTGTGACAATTTCTGCATGTGGGAGTTTTGTCCATTTGTGTGGGGGTTGTGTCCATTTATGTGGGGATTGTGACCGTTGCTATGTGTGGGAGTTTTGTCCATTTGTGTGGGAGTTTTGACCGATTTTGTGGGCGTTTTGACATTTCTTGAGTGTGGGGGTTTTGGCTGTGGGGGTTTTGACCGTTCGTGCGTTTGGGTGATTTGTCCATTTGTGTGGGAGTTATGACCGATTGTGTGGGCGTTTTGACATTTCTTGAGTGTGGGGGTTTTGGCTGTGGGGGTTTTGACCGTTCGTGCGTTTGGGGGAATTGTCCATTTGTGTGGGAGTTATGACCGATCGTGTGGGCGTTTTGACATTTCTTGAGTGTGGGGGTTTTGACCTAGACCCAATATAACATAAATGACGGGACGGCATCATACTTGTACAGTTTATGCAATACCTTTCCCCACACGTATGAGGATTTCTATCCTTTTTAATAGGATATGCCTTAAGGCATATTGTACACACTTTCAATTGCAAACATAAATCTGTTTTTAAATGGTACGACATACATTCGTTACCGAAAAAACACATGTTACACTTATCATAATTCAGTATTTCATCTGTTTTTTTTACATGGAGGATTTTTCCCGCATTTAGGACATAATGACTTTCAGCGACCTATATCCTTTTCTTTTTGATTATATTTTTTATGACACGTGTCACAAAAGTACCCACAACTAAATGCGGCACATAGACTAGTAATAACACTGTAGTGATTATTATAAATAGTAGATTAATTTTCTTTTCACCCCCACGCCTTTGAAAAAATGTTTTCTCCCCCATCAAATCATCGAACACTGTAATTGTATAATCAGATAAATATTTTTGGATTAGTTTCAATTCTGGTATGCCACCAGCATTCATCTGATTAACGCCAGAACTCTTGCATAATAATTTTGCTTCTTAAGGCATAAAGTTCTTTCTCTGAATATAATAAGGATTACATGCATTTTATCACCTTTATTATCAATCTTAGCAACTACCAGAGCATGGACAAGGCAAATGCTATCTTTATTCTTAATAATGACCATACCTTTGCACTTTCTCATATACTCTTCATCAGAGGGAAAATTTTGACATTTCCTTCCCTCCCCTACATGTAAGGACACATTATGTAAATCAATAACAAACCGATCTTGTTCCATAAATTTTGCATGACTCGATTCAAAGCCACCCAGACGAAGTCTTCACCGACATTCGCTGATCCTCGAACGAAAACCAGAAAGATCTATCTGGATTATTCTGATTCCATAATGTCAATCCTACCTGATGTGAGAATCTACATTTGCCAATAACATATTTAATAGCTGAGCAATACCACTTCGCAACCAAGTAATAGGGTTTTCCCATTCAGGGGTTCTCGCAAGTTGGGCAGTTATCATTGTACCATCCATTCCGAATTTTTTGTACTTTCTAGTTATTCTGTTAATAATTGTAATTTTACTAGATTTTTTAAATTAAACACTACTATTACTTATAGTACTACAGTGTATAAACACCTATTTTTTAGTATGAAGTAACTATATTATCTTAATAACTAACAAATATTATTATTAATGAAAATTCAAAAACTATATCCCACGCATTTTCGTTGTTTGCTGTTATTTACTATAATTGGGTCTGTTCCCACTATAGAACACCACAAAGTATTTTTTTCTAATAACGTATTCTTCCTAACGTTTTTAGTGATATTTTCTGGGGATATTTTCCAAAGCTGTAAATAGAAAAATCTCATTATTACACTTCATACATAAATATATTTATAAACTATAAATAAATATCATTTTCGTAATCTGCAGTCAAAAACCATATATACACCATGTTTCATGCAATATCATCCAAAATCATCCTAGATAGCCTCTCCAAATGTCATCCCCTCTTTCTCGAAAACTGTCAGGGCACAAACAAAACTTTTTTCGGTGCAAACGATTTGCTTTCGAATGGTATTTCGATTTTTTGTGCTGTGATACGGGGGCTATCTTGGCGCTAATATTGTCCCCCCCAGTTGACCTCTCAAGTAACCCTACAAGGAAAATTGTACAAACGAAAATATTTTCGGTACACACGGTACAAACGTACTACAAACGAATACCTAGTCATTGTTCCAATTTTATAAAGTGGGCTCTATCTTGCCATACGTGAAGAACTAGGGCACTTTTGTCTTAGCAATTCGGACTTAATTCCCACAATATCCTTACATGAAGATATGCAGCTGCCTCATCTCGAACTTAATTCCCACAATATCCTTAAATGAAGATATGTAGCTGCCTCACCTGAGTCTCGAAGAGAATATTACTTTGTCTAATTGAGACGGTGCTGTTACATATACAACCCGAAGAGTAGCTGAGAAACCTCTACACGAAGGAAGAAAAGATTATCATGATGCTACACCTACCTTACCTAAGATTCAAGGGAACCCGAAGAAGATGTAGACGAATAGTGGTCTGAGACCAGAATTAACACCAATATATTTTAGATAAGATCTTTGAATATGAGGAATACGGTGTTCCATCATGCATCTCAAAGATGTTGCAAAAGAGAAACCTCAGTCAAATAGTTAACTGAATACTTCTTGAAGAAGATAGGGGATTTAGTAGTAATTTACAGTCTATAGAAAGCGCTAGTTCTAAGTTTAATGATAGTGAGTCACCAGCTTCTACGGAAATGAGTAAAAACACGAGGAAAAGCAAGCAATGAAACAAAGCTCAGCTGGTATTTATCTCTCCACTTAGTAGTGTAGATTCACCCACTAAAGTTGGTATTCATAAGTTAGAAACTGTAGAACTAGTTAAAAAAATCAGGATACTGAGGTAGAGAGTAAGGATTCCAGCAGTTCGGTATCTTCGCCAGCCTCGGCGCAGGTTGAACCTTCACCGCCTCGAAGGGATCGGAAGAGACGAAAAACGAGATTCTTTCACATGCAATCAGTTGGGAAGAAAAATACGGTAAACAAGAACCAGCTGACAACAACAACTGGGGAAACTTATGAAAATGGTAAGAATTCGAGTATAAAATCTGCAAGAGAATTTAAATGAAGTACGGTTTCTGAGCCGTGGTGGGAACCAAGTATAAAAAATCCTCAAATTTCTAATTCACGGCTAACCAATCATTATGTTATCCTCCGCCTGAAGACGATATTGAAATTTTTGGTGTTATTAGCCAACCTAAAAATTTTCGTATTTACCCAAATGTCAAAATTTCACTTTCGGCCGATAAATATGACCCAGTAGAAAATTACACACATATGAAATGGTAGGTAGAATATGTGATGGTCTGAACCCCAAATGGCAGAATTTTTGCAGGTCTGTCTAAAGTGCCCAGCGTTTTATTGGTACCTAGTAGACGTAGCTAATCAACCTAACTTACATGGAATTAAAAGCTAAATTTCAGAATGCATTACCTAATATAAGTTACCAAGCTCGTTTAGAGCACTTTTAGAACACAGACGATAGGAAGTAGGTGAAAGCAGTAGTTCGTTCATCTATAAATTAATGAAAGACCTTAAGCATGTATGAGGATGATTAGATGAAACTGAATTTCTTATAAAATTAAAATGTTTTTTGCCCAACCTTCTACATCATTTGATGCTCGGTGTTGATGATATGAGTTATTTAGAATTCTGTATCGAATATTTCAGAAAACATGAAGCCGCTAACCGAATAGTCTATGAGAGAGAAAAATCAGAAATAGTCTGGAAGAATAATAGACAAAACTGCCCAGCGATGAAAACCTCCAAAAAATCTTATTTTCAGTATCTATCATTTCTCCCCTAACCACGCAGTCACAGAGCTTGGAAACTAACTTATAAAAATACTTATTTTGGGTATTATGGAATCGGTGTGGTTCCGGAATTTTGGGCACCGTTAAAATGAAAATTTGAAATCAGCGGACCTTTTCGCTGCTAGATTCAGGAGCGCAGATATCACTCTTGACCTCAGATTACGTGCCTTAATAGTATTTCGCACCAAATGAGTAAAGAGATGGTCAAGAATTAAAGAAGTTGTAGCCAAACCAACTGAATTGTTAAAAAATTTAGACGCTTTCCATATTGTTTTTCTGGGTCTCTCTCCATATGGTTCTGTCGGTGTTGTTGTTTGTCTGTGCGACGTGGGAATGTCAGAAGGTTTGCATCCAGGCCGTTTCCTTCTTCTCAGCTGCACTGAACTGTTCATTAACACTTTCCCGAAACTTCTCAAGAGACTGCACCATAGTACGAATGTGTTCCAAACACTGGAGTAGGTCACAAATTACAGACTGTAAGACCTGTGACTGTGTGTGACGTTATTGAGCCAGTTTCTTACACACCAGAAGGCGAACAATACAGTCAACTCGCTGAAGGGAGCACAGCAACTGATGTGCTTTATTTCAATCAGAAGGGTCGAATGTTTCTTCAATTTTCAACAGCGATTGCACTATTGCACAAAACAATTCGACAAATGTTGCTAAAGTCTCATGTGTCTCCATCCACCTCCACCCATTGCACAAACCACGCGATATTCCCGTTCCCTCGTTACCACTGTTTCTGATTACTTCTTTTAAGAGCTCTTGACTCTTGGACGAGGAGAAAAATAAGTTTATTGTCTCTCCTCCATCTCCAAGACAGTTTCGAACGAGTGTTACTGTGCAGGCAGTTGACAGCACCAGATTCAAAACATGACTGGCATAGTGCACGTAAGCTGCAGTGGGACATATTTTTTTTATCTCTGCTTGGATACCTTTGAAGCGACCACTCATGGAAGTAGCTCCATCGTAGCCTTGTCCACGAAGTCTGCTGGCGTCTATATTTAAATCTGACAAGGTGCTTAGAGTTGTCTGGGCTAACCCCGCCCCAGTTGTATCTTCTAAGATCATGTCCCCACACACTTCATTTTTTTCATTTTGTACGCTTGGGCTTATGTAATGTGCATTGAATGGGCCCAACTTCAAATTTTCACCGGAAACCTTGTCGCCACTAGATACATTACACCTGAGTAGTTTTCACGAAAGTTACCATAATTGTAATCAGGTTCTTCCAGTTCCAAAAGTTCTGTGTCTCTATCACCTCTGAGCGCGAGAGTTTGTCGACCACACAATATAATTTTCTCTACAACTGGGATGAGTTTTCCACGGTTTTCGATCACTTAAAGTTTTCTTCCTTCATCAGCAAGTTCTAACACACTCGGTGTTTCATGTGTGAAAATAGACAAGGAGTTCTGTGCCAGCACAATATAATGCTAAGATATTGAGTACTCTCGTGTGACTGAAAGCTCTCTATGGCATCTTTCCAATTTTGGAAACTCTTTGTTACGAGATTTTCCAACCACTGATGTTCGCGGACGCCATCCTGACCAAATGTACTGACCCACACAGGGCAAAGTGTACCTTTTAGTTCGTGTGAATATACAAGCCACTGGAATATTTCTAACCAGTAGCACTGGAAAAGCCTTCCTTTCACAACCGAAAACTCATACTGTGCATTAGGCATCCACGGTTCTGTTAGCAACTTGTGAGGTATATCTCTAGGAATTTCTTGATTTACCCTGTTGACGTAATGACCATCATCAAAGTTAAAATGTGCTGTGGGAGTCTTCATGATCCCACTTTTTTTTTTTTTTTTTTTTTTTTAGCACAGTTTGGTTTCTCTGATCGTCTGCACTACTCACAAATTCTGCGACTGCATCAACATCAGTCTCCACTGCTGCATGTTCTTCTCCTTTACGTTTCTTAGAAAAGAAAGACGAAAGTTCTAGTTGTTTATTCATGTCGTTCTCAAATGCCGAGAGAAAGTTATGCACACTGAAAAACACGTTGCCGCAATCGGCCCAATGAAACAAGGACAAATGCACGAAGAACAGCGAATCACAAAAACACCAGCTATTTTATCCTAGCAATCGCAACAACTGAAAGCAATGAATCACCGACCAGCAATGAGCACTAACCCAGCAAACCTTCTGTGAAAGAGATGGAAAAGAAAAAAACATTGCTACTGTTGGTCTACAATACCTTTGGTAAAGTCGACCTTCGCCTCATTGTTGAAAGTTGATATGAGCTGTACTTGCAGGTCGGCTCAGTTTCTCACAGGAGAAAAGTGTCAAGAACAGAGAAAGCCGAATATTAGTGAGGTTTTAAAGCGTTAGGCCCCAGTAGCATATTCGTTCCTTAGAAGTATTTGTTGGTGTGTGTGTGTGTAGTTGGGGGATCGTATTTGAAGAATTATAGGTCATTCTGTGGCTAATATGTTCCCTTTTGTTCTGCATTTCGATAAGACCCGTTACGTGATAATTTCGTGAGCTTTTCTCTTATCGCTGCAAGTACATTAAAAAAAACTTTGCACTCAACAAACGGGGTGGATTAAGCCAGGTGAGTTCCCCTACATAAGCCACGCTATCTCAACGAAATTATTAATAAGTTTTGAATTGTTATATTGAGATGAATATCATATCTTTTTTCTTTTAAGGTGCGAATGGACTTGCCAATCCACGAGACTTCCTAACTCCAGTTGCTTGGTATGAAGATAAAGATGTAGAATTTACCGTTTTATCGAAATACCAAGGACATCTGTTTGAAGCCAGCCAGAATCATAGTCCCTTCGATGTTGTAGCGTGGCATGGAAATTACGTACCTTACAAATATAATCTTGATAATTTCATGGTCATAAATACAGTATCATTTGATCATTGTGTAAGTAGTACTTTAATTATTGCACATCTCTTCCTCTCTGTCTGTCTCTCTCTCTCTTTCTCATATATATATATATATATATATATATATATATATATATATATATATATATATATTCAGTTTATATATGCCAAAAGACTTGCTAAAAAAAGCAATTTGAAAATAGAAACAATTGTTCGGAATGGCGTCGTTTCGGGGATAAGACGCCACTGAAAATATGTCGCAAGAGACAAGAATGGCAATAACTCGAGAATGAAATGTTCAACTAAGGCCCAGTCAAAGCAATATATATTTTTCTTACCTGAGATTTCATTATTATGGGAATGTGTTGTAAGCAGGGGCGGCACAAGGGTAGCCCTGAGGAAACGTCAATTGTACGCAATAAAGTTGTTTCGGTTAGAAAGATGTGTAACTGAATCAAATAAAGAGAAAATATGAGTTTGCGAAACCATGAACTATGGATTGGATGGGAACTATGATCATGAGAAACACTGAGAAGGATGGTGGACAATCACGAAAGAACGAATCTACGTTATAGGTCACTGGCTCGAAATTTTTCCTGTCCTAATATAGCCCGCCGAAAAACGACGGGAATACACAATAAGTGAAAATAAAATTTCAGAATATGATCCGGTCAAAGGTAGTATGTATGAAACTGTAGTAGTTTTACCCATTAGACGGAAAGTACGGTTTTCTCGTCTTGTCTTGTAGATGTTGTAATAAGTCTCATCTTAAATATAATGCTTGTGTATCAGGTTTCTTTATAGTCTCAGCTCATTTCGCATGCGCTTTCTCGCGTCTCATTGAGGTTCCAAGCAATAGCTACTTCATAACAGTGAACACGTTTTCTGTTTGAAGCAAAACAATTAGAAAGAGTGCCAGGAAACGGACAGTATACGAATTGCCAGTCAGAACTAATGATATAATGTAATTATCCCTTTCTACGACAATAGTGCAGTTCGTAGGGGTCACATGCCTACCGCATCAGCTATCACTTGCCTGTGAGGTGTTTTGATTCATGCAGATGCAAGGCTTGTTGGCAGTCGTCTTATTAGTACTGACAGCCTAGTGTAGTGTAGTTACTCTGTGTGTCGTGTATGTATAGAAAGTACTTTAGCAATGCAATGGAGTTTGCGATTGGCGAGCTTTCTTATATGATGTCTACCTATGGAATGGCTAATGGAGACGGTTATGAAACAATTAGGTTATATAGTGAAAGACTTCCATAAAGGAGACATCCGAAGCATTCCACGCTTACGTATGTTCAGTCTGGTAATGTGCTGTTCAGTCCGTTTTACTAGAGAATATTATTTAATATTCAAAATAGTCACGTGTGGGGCGATGAAAATCCTCACCTGACAACTGTTAAAAGCGATCAACAGATATTTGCAGTAAAGACGTGAGCAGTTATGGTTGGCAACCACTCAATAGGCCCCTATCTTCTCCCTCTCCGGTTAACTGCAGTAGTATGTGGTGTTTCTGCAGCGTAGACTTCCAACTTTATAGCAGATGTTGTGTTTGTTGTTCGTCAGCATATATGCTTTCGACATGACGGGGCATCAACACACTTTAATGTTGTTTTTCGTACGCGTCTCGATCAAATATCCCCACATAGATGAATCGGAGGAGGGAGTCCTGCTTCTGGCTAGCTTGTTCACCAGATCTCATCCAACTTGATTACTTCTTGTGAGGTTACATCAAAATCCTAAACTATGAAACTCCTCTGAAATGAACTCATTGCAAGAATCCTCGCTGTCAATGACATCATTACAATGACACCAAGAATATTTGAGGATATACAATAAACCTTCCTGCGACGCTTTTATGCTTGATCGACGCCGGAGACGTCATTTTGAACATCTACTTTGAACCTGTAGATATATTTCGTACCATTTCAATGTAATAACTCTTTTACATGGTAAAAATTACTCGTCGTTGTCTTTAGCAGGTGCTAACTACGTTCTATGCTGTCTTCCGAAGGTATTTTCGCGTTGTTTCTTTACAATATCCACCTGATTACGCAGCTTGCTTCCTTCGTCGATAGTTTTTATTACCTTCTCTACGTCTTCCTGCACAGAACTAGTTTTCTACAATTATTATTTTTGATATTTTGTGGGATGCGATTATTGACTTCCTGCACTTGCTTGCAACTACTCTAATAAACATTCACACCGTGTAATTGTCTACTGTCATATGTCCGGCTTGTAGTTCCTAAGATTGCTTTTTTTTTTTTTTGTGGTGGCGCACCATCCGTATCAGTATTCTCACTTCCATAGTTTCCATTGAATCATTTCTCTATTCAACATATTTCAACCGGAAAAACTTTGTTGCTTAGAATCGACGATTTCTCGTCGCATTTTTTGCTTCAGATGTACGGAATATTTTACTTTTCTTTTGGGGCTCCCCTTGCACCGCGCCTGCTTCGAATACATTCATATATTAATTAAATCTCAGGTATGAATAATATCATACCTTTGATCTGACCTTCATCAGACATTTTGTTCTCGAGTTTATTTCCATTCTTGTCCAGTTGTGCCAAATTTTCTTTGCTTTCTACCTCCGAAACGAGGCATTTCCAGATATTCTTCCTGTTCTCAAACTGCTCGTTTTATCATCGATTTTTTTCTAATATAGACTACAATTTGAAACTTAAAGATACGCATACCAGGTTTGTCCATTTAATTCCAGGACTGATGCTGTAAAACTCATATGGATGACTTACATCCTATTCGTCCTTGTCATCTTAAGAGTTCCAATAAGAAGGTACTTTATGGCTTATCTCCATCCCGGTTTGTAGAAAAATAGAATATAGTGTTCGGCCGTTGCATCGCTAAGTCTTTGTGTATGATTTGGTGATATGAACCTATTTGGAGACATCGGCGCAATTTCGTGAACGGTGTGCAACGTTCAAATCTCACAATTGCACTTACATAGGACATTTTCTCTTTATTCTAACTGATGGATAAGCGACCAGAATGGGATAATCCTACAGAGAGTTTTTTTTTTCAAGGTAAAAGCGTACAAACCACTGAAAAGTCTTACATGACTCACTCATGCATAGGGAAGAGATACTTGTGACATTTGGTAGGCCTCTAAAGCCGTTTTCGAAAGTTTAAACAAAATTTAAACACATTGATTGTTTCTGTCGATTACTAATTTCACAATCCGAATCCAACTACACGATACGTCGCATACAATCACCTCTGACTCAACACTAATTGCACTGAGATAAGCAATAACTCTGTCTTGCCATCGTTTACACATGTACAGTAACAAGCATAAATATCTCCCCCCTTTACTGTTATAACTACATTTTCTGGTGCTACAGACACTTGGTCCATATGGAACCAACTTACACGTAACATTTCTCACCAACTGAAAGATTGGCAGGCCTGCCTGAACCAGTTCCTTATGCTGGTCATTTGATGACGGATCAATCATTTCTCCATTTCAACATGTTTCTATACTGTTTGGAACGTTGTCCAATGAGTGCCATATATCAATGAAGTAACTTGTTCTGGGTACAATGTACTATTTCACTACATACAACATATGAGAAAAAAGGAAAACACTAATCAAACATGAATTGCAATATTGTTGATATACACAAAAACATCGAATCTGAAGCAATAGAAGGAAATAATATTTTAAATCTATTCATTGATCTACTACAATTCCCCCGTCATTCAAACCCGAGCCTAGATAGACATCCAATATGGTAACCTCAGTTGCTTTATGTAGCACAAAAACTGATAGCTAGTTAAAATTCTTTCATGTAAGTCTAATTGAGACACTAATGATCCAGTTCCAGTTACCTCCCTTACGGGAGATTTATATAAAGGAAGTCCCGGACTTAGAGCCCTGTAGGACTGTTACACTAATATTATTTTAAATGAAAATTGTTTGAAATAAGATTATGTATTAAGATGGTTCGTGCCAAAATGGCCGCATTAGCCTGTTTAAATTATAATTGTTTTCCACACTATTAATGTAATAAGGAAGGATGCGCGGCGCATGAACATATTGAAATTGAATCAGAGTATATTAAAATTGTAACCAAAAACAAAATTGTCAAAAATATTGAAATGTAAATAGTAAAAATTGAATAAAATCAGAGCAAAGATCCTCAATACTTATTGTTTACAGCGTTATCTCTTCTGACACTAATGCTCTTAGAAATACATGATTCTACGTTAAGTAATTTTCCTCATGAAATTTTATTGTTTAGATAATTGTTATCACAGTTTTATCTCTTAAGTATTATTATTAACGATAATTCGAATCTCCATGATATCAGAGATTCAACTTATTTTACATCAGTTATTGCGGCATAAAAGAAAATAAGACTTGTGCCAAAAATACATTTATACATTGACGGAGATGTAATTTAAAGCATTCGCCACAAACGCAGTTGTATATGACTGTAAAGAAAGCCAAGTGTACAACAGGAAACCACATATAAAGTGAGAAGTAGATTTGAGGTACCATAAGAAATAATCGAGCGGTTTGGATTCATTTCTTAATAATGTGTTCTTGTGTTCAAATTTTGGAGAAGTCTAGCTCTTAGTCTAGTTAGTTGTATGTAAACTTCCAAAACAGAAAATAAGACATTAAGTATGATCGCTATCCTATTATTATTCTCTTGAGCAAGGGAGACCAGGGTTCCATTCGAGGTAGCAACTCATATGGTTCGAATCCTACATTCAGTTATGAGTCTCTCATATAAGCTCGATGCTGCAAAGGACACTAAAATCTAATTAACCAACTGTTATTTTCTAAATCTTAACGTAAAATCGTTCCACAAGGTTTTCTTAAGAAATACAATAGTTCATTTGTTTCTGTTATATATTATAAAACTGCCAAATGAAAACTTTTGTGATAATGAAGAAATATTTACGTGGTTTCTATTATAATTACCGTGTATGATACCGAATTTCTTAGCAGTGGAGAAGATGTGTAACTCGGATTAAATATTGAGTACTATTTCATATTGGACCAAAGTAACTCCCCTCTTTTATAAGAATCGTGCTGGAAAGGAATTTTAAATCACAAACAATTAATTATTCAATCAAACTAATAAAATAATAAACACGATTTTAGCATCGTAGAAAAATAAGATGAATATCAAGTATACATAAGTTAGTGGTGGGTAATACCAGGTTGTTTAGAACTTATTGAGTCTTTGGAGGTCAAAGTTGATCAGATATTTATCGTTATTTGAAACATCATTTTGAAATGACATGTACCATTTTGTTCACATTTTTATTTTGATGATAGTTACTTTGTATGTCTTTACTAGCAGCGTTCACCCCGCTTCGCTGCGGTCACCCCGGAACGCAATAAACTTTGTTACTTAGATAATTTTTACTTTTTCGCTTTCAAGTGATATGATAAAAACCATAGAAGATTGCACTAATGTTAAGATTATATCGCCTGTCATTTATGTTAACCCGCCCCGCTTCGCTGCGGTCACCCCAACCCGCCCCGCTTCGCTGCGGTCATCCCGGAACGCAATAAACTTTGTTACTTAGATAATTTTTACTTTTTCGCTTTCAAGTGATTTATAGCGCCTGTCAGTTATGTTAACCCGCCGAGTCACAGGGTCATGCGGGTTGCATATAAATACGTTTATTTTTATACCTATGATGAACTAATAACAAAGGATTTGTACGTATGGACACCTGAATGGTCAATTATCTCAAGACACTGGTAATTGAAAATTAAAGTGATATGATAAAAACCATCTAGGGTCCACATCCTAACAACCCCCCAAAAATGAAAGAAATCGGTTCAGCCGTATTAGCGTGATGAGCGGACAAAGGATTTTTTGTACGTATGGACACCTGATTGGTCAATTATCTCAAGACACTGGTAATTAAAAATTAAAGTGATATGATAAAAACCATCTAGGGTCCAAATCCTAACAACCCCCCAAAAATGAAAGAAATCGGTTCAGCCGTATTAGCGTGATGAGCGGACAAAGGATTTTGTGCGTTCTCTTTTATATATATAGATTATACATACTCACAAAAGTTCTATTTTAACTTAGTTTCGTTATTGCTTTATGGTACTTATTTAAAATCAGTTTTACAACATATGTTCCATGAAAGTAGAGTGGACAACAAATTCTGTAAAACAAATCCACGGATATTTCTTTTTCTGCTCTCAAGAGTAGAAGTGTTATTAAATCGTGGACATTGGACTGAAATTTCAAATTGTATTACGTTGTTGCTTTAAACGAAGGCCTGACTCTGAAATGCTTCGAAAAGGATTTAGAAAAGCCTTCAATACCCAGATAAATGTCTCTCTAAAATCATTTGTCATCACCATAATCTGCAATTGCACAGTGCAACGCAGCATCTTCTGGAAGTGTTATTTTCATCACAGCCCCGAATATTGGCAGAAGACACTTCACCAGCACAAATAGTACCAAGACTTAAACAGAATCGTCAAGATATTTATGCTTAATAAGAGAATGTTTTAAGCCGTCATTGTTTCGTAGTATATCACAAAACTCTTTCTATAAGCTTTTGTTAGAGACCTTACTTTTTATTCCTTGGGGGATCGACTTGGTAGCTAATAAAGCGTGATATACATACAAAAACACGGAATTGAAACACATGACATTCTAAATTTTATGGAAAACCACGTAAGCAGTAACATTTGGTAAGAGAGACTCATACGTTTAGAACACTCTTTATTTATCTTGCATCAATCAAGCATTAACTTAGTACCGCAATGGGCAGAATGGGAGTAAAAGTTTGGAATGAAGGTGAGTGAACGATGGTGGCTGTAATACGGACAATATTGCCAGTTCTTTACATTATAAGTTAAAAGAGGCCTCCTAGACAAATGTTTCGATCAAAGTGATAACCCTGAGATGTGCAATACTAATGTTATCTCGTCTGAAAAGACTCAATATTTTTAAGACTAACTGATAGTTTTACTATTCAATGTTATAGACACTTGGTTTTCAAAATTGAAATCCCACAAATGGACCAATGGGAATTCACACATAAATTAGTCTCGTAAATAGACCGGTTCAACTAGAACGTCTCCATAGTTTAATACATATAACTTTAAACTGAATTTTGCTGTGGAAAGGGGCCTGAGTCGTAATTAAGGGAGTTCTAATATCAATGACTTGATATTAGTGAATTCCTTGTAAAAGAAGCTCGTTGCTTTTCTGATATGGTCAAATAGGGTAAGAATGCTAATTTTGCAGTACCACATAACGTGGAGAATTACGAACTTGGGAAAGGTTATGAAAGTAGTTCTTCGCATGAATAATGTAGTAAAAATGGCGCAAACGGACATGTCCTAACATTTCGGTGTATTATCGGAATACGAAAGTAGGAACACTGAAGTGTGTGTAGTTGTCAATTGGGGTTGTGTGTTGATAGATTGTCTCTGTCCACAAATCCACTTCAAGTGAGGACATTTGCAAATTGGAAGACATCAAGTGTCCATCTATACATTACGTACGGCACGTGAATCACTATTTATAATAATTGCAACGTCTACCGTAAGGCTCTAAGGTATTACAAGCGTGCGTAAAACCGTAAGAATCAGGTACATTGTGCACCATGGATCACGCCACGCTGCAACCGAGTCACAGGGTACTATGTGCCATCTTTTGATAAAAATTGGTGTTTCATTAGAAACCCGTATGTTGGATCAGACGGGCAGCTTGTCGTGGGGGCAAACGGATGGTGATATTTACAGTTATTTTGAGAGACTATGATAAGCAATTAAGTCTAGAAAAATTTTGAACAACCCCACCGGTAATTGATACAGCCTTTCATTTTCCTTTTTGTCATAGTTCGGCATCGGAAAAGGACAACAAACAGATGCCGGTGGAACGCCCAGTCTATAGCATCTGCACTTAGCGCTTTAAGGAAACTGCACTGCCGCTGTCAACAGCAGCAAGAACATTTAACATTCCTCTCAATACATTGCCGTGTAGTGTTCTTTCTGATAGAGATATTTGTTAAGTTTGGACAGCACACCACATTTTCGATTAATATAGGAAACGAACTAGAAACCTAACTATTAGATCTTGAAGGAATTAGATTTGGTTTGACTACGAGGGAGATTTGCTTTCTTTTGGTATGGCAAGCATCCGTTCAGCAACAA
Source organism: Thermobia domestica (assembly GCF_964235325.1). Lineage (NCBI taxonomy): Eukaryota > Metazoa > Arthropoda > Insecta > Zygentoma > Lepismatidae > Thermobia > Thermobia domestica. The sequence continues at coordinate 181,083,618 of NC_137458.1, read as the reverse complement.
CACACAAATGGCTAGTGCTGACTGGATCAGAGGTTTTCTACCGCGTCATAGACGTCTGAATAAACGAGTGGCTGAAGTATTATCATGTGCTAGGTGAGAAAACTTAACCATAGAGAACGCTCAAAAAATTTGCTCAAACAGTCACCAACAATGAAGAGCATATTGAATCAGATGCAAACGGGTGTTCATTGGATGGATAACATCGTGCAGCTGAAGAGCGAGATGAAGGTGATGTACATCTAGGCCTACCAAGAGAAGAAGCAAGTTGCACTTCCGATTCGCCACAAACCATAAGCTTTTCGTGTCTAAGTTCTTCGACTACAGCGACGTCATTAGAACAACACCGAACGCGAACAAAGCTGGGTCAAGAATACTTTCCAGTCCTGGTGCCATGGACGTGCTTCAGCGTAAACTTAGAAATAAATAGTCCAATCCAAAAGCTATGAAGAATCTCCTTGCGACGGTATCTAAAAGTGTGGAGCATCCAATCCATCAACAAAACGACAATTCCATATGACTAATGTTTCTTTGAATGCACAATGGTATACAAGAAGGGGAAAATGGATTTTGAGATGTCATTTTTGGCTTCATATTTCATGTGTTTCCAATAGACATGAACCAGTACTTTGTGTGTGTGCGTTGTGATGATGATTCTGATGATAGATTTCCACAGTGTCTATTTGCCCCCTTTGTAGCGTCCTTATACCCCACTGTCGGTGGCATATGGACACTTCGGCATTATTTTTTCTTGTGATTTTTCGTGGACTACTGCTTTTCGTTCACAACTTTTCCTGTTATGTAAAAGTCTGTAGTTTCCAACAGAATATGTATCCACCTACCTAATATAACATGCATAAAAATCTACAGCCATATTTCATTAGCATGTCTGTTTGCCCCACTTTTCCCCTATGTGGCAAGTACACCTTCATGAGAAGAAATGTCCTGTTCTTCTAAATACAGGGTTCCTCAGATAGTAGATGAAATAGAAAAAGCACTGAAATTTTTTGTGCTCGTTGGGACGTAAAGTGCATATGCTTATTCAACAGGTATTCGTAACATAGATGTTAGAGCACAGTATATCATGTAGAGTAAATTACAAGGAATGTAATAATATATGCAAAATATCCCTAGCCACCATATAAAACTCAGTACAGGCTTAAGTTCGGTAAGGCTGTTTGTAGCCCCGGTACACGAGAAAACAAAAGCAAGAAGACTTCGTTGTTACAAGTTTTCTAGGATGCAACGTTGTCAAAGGCTTCGCCAAGGTCCATGAACTTTGTCAAGGCTATGCGCCTGATTTCATGTGCTTTGGTTACAAGCAGGAAGATGATTAGCTTTCCTATGCTTTGAACATTTGATTCTGTTTCATTTGATCTGTCATGTTTATCTAAGCCTGTTTTGTTTATAGCCTTACTGGAGCACTCAATGCTTTTCGTGTTCTATTGTTTCCTATTGTAGCTATTTCATCAAGTTTAATATTTTTGAATTGGTTTTGCTAGTAGCTTTTGTTTAGTGAAGCTAATTTGATTTGTTGTGTTTTGATCATTTGATCATCTAACACTTCCTCTGTCAAGTGAGTAAGATTATGTTTAGCTACATAAGCCTGTTTTGTTTCCAGACTTGCTATAGCACTCAATTCTCTTCATGTTCTACTTTTTAATATTACATCTAAGCTCTATTTTATCGTGTGTAATGTATTTGAATGGCTTCAGTAGAAAGTTTTTTTTTTTTTTTAAATGAAATGATGAACGTTGTATTTACCTTATAATGATCAACGAAATTTAACAATGATGAAAAAATATCGGTGTGTTCACATATGTAATTCAGATCGTATCATTACTGATCGTACTTAACTCAAATTAGCCTATAGGACAGTGAAATTAGTAACAAACATTCAGTACTGCAAAATTAGGCACACCTATTGCAAAATTAGGACATATAACTGCGAAATTGAAACCCAATTGTATTATGTACTTCGATGGAACATTCCTAAATTTTCAAAAGCAGCAAGAAAGCAACAATATCTTTCTAGTCAGGTTAATATGTACCTCCAAACAGGAGCGAGTCCCAGGAAAAAAATCGGGGCAATCGCCCCCCCCAGAAGAAGAAACTTTTTTATTTTAAATATAAACAAAACCCATCCCAGAGTTTGGAGCTCTTAAAACTGGCTCTAAGTAGCAGTAGTACAAGCCATCACCTCCCCACCCAGAAATCCGTCCTGGATCCCCTCCTGCTTCCAAAACAATCAAGTCTGCTGTTATTTGCCAATTATATATTTTGTAATATATATGTAAATATGCAATTCATTGCGAAATTGGGTATACTTGTCCTATATTTCAGCCAAGATTTTAGTGTTGAAACTGTCTTAAAGCATACCAATATCCAAAGCAAATTTTCATAAGATTAGCATTTAAAAAGCAGTTGCAGAATTTAAGATAGACAGATGAACGGCTTGAAACTTCAGATGAGTAACAGATGAATCATAGAAAGTTTCCTAAACGTTTAATAAGTCCTTAGTTTAATTTTTAACTTCATACAAAACGTTGAACTCCCTATACTTCCTGCCTAAGATTTGTTCTACTTGAGCCATCTTGTAGTTGTTGTATTGAAACAACTTTTTCACATTATTACATTTATAGTAATGAAGAGCTTCCAATGATTCAAATCAGATCGTTTTATTTTTAAATCTCTGTAGCAAATATAATCCCTCCTGAAGTTGGGAATCTCCGTTTATTTGCAGATAACTGTACCATCATCATCATCATCATAGGTATTCTGCCTTCATTGGTAGGTCACTTGCCGCAGCTGAGAAGCTTCCATGCTTCACGGTCCTCCGCTATCTTCTTCGTCTTCGCGTATGATCTTTCTGTTTTTATATCATCCATTAATTATAGTCTCCTTCGCCCCCTTCCTCTCTTTCCCGCCGCCATACCCTCTAGGACGTCCCTCAAGATACAATCTCTTCTTAGGCAATGTCCCAACCAATTTCTCTTCCTCTTCCTAATAATATCTAAAGGTGTTCTTTTCTCATCCACCATTTCGAACACTCTCTCATTCGTTTTCCGCTCGACCCAACTAATTCTTTCAATTTTTCTCCACACCCACATTTCGAAGGATTCCAGTCGATTTTCATCACCTTTACGTAATGTCCACGTTTCCGCCCCATACAGTACAACACTCCACACGAAGCATTTTATGAGTCTTTTTCTCAACTCTTTACTCAAGGTCCCACAAAACAGACTTTTCTTCCTCCTAAAGGCTTCTCTCGCCATTCCTATCCTTGTTTTTATTTCACGTTCGCACTTCATGTTATTACTAAGAATACTACCCAGATATCGAAAACTATTCACTTGTTCTATTTTCTCCCCTCCTACTTTTATATTTGACACAGACCCCTTCGTTCCAATCACCATGGCTTTTGTCTTTCTAACATTTATTTTCATCCCATATTCTTCAAAGCCCTTTCTCATTTTTTCTAACATTTTATTTATTTTCTTTTCAGATTCTGCAACAAGCGCCATATCGTCTGCAAATCGTATGCATCTAATCATTCTACCTCCTACCAAAATGCATCATCATCATATAGGCTCTTTTTCACTATCTCTTCTAGATAGACATTAAATAGTGTTGGCGAGAGGAGCATCCTTGTCGAACTCCCCTTCCAATTCCACTCTCTTGGATAACTGTACAGGGCAAAATAAATATAACATAATTTGCCGGTTTTGTCTTGGACATAATAATTGTACCGAATTTTATATGGTACTTTAGTTCTTTGAACTTCCAAAATTTTCCTAACGACTATGCTACAGAAATCTTGGAATAATAAAATTTGCCATAAGAAGACAGGAGTGTAACCAGCTATAAAAACACATTTTAAATGCATTACAAAAATTACTTAACATTGTTAAACTCATAGATAAACAAAGTAGAGTGCAAATATTAGTTCAAAATGTGGTAACCTCTAAATTATAAAAGAAGTGTGGTGTGCTTACAAACACCTTCATCGCCGAGTGATGACAGAGAACAATATCAGATTTCGAAGTACCATTATTTATAATGTATGTACAGCTGCTCTTTCTTTGCAAACTGTTTTATAATGTAAGATTGCTGGGCTTAAGCTTAGTGTCTATTTTTTATACCAAGGATCTGTAACTGTCATATCGTAAGATAATACAGAAACAAACAGAATATATGTGGGAAACGTAAGTATATAGGTAAAAAAAAAAGAGATTACCGGTAATTCAGTGGAATAAGTGTGACGTAATCGGGGATTGTTAAAAGCCAAGATCGAAACAATGTTTGCATCCCAGACCTCATTCTGTTTCCTTACCCTCGTATTTTTTAATAAAATAGTAGAGTACGTGTTTAACATTTTAAAATTAATAATAACTGAAATAATGTAATATGTAAGGTGTGTCATATAATTTCTCCTTCAATATGACATGTTTGCCAATGTAGGACACTGCATTCATGGATTGTCTATCCATTTCCAATAGAATTTCGACTTTAAAGATAGGATTTAAATTATGAGCTATCATGGCGTCTGGAGTGGAAACCAAGAATGAACCGCCGCTTCAAAAATGTAATTTTAGTAACGTTTTATTGAATCCCATTTTACATTCACTTATTATTCATCAGTTGCCATTCCAACATGCAATAGTAATTCTTTACGTGATGAAAATACATTTTGCACCATTATCGGAACAGGTACTATAACATAGTCAATAAGACGTTTGCCTACGATCGTCCTGGGTTCGATCCTAGGTGTGGACAAAAAATTTTTATCCTATTATCCTGGTTCCAATGCTACTCTGGAATTCCCTCAGGCTCAGGATCCGAGGGAAGATGTTGAATACGTACGTTTTCAGATTTGAAACAGGCATTCCCGACTGTTTGATGCATCACGCAGTATGATCTTTTCATAACCAACACAAAGCGAACAGGTATCTGAAGGAAGGGAAGGAGTAATGTAGGTGGAAAAAAGGCTTGTGTTGTTTCTTACGAGTCCTCGAACAGTAAAATCTACAAAACAATCGGTAACGTATTGTTTGCCAGCAACCACTGTTTTTTATTTTATCTATTGTGTACTGGTTACTAAAAATACAAGCAGTAATCCATGACTTTACAGAGCAGCCAGTAGTTCAGTTCATAAGCAAGTATGACCGTGTGTGGAGGGTGTATAATTATTATTATTCTTGACTCATCTAACTTTGGGGATTGAAGACAGTTATAAGGCTTGAGAATAAGCATGCGCCATAATAAACTAAAATCAATTTAGTTGCGAAATATAACATTGAACACATTTTTGCGGAGCTTGGACTGTAATTTATCTCTCACTCTTAATTGATTTTCAACCCAAACGATGGCGGTGATAGTGAAACTTTAGAAGTAATATAACCATACAACATATTGTATAAAAACTAAACATGGTTCTTTACGAAAGTTACCATTAAACACAATCCTTAAAATGCATAATAGAGTAGTAATTTATTTCTGATTGATGTTATATATATGTACAGACGTGTTTAAATTATTAGACTCACGCTCGAAAAAAATGCAAAATTGATGTAGTAGTCCTAATTTCATAGTTCCAGAACATTTAATTTAATGGTTAAACCACCAATATATGATCCTTCATTTGATTACTGTACAGTTGAAGCGGTGATATCACCGTTGAACACCAGATGGTATTAGTGTGGGGGGAGGAAATTCTGAAAGTGGTGTTTCAGTTGTAGATAGCTATTGTGGCTCCTATCAAGTTACAGTCTCAAGTGTTGTGGTTGCTGTCGCAAGAAGTTAACGACATTCAAAGCGTTCAACAGGTCGAATGGGCCAGTTTAAAATGATCGTGACGTGTTTCGTGTATCAATCTTTTATTCTGTGTAGTCCTGTAATTGCAGCATAATGGAAAAAGCAAAATACCTTTCTCCGCGTAAAATGGAAGTTAATAAAATACTTCTGGTGGAAATGAGATACTCGTATACACAGCAAGCAGGCCCGTATTTATATATTGTGCGCTCGTGTGCTCTAAATAATTTGCCGCCCCACCGCACAAACTTATATTTCAAACGAGGAAACAAGCCTTGATTTTGCAAACCTACCATCTCTTGTTGAGTATCAGTTTAGGTATTAGAAGTTACTACGTAATTTTAAATGGCCTAATTCTTTCAATGATGATTATGAGGTATTCTGCCCGAAGGTAAGTGTTTGACCCGAAGGTAGGTGTTTAACCCGAAGGTCTCTGGGCAAGGTGAACCCATGGTAGTTTGCCATTGCCTTCCATGCCGTACTAAGGACAGGACCTACAACGTAACTTGGGATCCGAACAAATTGTGTCCCTACCGGAAATTGAACTCGGAACCCCTTGATTACAAGGCAACGAGCTTAACCACTCATCATTTGGGACACATTCTCTCAATACTGGCATGTAATTTATTCATGTAGGTTTTAATTTACTGTTCGGAGAAAATGCATTCTATTAATTCTTAATTAACCGTTATGTAATTTCTATATTTCATACTTTCACTTGAATTATAATTGAATATCTTAAATATTTCTTATCATTGTAATACTAAAGTATGAAATTTAAAAAATTAGACAGTGTTTTTGACATTGTTTACTTTGAACTTATCACATAATTAAAGATTATTGTGAGTTTACTGCACTTCCTAGGGTGGGGCGAGATTTTAAAAGTAATCGAAAACGACAGTATAGTGTTGAATTCATAGTTTTCGAGGTCGCTAAGTTTAACGGTATCAGTTTTCATGATGTTCATCTTCACCTCTTGGGGTGGGGGAGGATGACTTTTTAAAAATAATCAGATAATCTAGCTAATTAGTAACTTCTGTAATTAAAGCGAACAAAGCACATTAACATATTTCCTCGCGCTTGCGCGGGACTCTGTGGGTGACTAGTTTTAAATATTACTTTATTATTAATCTTGAAAAATTCCACAATTTCGCCGCCCCCTAAATTATGCCGCCCTGTGCTCTAACACAGAATAGCACTTACCTAAATACGGGCCTGACGGCAATACATTGCTAGTAGAGTTGGGATAGAACAAAAATCTTTGAGTAGAATCTCTGTTGAAATGAACAAGAGCCAAAATAGAGTTGAGAAGTGTGGGCGAAAACCAAAGCTATCGCTAAGAGGTATCAGAAAACTAAAAAGATGGGCTGTGAGAAACAGAAGTGCAACTTCTAATACAATTAAGCATAAATTTGGCTGAGTATGGCGCAGACATTTGGCCTGAAAGTGTTCCAGGGATTCTTTGTGCCGAGGGAATAAAAGCGCACGATCAAGAAAGAAAACAAAAATTAGAGTCTACTCCAATCATGGCAAAGAAGCGCCCCGAATAAGCACGAGGCTGAGAATATTGGACTGCTGACGATTGAAGAATAGTGTGTTTCAGTGATAAATAATGTATCTTTGTGTCTGATGAATGTTCACAATACGTGCGACGTTGACCTGGGAGGAATTCAAGTTGGAATGTCTTTAATAAATCGTGAAGCATCTTACTTCAGTCATGGTCTGGGGTGTGATCTCTATCTTCGAGCCTGGAAGACTATATAGGACAATGAAGCACGACCAATACCTACAATTTCTTCAAGAAGAACTGCTTTCCCAGACTGCACTCTAGTTTGATGACGTACAATTCATCTTTATGCATAATGGAGCCCCATGCCACCGGCCCAAAGCTGTGACAAAATTCTTCGAGGACTACGAAATTAGTGTTCTTCCGTGGCCAGGCACTAGTTCTGATATTAACCCCATTGAAAACTTTTGGAGCTTCATGAAAGAAAAGCTACAGAAGAAGCACATTAGAACCAAGCTTCAATTGATCAAGAAGATCAACAATTTGTGGTATTACGATGCTAAATTGAAAGCAAAATGTGCAATACTCGAACATAAGGTGCCACGAAGGATAAAAAGACTTTAATAAAGAATAAGGGATTTCATAAGAAATATTAATCTTTGTGTGAGAGATAATTTTCTTGTAAGTATTCCATTTCGTTTTTTGTTTCCAATTTGGATATACACACTTTATAGTAATTATATTTGAATGTTACGTACGCATTTGTTTTATTGATATTGAAAAGCATATGCCACAACCAGTAGAAATTACGACAGATTTACAAAGTTGTAATTTGGACTATATTCGAACGTATTTTCTCACGTAATGTAAGAACAACAAAATATTCAGAAACTGAATGTTGAGTCTAATAATTTGAACACGTCTGTATATCTATATCTATATCTATATCTATATCTATATCTATATCTATATCTATATCTATATCTATATCTATGTGTGTGTGTGATAATATACTGCTGGGAGGAAACAAATGGAAGAAAGACTGAAAAATAATTAAATCGGGAATTTTTGTTTTCGAGTATTGCAAAGTTCAGTGTTACTTTGTATAGCGATGACTACAAACGTCTTTCAGGGTCCGTTTTTGTGAAATATAATCCTTATTAGCTGAGAAAATTATTTTTAGAAATGAAAAAAAAAAACGTAATGCCAAAACATTAAGTGGGGCGAGCGCCCCCACTTGCCCCCACGTGCTCACGCCCATGTCTAAAACGTAAACATAACTGATATTACTCTGCAATTTGTATCCGCGAATTGCCTGGAGAGATTTAACTGATCTATTGTGTAAGATCATCAATTTTGCTGGCTCAGGTTCTAATTTCTTCTACTGACTTGATACAACAGTGGTATGCTTGTTCGGAATTAAGTTGTGAATGTGTTATTCTAGTTGAAGGATGTTTCTAGTTGAAGGCTGTACTTCTATGATAGGAAGTTTGGGAAATATAATTCGTGTGTGAGTGCTATTATGCAAGTGTTGGTGTGGGTGTGTGTATGTGCGTATTTCATACGATGAAAATGATGCAAATAAGGTGGTAGAAGCTCTACGTCAAATTGAAGTACCATCTTTTTTTTTTTTTTTTTTTTTTATAACGTGAAGTACGTAATGAAGAAAGGGCGATTGCAAATACTATTTTCAGTTTAATCAAAAACCCTGAAGACGCCACAATTACTGAAATCCTGGATGATGAAGAAGTAGTGCAAATGCCTTGCTGGTAAGTAACTAAAAGAGAGCCAGTTTATGAACCTTTAACTGATGGTGAGGTCAACGTTTGTGTTCTTTTCGATTATGTCAAAAAGGCACTTGAAGATACAAAGAGAGTGAAGGATAGGAACTTTTATCGCGGTATCAGAGATATTTTGATCAACAAGAAACTAAACGGGAAAAAGTGAAGGTCATGTCATAATTTATGTGGTCAAATTTTCAAGAGGCAAGAAATAATCTAATAGCTGTCCACGAAATTGATATCAGGCGATGGGCATGTACAAAAGCTACAGAGTTGGGTTAACTGATTTCAAAGGTGGACCATCCTGGGTTTGGAATTTCCAGACAGCTTATAAAATTGTTACTCACAAGGTGACGCGCTTTGTTACACACAAACGTGCTCAATTAGAAGAAGAGATTGTGAATACGGCAATCGCATTTGATATTGAATTCAGACACAAAATCGTTCCAAATTATTGTTCAGCTGAAATCCTAAATACCGATCAATCTGGATTCAATTACGAGATTTGCACACTATCTCCCATCGGTGGAAAGCACCATTGTTGGGAGTAAACGATGAAGGTTAGTGTCTGATGAAGATAAAGTTGAGTTGTCGAAACCGTTACACTGTAAATTAGTTTTTAATAAAGAAGTGTATATACTCTGGTCAGAAGTGTTTCTGAAAATAGATGTGCTAATGGAGAAAAATTAAAGACTACAGGGAATGCCCAGAAAACAATGAGACTGGCCATCGCGTGGCGCTCCAGTCGCCAGCAGCGCGCTCCCCAGCAAGAGAATTTGTAGTGGGGGTAGAGATGCAAAAAAGAATGGTTTTTTTGAATCAATGTTTTTTTTTTACATAAAAAGCCGGCTTTTTGGGAAAAAACGAGAATTTTCGAAATTTTGGCTTGTTTCATTTTCATGATTTTTCTATCTAAATAGCTTTCTTATAGTATATTTTATAGTTAGATAAGAATTCCAATGACCTAAATGCCATATTTCGCTCTGAAATTCACCATCAAGATGGATGGAGCACATGTTTTACGAATTAAAGCAAACATAAAGAATGTAGTATTTGAGGGCAATTTTAGAGGCTATTTAACTTTATTGAGTTATCGACATTTTTTCTTCCCTAGATCATTTTAGTTCGTCATCCGTGTTTCATTTCTAAGAGCTTAGTACTTTAGCTTCTAGTGCAAAGGTTAAACTTCCGTTTTTCTATATATCCGTCAAAGCGTACGTTTTTAAATATATCCGTCAAACCGTAGTTCGCAATTTCTGTTATAAAGTAGCTGTGCAATGATTTAGCAATAATTTTCCGGATACAACCTTGAATACCAATTTATACAAATAATCAGTAGCGGATTTAGAAAAGTACTTTGGGAGGGGTTTCTCTGATTGTTACGTCTTTTTAAGAAGTCCTAAATTTATTTGGGAAGTGCTTGAAGTTTATGAGTACATACATAACTAATATTTCGTTTCGTTTATATATTCAGCAATAATCTTCCGGATACAACCTTGAATATCATTTTATACTGAGAATCAGTGGCGGATTTAGAAAAGTATTTTGGGAGAGGGTTTTTCTTACAAATGTTTAGTTTTCGTAAACATTCGTAATTTTTATTTGACGGGAGCTTAAAGTTTATGAGTAAAGGCATAACTAATAGATATTTCGTTTGTTTTAGACATTCCGTAACTTTGGGAAACAGGTTCAGTCCGAAAGACCGCCCCCCTAACCTTCGCAAAACCGTCACTGCTGGTAATTAGTAATAATAACGATTTAAAAACCATAAGGAAGGAAGTCGGCCAACTCACAGTACACGCACTATTTCTGCATTCACAGATGGAATGAAGAAAAGCTTTGTCAGAATGGTCGAATGCTGGGTTGAATCCCGGACTTCCCGATAGAAGCGAAAAAGCTAACCACTCAATCATGTTTGTTCTGCAGTTGTATTTCGCTTAACTTAAATATATTTCGTACTCCTTTTTTTTGGGGGGGGGGCGTAATGATGTGTTGAATCCCTCTTGTTAAAAATTCAGAAAACTTGAGTATATCCAACCATCTGCATTAGTTTTATTTCCTTTCCACCTTTTAATCAAGGTGTCCAGTGTTCAATTCTCGGTGGAACCACAACCCTTCTTTCATGTTTAAACCAAGTAGCGGTTCGGGTGTCACTTTAAGCGAAAGTCTTCTTGATAACTTCGGTATTACGTAAGGATGTTAATCCTAAACATACGAAACGAAACCATATTGTATATTTGTGCATGCCTGAATGCCTGTTGTTTTATAAAGAAGCCAAGGTTGATTAAATATATTGATAGAAATTGGCAAAATTTATCGATTGCTTACGCAGCTTCCAACATTAGCTTGGATTCTATTTTCAATGATATCTACATACTAAACTTGTAATTTAATACCTCAGTTTTAGCGTACTGATTATGATACGTTGACCTTTAAATTTTACATGCAAAGCAATAACAGGATTTTTCCCGTTATTGTTTTACATTTAAAGTAATGACGGGATTTTCCCCATGGCTAAGGCGGGAGTTTCTCAATTTCAGAAATTTCCTGACCTGCCTTTTTTAAGCTTATGGGACCTCTTCCAGTATAATCCTGTTGTTGCATAATAACACTAAGGCGAACCAAACTTATTTCTGTGAATATGTAATATAAATACATAAAGCAAAATATCTAAATAAAAAACCTGGTTTAAACCAAAAACACTGGTTTAAACTTTCCCCCCAAAACAGGTTTTTGACATTTTCAAAAACCACCATGGTTCTTGCCAACACTGCTTACTTTTGTATATAGGAGGTTAAAAAATTCTTATTATATACATTGGTTAATCCTTTGGAATTCATAACTCAAGTATGTTGAAGAAAAATTGTTTGAAATATCTTTTCGAAATTCATGGTTTATTTTCGAGGTTTTATATTATTATCGGCATCAATCACTAATTAAATGACTTTTTGTGTTATAGACAAGCAAAACAAAGTCTGCTTTATCAATTTAAAGCAGAATTTTGAAAAAATGCCCGAAATTTCTCAAGCAAAAAAGCGAAGCAGAAAAAAAACGAGTTTTTTTCAAAAAAGCCGTTTTTTTTCGAGCCCTTGCATCTCTAAGTGGGGGTCTAAGCTAAGCAACGCACTGGACGTCAGTCGCGTCCGAGCTCTGATGGAGTAAGGATCATGCGTAGCGCAAAAGCTACTTTTCAGTTTTTTGTTATGGCCGACTTTCAGAAACAATCTCGTGAACAGTTGTTTGGCACATTTGAGGTCTTCGGCGATCAACCTTACACTCAAGCGATGGTCGGAATTCAGGAGATTGTTCACTTTGGCCACATTTTTGCCCAAACCATTCGTTGGAGGGCATTCAGATCGCTCCATGTCTTCAACGGTCTCCCGTCCGTTTTTGAACTTTGAAGCACCGGAAAACCCGGACCCTTGACAGGGCGTTTCTATGTAAGCCTTCTTGACGAAGGCAAGCGTCTCGGAAAGATTTTTTTTTTCCCAGGTGAAAACAAACTTTAATGGGAATGATCATTTGTTACGTTTTCTGTCGTGGCGGAAACTCAAAAGCAGCTTTTGCGCCACATGTGATCCTTACAGCATCAGAGCTCGAACGCAACTGATGTCCAGTGCGTTGCTTAGCTTAGTGCCCCACTACATATTCATCTGGCGTGGCGTGCGCTGCAGGGGACTGGAGCGCCACGCGACAGCCAGTCTCATTGCTCTCTGGACAGGCCCTGTAGTCCTTAATTTTTCTCCTTTAGCAACATCTATTTTCGCTTGTACCAATTTCGCACTGTCCGTTCTAACTTTCAACTCCGGATCTCGGTATCCTGTAAAACCTCTGGTTTTCCGGGATGTCTGAACTTCCTCGTACGTCCTACTTGCAGCATAGAGCTCAGCTAGAACCTTTTCATGATACTCCTTTCGACATATTTACATGTATGAATACTTCCTCTATAGGTAGCGTGATGTCTATGTTACTTCTGTTATTTCCTTTAACAACGAAATTTGTTAAACATAATTGAAGTATGTAATAATCAAACGTAGTGGCCTTTGAAGAGATTATATTTCATTTTTAGTTTCGCCGCAATTTTGACCTGTGGTATTGGGGAGTATCTCGAAGGATTTCTCTCTGTCGCATTGAGTGGATAGAAGTTAGTTATTAGGCTCTTTAAGATTTCGACGTGAACAACATACAATTTCAGTTTTGCTCATTAGACCAATTTACTGTCATCAACAGGGCCCGGATCTTGTTGACCTAAAATTATCTAAAAAGTGACCTATAAAATGACACTAAAATTCCTGTAAAATGACCCTAAAAATCACAAAAATTGACCTTAAAACTTGCGATTTCTTAAACGTTTATTTCATTAAACATTGACATTTTTTAATATCCATTGGATTTTTAATTAACATTTCTACTCATATTCAAACAATTTTGTTCCAGTTAGTTGCACTCTATTGATCATTTATATCTATTGATCAGTCCATTGTACGGCATTGTAGGTCCTAAGTATTGAAAGCGTCAATTCACTCCCGAGTTGGAACTAAGAAGCACTCTTAAACAATAAAAGTTCCCAAGTGTACACTACATGAGAATAATAGATAGAAACCTGTTTAAAATCTGTGTACGCCTTCTAATCCATTTTTAGTTATTCACGTGATCACATCCTTTGTGGTCAACAACCCAAAACTATCTGTTTGGCCACCTACCAATCCCCACCTTTCGTTAACCAGCTACAGCTTAGTTTTCATTAGCTTGTTAAGAATGCAATTTTTCCACCCCAATAGTCAGGAAGCATGAAAAGAGATTATTCAACTTCGTCTTTTTCGCATTCGTAAACCGTGTTCATTTAAAGATTTCCTTATGTAGAAGAAAAAAAATAAAAAGGCCATAAGTGACCTAAAAGTTACCTTAAACTATTAAAAAAATGACCTGAAATTTCAAAATGGCAAAAAGTGACCAAAAGTTGACCCTAAAAAACTATATTTTTAGAACCTAGAGTTGATGGATAACGTTTTTATTTGAACTTGCCTTGTCCTATGCGTAACAGAAAAAAGTTGACTTGTCAACAAGATCCGGGCCCTGGTCATCAATAATATTATTTTGTTAAACACGTATCTTATGTGTTTATTACAGTGTACGGTACTTATTATTACCAATAAGGTATACCGAAAGTAGCCTTTAGAATTAAGACATTATGATTTTTTTACCACCTATGATTCATGTTACTAAAAGTTGAATAAAATTTGGCAGGTCGAAATTATACCATTTGTAAATAGTAATATTCTCCTACATCATACATTAATTCTGAATTTTCACTTGTATCGTAAGCTTTGATGTTGTTATAAATATTAGACCTAATGAAGGTAGTATGAGGTGTTCTTAATAATTACTGAGTTTCCGTTAATATTAGACATTGTATTGCATGCAGTGCTATTACATTATAAAAGTCGATTTTAATGTTATTTTGTCGTAGGATCCTTCAATCTTTACTGTACTTACGTGTCCTTCTTTGAAACCTGGGACAGCAATAGCTGATTTTGTGATATTTCCTCCAAGATGGTCTGTGGCTGAACACACATTTAGGCCCCCTTATTACCACAGTAAGTACAAGGGTTTGAGAGTTTTTTTTCATTATAGCTATGTATTTTGTGTTGACTTTGAATTTACGTGTATCGTCAGTATGTGTAAAAATGTGTACACATTTTGAACTGTCATAGAAAATTCATTTCCCAATTTACAAGGTTAAATTCCTGGAAAATCTATGTTTCCTTAATGACTGGTAGCTGAATTGTTGGTCAAGCTGCGCAACCCAGTTAGCGGCAATAGAGCAACATCAACATGGTGAACCGACTTTCGAGCTTTGAAAAGCAGAAGGAGGTTATTAAGTGCTACTGGAAGTTTGAAAATATTGCTGCTGTTCAGAGACAATGGAGTCGGAGAATGAGTTTGATCCACCATCAAGAATAACAACTAAACGTTTACGAGACAAATTTAAGATTCATGGAACTCCAAAATACAATTACATGCGCGAATTATTCTAAGTCCCTTAAAATTGTGAGTTTGACAACATCGCAGTCGACGTAACGGTAGGGAAAGTGAAAAGAAAAAAATAACGAGACTTCCGAACACAGCACACAGTTTGCTGTTTGAAATACTCAGTTATCTTTTATAACTAAACGTAATGATACATTTAGAACATCATAGTACTTGGTAATTGCAGAAAACTTGGTTGTAAGTAAAGCACACACGCTTTTCGATCACAACATTCGTTAGAAAAAGGGAGGGGGAGTTGTTAAGAAATTCGTTCTCTATTCATGAAATAGGAATGGAACTTCATAGTTGTTTCGATACCCATGGGAGCTAAGTTCTTGCTTTTTGTGCGGATTTAGTACTTTTGAACCTGGTTTGAGTCTCACTCGATCCTCTTACTTTTTTCATTTTCTAATTTTTCATTTATTTTTGCCGTACACTTCTAATTTATCCAAAAATAAGAAGGTGTACAGGTGTAAAACCTTTTCTATATATCCCAATGTGTTTCCTTCTTAGTGCAAATTACTTCTTGCATCGATCCGTAAGATTTTCGTAAATCTCAAAATAATTCCGGAGTTCTAGTGTCCAGAAGATCACTATCAGCGCTAATAGCTCCTTCATCACTACCGCAACGCAGTTCATATTATTATTATTATTATTATTATTATTATTATTATTATTATTATTATTATTATTATTATTATTATTATTATATGCTTCTTTAGCGTGGGAGACCCGGATCGATTCACGGTGGGAGCTCATGTGGTTCGGGGCTTACGTTAAGCTGTAGTTCACTTCTCATATAGCCTCGCTGTTGAAAGGGGCGCTAAACTCAAAATCAAATATATTATTATTATACTTGTCTTTAGTGTGGGAGACCTGGGTTTGATTCCCGGCGGGAGTTCATGTGATTCGGGGCCTAAGTTTTTTACGTTTACCCGCTTAAAGGGTTGCGCCCTTTCTTCGGGAAGAGGTTGAATGGTATAGGAGCATCAATTGTATCATGAGAGGGTCTAGGTGTTGTTTAGTCATCTTTATTTAACATTTTATTTTATTTACTCAGAGGGATGGGCATCAATTAATTGAGAGCAATCTTCATGTGCCATGGATGCTGAGGAAGATCGTCTGGCTGAGATATAAGTCGTAGTCGTTCTTGAACTGCGGTACCTGAAATGAAGTGAGAATGCCAAAACACATTGCGGTGATTCAGGTTCATCAGGAGCTATAAAACATAGGGCTCAATCACAGAAATAGACGGCAGTCAAGACGGGAGGAGTGGTAGATGTCATGAGGGTGAAGTGCTATGACGCCATAACACATGGGTATTGTTAGTAAGACGAATGCTGTTAGCTTCTGTTTCTGGGGCGACTCAGGAACTATTGAAGACAATGGCAGCCCTGTTAGTGGGTGGTTTACTGTGCATGAGATGGATAGATGAGCGGTGAAACCGTGCCAGGATGATAAATGTCAAAAACTTCCGGATCGACGTTCTCGCGACCGATGTTCAAATGATACAGGGTCATCAGATGTTGTAAAGATGTCGGATAATAAACAGCAGGGGTATCAAAGTCTCTATCATAGCGGAGAATGTTCAGGAATACTTGATGAGCAGTTTCAATGTGTTTCTTAATGTATTTTAAGCGGAGAGCCTCAAGATGAGAGCGGTGAAAAACGAATACGGTCGTAGAGGAGACGGGTTGGGTGGGGGACCTGGATACGAAAGGCTAAACGAAATGCATGGCGGTAGAGTATTGCTAGCTTTCGATAGTACTTAGGAGGAGCTGACAACCAAACTGTGTGACCATAAGTTAAGACCGGGCGCATGAAAACTTTATAAGTGTTTAGAAGGAGATTTGAAAGTAGACCCGACGTGGTACCAACTAGTCGTTTCAGTAAGTTAAGTCTGTTTTTGGCTTTCTCGATGACAGTGAGAAGGTGCGGGGTCCAAGTAAGCTTGGAATCGAACACAATGCCTAGATACTTAAGAGTGTTATGGATGGTGACTGGTGAGTTATCAACATGAAGTCGTAATAAATGAGGATTTCGGTGTACTCGAGATAGACGACCAGATGGTAAGAAGACTATAGCTTGCGTTTTAGTAGCATTGATTGCCAAACGCCAAACGTTGCACCAGTCAACAAAAGTGTCGATTGCCTGTTGAAGGCGTTGTTGGATACCAGTAGTTGTCCGTCCGACAGCAAGAAATGCAGTGTCGTCAGCGAATTGGAAAAGTTGTATACCAGGAGTGGTTGGTAAGTCGGAGACATATAACAAATACAACAGGGGAGAGAGAGAAGATCCTTAAGGAACACCAGAATTAAGGAATATTGAAAACGACAGCGCATCATTGATCGATATGTAAGCAAGTCGGGCTGTGAGAAAGGAGTGTATAGTCGTATGTAAGAGAGAGGAAGTTGGAAAGAGTATAACTTGTATATAGGACCCTGGTGCCAAACTTTATCGAATGACTTTTCTAAATCGAATGTAACCAGACATGATGGATGGCCATGGTCGAATTGATTGTATATAGAGGTGCTCAGACGTAACAGGTGGTCCAGAATGCTGAAATTGGGGCGAAATCCAGCTTGATGCAATGGTAGAAGAGCGTTAGTCTGTAAGTGATCGTGGAAACGACACACTAACATACGTTCAAATATTTTGCTGAACGTGGACCTCAGTTGTATAGGTCGATAAGAGGTAACGTCAGAGGGTGGTTTATTAGGTTTAGGAAAGAGTAATACTTTTGAGTACTTCCAAGTGATGGGGAAAAACCAGTACGGAGTATAAATGTATAAATAAAACTTAGGATGGTGAAGACAACAGGAGGAGCGTTTTTAATGAGAGTATAGGTAATCCCATCAAAGCCTGGTGCAGTATTTCGTTTCTTAAGAAGAGTAGACTGGATGTCTGGCGGTTGGATGGGTACTGTGAGTGCATTATTTAGTTCCAGAGCGTGACTATGATGTGGTTGCAAATGTGTTAAGTTAGGATCAGATAACCGATTGATTGCTGTAAGTAAACGTTGTGGAGTATGCCAGCCAGGTAAGGGAGTAAAGATATTTAGGAAGTGTGCGGCAAAGGTATTGGCCTTGTCCTGATCATAAGAGTGTGCTTGCTGGTTTACAACTATTAGGTTTCCTTCATATTAGTTGCATAAGCCAAAGGCACTGAAGGAAATTTGTTGCCATTGTGCAAAAGGACATCCTTCAAACTAGTTTTGGGAAAGTCAATAAACAATCTCCACTCTGTACTTATATGTGCACGTTCGAGTGTATCCATCACAGCATAGACATTATTACAATACACTAAATCATTTTCTTGAAAATGTTTTGAAACTCTGTATGACGGTTTCGAAAAATACACACTTTAGTGACACGATGGAGCAGATTCCAGCCTTTAAGTCTAGAAGCAAGAAGTTCTGCCTGTATCTTGTAGAGTTTTAAATCCCGTACGAGGTCATTTAGTACACCCTGAGTTATCAGATGGGGATCCAATGTGGATCTGCTTTCTACATAAGTAGAATCATCTTCATTTGGAAGTTCAGTAGTTACCTCAAGTACGTAATCCTCATTTACCTTAAGATGAGCAGGGGGTACTTGGTACAGGTAATTCTGCACTGTGTGCAACTGGCCTAATTGCTGATGACAAATTAGGGTACTGTACTGTGTGCTCAGATTTACTGGTTATTTCTTTCATTTGTCATACAAAAGTAGCAGTCTGAAGAATGATCTTTTGGTTCCCTCCAGATCATCGGTACTGCGTAGTTCATGTTTCATTCACCAGTTGCCCACCCAGTCAGACGTTTCACGCAAGGCCAACAAATGTAGTGAGGAGTCCAATTCTTATCTTGGTTTCGTACACAGCAACCAAAATATTACTGATAACACTTCCTCGCAAGTGGTGTAAAACATCGACGTTGCAATTTAAATGTCTGCTCCCCTCATACATAACAGAAATTGTCCGGTTGATTTACACACTTCCTCGGCATCTTGTATCCTGTAAGGTATCACACACACATACACACACGAATCTACACTCCATCAATCATGAAGCAGCACAAACATAATGTAACTCAGTGCATCACCACACAACACAATCTATTCGAAATCTACAATGCACAAACACTTCAACTTACAAGCGGCCATATCTAAAACACGTCCAGCTTGGACCGTTACTCAACGCTACAGGCTACGTGAGTCATCAATTTTTTATGCATTGTTGCCGATCAAAATATTAAAAAGTGACTTATTTTCCACAGAAATCATGCGTGTATTTGTGCTTGTATTTGAGTATCCATCTATGTGATGACAATAATACCTCAACTTAGGTTTTACTGTTTGGTAAAAGTCTTGCATAGTATATTCTTTATTACCTATAAATAGACACAATAGTTTATGTTTCTAGACAGAATAATACGATTCACATGAAATTAACATTATTTATTAAGTAGACATAAAACTATGTTTTAGTGCAGTTCCTGTTTCTGTATCACTATGTACAAATAGCAATTTGAGACAAACAAAATGTTATAAACTACTTTTAGGAGGGAATTTCACACAAAATCTCACTAGAAATTCCCTCATACAAAATGGCGACATAGTGTACACATCATTGAAAATATGTTTTATTTGAAGTCCAATGAGGTATAAACCGTGCTTATATTGTAATTTTTGTGGAAGTTATATGTGATCTTATCTGCATTAATCAATATGGTAAAATGAACAGTACACATATAATATTTTTATATAAATATCTTTATTTCTCTAGAAAGAATAATGCGATTCTTATGAAACTTAGAGGGCTTACTAAGTATAAATCAAGCTAACATACAATATAATTTGTGTGTTTATATACCTAAGGTACCCGAGCTACAGGTACAAAAATCGTAAAAAAAAGGTAAATTTGAGGGAAAATTTCCCGAAAATCCCTCTGTCAAGGAGAAATTGAGAGTGATAGAGAAAAACTGATTGTAGATTCGAATTCTACCTGAAAAGTTCTATTAGAATCAGATATTTTCATTTCTGTGTCAAAATCTTCTAGACTAGTGAATCTGTGTAGAATATATAGTTAGTAAGTCGTATATTACTACTATAATATTAAGTAAGTTCTTAGAGATGTGGGTAAATTGTATTAGCTCGGCAAAAGATAGCATCCAATGAAGAGCTTTTACTTCTGTGGTGAGAACCTTCACGTACTTTACTGCACATTGTTGGATAACGTACAATTTTAAATTCTTTAGAGTACTATGTCTCCTCAAACAATGTTCTAATTAGTTTCTTTTCCCTTTACTAATGCTTTCAGCTTTTATCTTCTTCCTAACTATTTTGTTAACATTATTTTGCTGATTTTTTTTTATTTAGTAGCTATTTATTTATTTATTTATTTGTTTATTGAACAAATTGCCAGATACAACATAATTATGACATTTTACACAGGGAAATGTTAAGAAGCAGGAAAAAAGAAAAAAAAGGGTAAAAACTATAAAAATAAATAATAACAACAATAACATCAATAATATCAACAAAGAGTGCACAAGTAATATTATTTGGCCAGCATGCGTTTTATTGCTCTATTAAACACGGGGTAGCTCTAAAAAATGTCCACCTCACTAGGTAGATTATTATAATAGTTCGATACTCGGTGAGAAAGAGACCTCTGTATAATTGTCAACCTAGGGCATGCAAGATGAAATAGGTGGGTATTCCGGGTTTTACGGGAAGGGAAACATAAGGATAGTTGTTGAATTACGGTTTCTGATCTTAGGTTCCCATTAACTATCTCATGAAGAAACTTCAGATCAGAGTTATTTCTGCGTACTCCGGGCGCTCGGATATTAAGATACAAAATTTCCTCCTTAGGCAATATTCGAAGTGCGGGAACACGAAAACGTACTATTGCAATAAAGAAATTAAGAACAGACTCAAGTCTAGAGAGATGTGTAGGTAGTGATGGGCAGTGGGAATATTCCCGTGGGAAGGAACTTAAAAAAATGGGAATATTCCCGTGGGAAGGAACTTAAAAAATGGGAATATTCCCGGTTTTTTCTCTGGCCTATAAATTCCCGGGAAGGGATTTATTTCCATTTCTTTACTTTATCTTCCAAATTATAAGAACCGTATGACTAATTACATTATTTTAATATGTTATCATTTACTTCTATGTTTTAAAGAATTTGGAGGTTAAAATATTTAGAATTCTTTGACAGTACTTTATATAACTAATAATATGATTTTTAAAGTTCCATTTCCATTTGCACTAAAAAGTAGAGTAATTGTTTAGTATTGAGGGGCCAAAAGTAGCAAAACGTAGGATGATTTACGGAAGAAATGAGGTGAAAGTAATGCTCAAGTAGTCAAAAAGGTATCGAACACATTTTTTAGGGCAGTAGGGAATTTGTACAAACCGTAAAGGTAAGTCGAACTGATTTATGTGAGAAAAGAAAGTGAATTGTTGGTAGCGAAGATAGAAAACAACGTGCCCAGCGGTGCTCTAACCCGCCTTCACTCGCTAACGCTCGCTCGGCAATGCTCTCTAAATTTAATGTTGGTAACGTAATTTAACGTATGAAACCATAAAACAACAACATCGGAATAGAATATCGCAAAAACGTAAGTGCAAAATCTGACCAGACAAAGCTAAACAATCGCCAAAAGTAGCAAAGTACTAATTTACAAATGATCGAAAGAAACCATTTTGTAAAGTAATGTAAAATTATGTAGAAATAGAAATGAAGTACTATTAATAAACCCTGAACCACTGTTATTAATAGACGTCAGTCTGTCTCCTCTCTCTCTCTCTCTCATCGAATTTGTGAAGAGGTACTCGAACTTCTTTTACATGTGATTTAAAGCATGTAATTTCGAGAAATGGGGAGGAAGAAAAGTCGTGTGTGGCAATGTTACATGCAAAATTATAAAGACATTAAAGACATGCAAATATTGTGAACATACATACTTACGCGGAAATGTTGACAAAATGGTGGGACATCTGTGTTCTGGCAGTTACCCAAGCTAATTTCTTTATAACATTTAAAAAGTTAATATGTTTATAATATCAGTAGTGGAAGTTTAAAAAATCCACCAAGATGTAAATTTAAACTGTTTAGCGGTTTAAAAGTATATGAACTTACTATACCATTTTTGACACATATTTACTTTCGTGGAACATATTGTAAATAAATATCCATTTTGCGTACTCTCTAAATATAACAACATGTTAATAAAATAACATAACATTGTTCAGAATATACACTCTAAAGACTTCCCTGGGTACAACAGTAATAATATACTGTGATATAAAAACGAATTTAACTTTGAAATTATAATATAGTAATAGAATGTAATTTTCTTTGTGATTGTACATAAATTCCCGGAAAATTCCCATTTTGGGGAATCTTCCGGGGAATTTTCCCAGGGAATATTCCGGAAAAATATCTTCCCGGGAATTTACCCATCACTATGTGTAGATGCGGCCATGGCTCATATGGGAGAGCAGTATTCGGTCTTGATTACTATTAGAGTTTTATAGAATGTTGCTAATGAAGCTACAGTGCGTAGTTCAGTGAATCGGTAAAGAAGCCCCAGCATACGCATTGATTTCTTAACTATTGAGGAAATGTGGTCAGAGAACGAGAGTTTCGAATCAAAGCTGACACCAAGATCATTATGACTAACAGAGTGTGTTATAGGGGAATCTTTAATATGGTATTTGGAGGGAACAGGAGACTTTTTCAGAGTAATTGTAATACTTCCACATTTCACACCAGTCTACAAGATAATTTACGTCTCCCTGTAGGGCAGTTGTGTCATGGAAACATGATGATATTTCTCTATATAATTTTGTAATCGTCAGCAAGAAGTGAAAGGCCACTAGAATTAGCTGATAAGTGAGAGTAGAGATCGTCTATATACAGGACAAATATCAGGAGCCCTAGTACGCTTCCCTGATGCACCCTCGAGATCATGGGTTGGGGCTACAAGTCGCCCCTGAAAGAACAACTTTCTGCTTACGGCCCTTCAGATAGCTGATGCTTAAGGAGAGAAATTTACCATGTACATTGAACCTATTGGAAAGCTTGTGGAGAAGAAGAATGAGATTGACAGAATCAAAGGCCTTGGAGAGATCAAATAAATGACATCTGATTCAGTATTGTTATTTATATATTGAGCTGCACAGGAAAGGAAAGTACTTCAGTTTGTGAGACTTGAGCTTTTCGGTAGAAAGTCATGCTGAGAAGTGTGAATGTAAGGCGACGTGAATTTGAGAAGCCTATCTTTGATTATTTTTCCGCAGATAATACATTTACAGAAAGAAGAGATATTGGCCTATAGGGGGATACTTGATCTTTAAGTCCTGGTTTATATGTTGGGGTTACCTGAGCTAGTTTCCAGCTGGTAGAATAATATTCTTCTCTGAGGCATCTATTGAATAGGATGGATAGAAGAACTGAAATAGCTGAAGTGGTTTCGTTAAGATAGAGAGAGCCAACGTTGTCCGGCCCAAAACATCTATGTGGAGAAAGCGACTGCAAGAGAACCGAAATATCACCCAGGGTGGTAGAGAGATCTGATAAGGTGTTAGTACAGATGGGGCGAAAAGGGGGAAGATGGGTGGTAAGAGGAAGGGTGGTAAATGTTTTACAGAAGTAGTTATTAAAAAGGTCAGGTCTTTGACCATCAATAGCTTCAATACTCTCATGATGAACTGTTGCTGGTATGCCGGGAGATTTCGATCAAGATTTAATTACTGACCAAAATAGTTTAGAGTTGCTAACAGTAAAATCACCAATTGAGTCCATGTATTGAAAGTAATTACGTCGCTGTACATTCTTCGTAAAGCTAATTCTAGCGAATTGTTTGTATGTGTAGTAACTCGGATGTGACTTCCATAGATTCCAGGCAATCTTTTTGTTTTTAAGAAGATCATGCAGCTCATTGTCATACCAGACTGGAAACTTCTTCGATTTTGACGTTTTTACAGAGACAAAATCCTTTATAGTTGAGTAGACAACAGATGTGAATAGGTTCACCGCCTCTTTGACAGATCTTGCCTCCAACAAACACCAAGGAAATTGTTCAATAGCCCGACAGATGTCACCGCAGGGGGCTTTTTTTCCAAAGAAGTTGTGACCTACTTTCAGGGCCGTGCTGGGATACTAATGAGGGCAGTGGACAAGTCTACTAAAAGGGCGCCCATACAAACGGAAATATATATATACAGTGAAACCTCTGAATAACGGGCACCAATGGGACATGAATTTTTGTCCGTTACAGAGAGGTTCCAGAAATTTAATTTCCCACACGGTAATTGTATGTAACAATACATAGTAAATATATTATGTATGAGAGTAAATACGTAAAATTCAATATGAAAATACTCTCGAACGTATTTGACTTACTGGGAGGAATGAAGAAGAAATTAATTTATGTTAAATAATATTATTGCTGGGGAACGAGTCAATATATTCGTATACTGTAAAAATTACATGGAAGGCGAAAGCGGAAGGGGAAGCGTTTTTCATTTATTTCAAATATTCAGAACCTTTTCAAATGATGGAACTAACTAATCGTCTAAACTCTTCTCTTTAGCGAAAAAGGCATGCTTTTTCCTCTACAAGGGTAATAGGACTCATTAGCAAGTGTTCTCTGACAATCTCCAGTACGATTGCAAAAGAAACATGTGTGTAGGAGGAGGGTGTTTGTGAACTAGCACGATATCTTTGTTGGCAGAATAGATGAAAAAGCAAATTATTTGGAATGCATATGTTTATTGACAGCCCAATCACAAAGAATATCCTAGGAAGCCGGGAAAACTCCAACCCAGACTTGTCCCAGTATCATAAAACAAAAATGTGGTTGGAAGAAACACTGCTCGTTACAAACAATGTTTGTTTTATTATGTATGAAATTGTTTTGAAAAATGCAAGGCCCAGAGGAAAAAGGACTAAATTTGTTAGGGAAGGGAAGATCTTTCGCATAGAATTCTTGGCCATACGACTGACCTTGCATGAGTGTTATTGCTTACTGAAAGTTTTCTAGGATTTCCACCAGAAACCAGGTTTATTGCGGGCAGGAAAAATAATTCAACTTCAGCTTGAAGCTGTTCTGTTTGATGGTTCACCAGGTCTAGACTCATGATAGATACACTTGTGGGGAAAACACTTTTCTGCCTACTGTAATATATCGCAGATCCGGGAATAATTCATGTCCGTTATGAAGAGGTTATTGAAACGTTTGGGGGAAAAGAGAATTGTCCGCGTCCGTATCTGAGTGTCCATAAAAGGGAGGGTTTTATTCCGTAAAAGAACATATATTTCTGTCCGTACTATAGAGGTGTCCGTTAAGGGAGGTTTCACTGTATATATATATATATATATATATATATATATATATATATATATATATATATAGA
Organism: Thermobia domestica; assembly: GCF_964235325.1. NCBI lineage: Eukaryota > Metazoa > Arthropoda > Insecta > Zygentoma > Lepismatidae > Thermobia > Thermobia domestica. The sequence continues at coordinate 181,058,085 of NC_137458.1, read as the reverse complement.
GAGAGAGAGAGAGAGAGAGAGAGAGAGAGAGACTTTGATAGAAAGTATGGGTGCCATTTTATATCAAAATCACCACCAAATTTGTTTTAGTATTAACATAAATAGCTAACCTCGAATCGAAATCCTCTTTACTACAGGAAAACTTTTTATTTCCTGTAATAACATTTCTGTCAAATAAAAAGAAGCTAAATGTATCAACAACTTAATATAGCACGCCTATGGACGCAGAAGGCTCATTGCCGCGTTTACAAAAGCTCTTCATTGATTTCTGTCCTTAGAAAACTGAACCCAGTTTCTTCTTTATATTTCAATCTCTGCAAGAACCATTTTAATATTTTTCTCCCATCTCCGCCTCGGTCTTGCTAACGGTCATTTTCCTATTTGGATTTCCAGTTACAACTTCGAAAGCGTTTCTAATTTCTTCCATTCTGGCTACATAACCTGACCATTTGAGCCTCCTAGACTTTGTGACCCTAACAATGTTTGGTAAACTGTATAAAATTATGCAGTTCCTCGTTATGAAGTTTCCGCCTTTCCCCATTCTCGTTCCTTTTGGAGTTTGAATATTGGTTTAAGAATCTTGTTTTCAAATACTTTCAGTCTGCGATTTTCCCTCAGAGTCAGTGATCATATTTCGGAACCATCCAACACAACAGACATGATTATCGTTTTTTATTTTGAGCTACAAATTCCTCAACAGAATTAGCGACAACAAAAGATTTTTGACTGAATAATAGCACGAAATCCCTGCTTTCAGTTGACATAAATGTTTTAGTAATTATGGTTTTGGTGTGTTAATAATGATCCTAGATATTTGAAAGTATCTACTTTGTCGAAAGAAAATATTATTTGGTATTTTAACGCATCCATAAAATGCAGTATTACGATCCCGACAAACTTTCATTTATTTAGTTTTCTCTGCATTTACTTTTAAGCCTATATCCCTGCTAGCGTTAATTAAGATTTCTGCGTTCCTTTCTATTGTTCTATCATTCCCTATTAAATTTACATCATCAGCATACGCCATAACCTGACAAATACAATTCAGCTCTAGCACCTGATTGCTGTCTTTGATTTTCCTTATAGTGTTCTCCAGAACAAAGTTAAATAATTATGACGACAGCACATCTCCTTGTTTCAGGTCATTCTCAACGTGAGACATCATGAACAAGAATTTCTCTACTCGAACCTTACTTCGAGATTAATTTAAACATATCTTAATTAATCTAACTATTTGGTATTGCAAATTATGTAAGCATGTTATACAATGTTTCCCTCCTACCAGAGTCTAAAGTCAATAATTGATGTGCCAGGGTGTTGTATTCTCTCATTTCTTTTCAAGTATTAGTCGAATGGTAAATATCTGGTCGATAGTTGATGGACTTTACCTAAACCCGTTCTGATAATCTCCAATAATTTCATCTGCGTATGGAGTCAATCTTGCTAATACAATGTTTAAGAGGATTTATTGGATGTTGACAGAAGAGAAATACCTCGATAATTATTAAATGTTTTGTTGCTTTTCTTCTGAACTGAAACAATGATTGATTCTCTTCACTCTTGTGATAATTCCTCCTTGTTCCAGATAATGAGAATGAGTTTGTGTATCTTGCTCTACAATTTTTCCCCTCCAGCTAAAATCAACCAGAATTTCTTCTACACTCGGAGATGTGTGTTTATTTTATTTTTTTTAAATAGCGATTTCTATTTCTGTCTGGTTAGGTTCTGGAATATACGGTTATGCTGCATACATTTCACTTTCTCCACGCGCATTAGTTTTTGGCTATGTGTTAAGCAAAGTCGTCAAAGAAATCTTTCCATCTATTTAAGATGCTATCTGTATCAGTGAGAACTGTTCCTTTAGGTTTCTTTAATATATAAGTACGAAGTTGATAGCCCTTCTTAAGTTCGTTGATGCATTTATACCTGTCCCGAATGTTTTTGTTTTCACTATTATCTTCAAGTTAATTAATTTTAACTTTCAAAAGTCGAGTTTCTTTGTTCTAAAAATATTCCGGATGATACTGAAATTTTATGTAGTTATTTCGTTCGGATTTTGTAGCCAACGCAGTTTCTTCTGTTTTCTCTTCTCTGCTACTTCAGTACATTCGTAGTTGAACCATGGTTTGTTCCTACGTATTTCTGCGTGCTCCAATATTTCTTTTGCTGAAATTTTAATGTTATCTCTAATTTCAACCAAGTATCTTGAACACTAGTGCACTCCGAACTTTCTAAAACTGAGAATCTATTCGACACTTCAATCTGGCTCCCTTCTCACCTGACTCTCCTCTATTTAAAAAAAAATACCGCTCCGTTTTCAAATATTGAATATTTTCTTTATTCAACGATAGTCTCTCTCTTACTATCACAATCAACTCCTCTGAACGACCGAACATCAGTTGTGCTAGACTGTTCTTTTCTGTCTACTAAAACATGATCTGTTTGAATATGTGTTTTTCCATTTGATGACGTCCAAGTATATTTATGAATGTCGCGATGTTGGAATTTTGTAATCTTTACGATAAGGTTCCTGGATATTGCACAGTTCACGAGTCTAACGCCGTCGTCACAACCTTCCTTATGCAAACATTTATTCCGTATAATCGGTTGGAAAATACCTTCTGGTCCTACCTTCGCATTGAAACCGCCTAACAAAATTTTCATATGGTATTGCAGGAGATGATCAAATACCCGTTCTATTCTTTCGTAAAAACTGTATTTTTAAATCGCCATCCTTATTTTCTGTTGCGGCATGTGCATTTAAAATAATAATATAACACCACCGACCCTTAAGAGAAGTAAAAGAAAATCTATCATTAACAAATTCAACCTATGTAGTTGCTGATATTACATATTCGTTTGTGAACGGAAAGCCCTGTTTCTAGTTGGTAGTTTTTAACTTGTTCCCCGTAAAAGAACGTAAAATTTCCCGACTTGATTTCCTTCTCATCTAACTTCCTGATATCCCACTAGGTAGAACCTCTATTTCTAACTTTTTTTTTTTTTTTTTTTTTTTTTTTTACAAATTTTAACGCGTCTGTCCTATAGAAACTTCTTATATTTTTTGTTCCAAATCTCATGTCGATTTTACTTTGCGAAGTGCGTGCCAAGTTATCAGTTCTGATCCGAGGATTCTGCGAACTTATCTTTTTTTTTTTTTTTTTATGAGGTTGTTAGCCTCACACCAAATTCTCAAACTGAATTATCACCCCTTGTCTATCCGCGATATATTCACAGCTAACCTCTATATCCCAGAGGCCTTCTCCTCGATCCACAACCTGAGGACGCGCCGTGCCGTGGTGACAGGAAGACCACAGTTTACGGAAATTAATACAGCTTTATTTCAGAAATACAACAGGAACTGATTATCCGAACACTGCTTTAAAACACACAGGAACAATCAATATGCTCGGATATATGGATACATATTAAGACTGTGAAAGCTTCGATGCCGTAAAAATCATAAATTAGATACTAGTGTCAGAGTAGTACTACATAAATGTATCGTACGTTTGACTATCCGAACTATTCTTGATGTATCACATTGTTTCGTTTTATAGCTATATAACTTTCTGAAAGTATTTGAGAACAAGATCCTGAGACGAATATTCGGACCCAAGAGGAACGGGAATGGGGAATGGCGGAAACTTCATAACGAGGAACTACATAATTTATACGGTTTACCGAACAAATTGTTAGAGTCGTCAAGTCTAGGAGGCTTAGATGGGCAGGTCATGTAAATAGAATGGAAGAAACGCTTTCAAAGTCTTGACTGGAAGACCAATCGGAAAACGACTATTAGTAAGACCTAGGCGCAGATGGGAGGACAATATTAAAATGGATCTCGCAGAGATTGGAATACAAAGTAGAAACTGGATGATGCAATTACCTAAGGATAGAAGTCAGTGGAGAGCTTTTGTGAACGCTGCATTGAACCTCCGGGTTCCGTAGGCCATAGAGTTAGTTAGTTAGATTATACTCTTTACCTGTTCTCTGCCAATAGCAACTGTGTGAATTTATAATACAAAACTGAAATACAGGAGAATAAAATAAAAAAATAATGTGATATTTCGCAGGACATCTTATGTCAAGAGCGCCTTGTATTCTTCACAGATTCTGTAATACCAGTCAGTATTTGAATTTATTAAACAAAGCCGGTATACAGGATAACTAAAACCACTTATCTATAATGTAATGATTCGTAGGGCGCCTTATGTAAAGGGCACACTGTACCTTTCACGGGTTCTTCGCCAACAGTAACTGTGTGTATTTATTGTACAGAACTGTGCTATACAGAAGAGTAAATAACATCGTTCACCTTTGATGTGGTCTCGGAAGGGCGTCTAACGTGAAGGGCGCACTGCACTTTTCACGGGTTCGTTACCAATAAAACTAAGAATTTATTACTAAGAACTTGTACCTTTATTTATACTGTGATATTTCGGAGGGCGCACCGGGACACGTCCCGGTGGGCCAGCACGGGCCTGCCTACTTTTGAGGGGCTGGTTTGTAGTAGTGGAGGAGAAGAAATTGAATGAAACATCCAAGAAATTGTGATCCAAGGGAAAGAGAGTTCTGCATGGAACAATACAACGAGGCTCTAAGTTAGCTTTCAGTTTATTTTCATGCTCATTCGTAATACCAATGATTCTTCTGCATCCCGCAAGATACCTCTATTGATATACTGCATGATAGTCCTTAATAGCCTGTACTTCTTATAGGCGTAGTAAATGTAGTGTTCAAGTGTGTTGCATGTGACGCAAAACATTATATACATAAGTGTTTTTTATAATATGCACTAATCTTTATATCATGTTCATTAATATGTTATCACCGTGTAAAAAGTAAATGATATTTAAAATTGTATGAGCACAGTGTGTTTTATAAATAGATTTGTCACGTTTAAGGAAAGTATATTTCAATTATTTCTTTAGTCACAAGTTTCATTTTCGATCATATGAAAATGTACTGTTTTATAAGAAAATGGAGAAATAGGGAAGGGGATCGAGATTCGATCCACAGGCAAATTATTTCATGATTTACTACGCGTTCCTATACGTACATAAACACTGAAACTCAGCTGATACTTCTTTTTTTTTTACTTTAGCTTTCTTACCGCTGAGCTTTGGTTACAGTATCGACAAAAGAATTTTTTCGGACGAAATCTATAAGAAATCTTGATTAAATAAGCCAAAATATGTTCGGTTGACAATATAGGCACCAGCTCAGAAGTGTAACATTCTCATTCAGTTTTGTATTCTTGATATATTTCTAGTACACGAAATTACGCTAATAAACTTGTTTCTGTATCCCCCGTTGCTATCAAAACTCCTCAAATTCATGGTTAGTAGAGCATTATCAATCAATCATTTATTTACTTGTATGTTTATTATTTTATAATGTTTTCTGGAACTTTTTCATGTAAGCATTGCTTTCTACGCTCTCCACTGACTAATCAGTCAATATATATATATATATATATATATATATATATATATATATATATATATATATATATATGTGTGTGTGTGTGTGTGTGTGTGTGCATTTTTGCAAACAAGCATCAACATTTTATGTTCACGGAACGTTTCAAAAGCCATTTAATGTTGAGGTGATTTTTCAATTGAACTCAATCAAGCCTTACTATAAAGCAGGACTAGTAAAAGTCACTTTGTACTCGGGGGAATTTTAAACCAATATATATGTGATAGAATATACGTAACTTAAACTATGGCAATATCATTTGAAAATAATTTAAAATTGTAATAATATATAATAATAACATTACAATGTGTAGAGTGAAGAAAATTAACATTAATGTTTGAATACTTGTTTTCAGGAAACTGCATGAGTGAATTTATGGGGCTGATTTTTGGTAACTATGAAGCAAAAGAAGATGGTTTCCTTCCAGGAGGTGCCTCACTTCATTCTATGATGACTCCACACGGTCCTGACACAGATTGTTTTGAAGGGGCTACAACAACTGAACTTAAACCTTCACGAGTAGCCGATGGAACACAGGTTCATTTTTGTTGCTTCTTACAAAACCTTCATATAGCGTTAAAGGTGTTAGGTGATTACCTGTATGTACAACTAATTTATATATATTACTCACATCAAAGTAAGAAGAAACGTTCATATGAACCTGGAGTCAAAAATGCTTAGTTTCGGAGTTATAGGGTACCAAAAACGGGGAAAAAGGAACTTTATACCGCTATAGCGCCACGAATGTGAGTGATTGAGCTAAGGAGGTGTGGTCCTCTCATATAAACCAAACCTGCTCTATGCAAAAATGGATGTAACAATGGATTCCGCACAGATGCGCAGGGATTCCCGGAGAATATGTCAAGGAAAGAGACGTTAAAATAGGCGTGAATGGATAGCTTTTCTACCTGGCAACCATAAATCGTGTGTGCCATGTCGAGATCTTAAACAGATAGAAATGGTGGACACCGTGAAATCCACTATCTGTGGTTGCATAACCACCAGGTGACCAACATAGGTGGACCAAGGCGGCATGGTCCAGTAAGAACCGGGCGAAAGAACGCCGCATACCGTCGGCGAAGTAGAATATCTCCCGAACGGAGATATTGACTTCGGTCGAAAAAAAAAAATGAAAATCAGACCCAAGGGAAGCGATGGTGCAAACCAAATAACGCAGAGGGAACTGCGCAAGGGGACTTTGCAGAAAGAGGGGGAGTCACCAAAGCAGACATGGTAGGGGCAACGCAAAGTGACACAGACGATGTACGATGTACGATGGCATGTGACGTAGGACTTACGTGTGAACGGTGGGATGATAGCTGGAAAATAGGGATTCCCCACTCCAGCGTCGGAGAGCAAGGCAAAGGAACACCGCCGAATGAAAATGCAACGTTCCCATTTACCTGGACCCAGAACATAAGTAAATAAAGTCACTGTCTTTTACGCTAGTGTGTCGATGGCCAGCCCCCTTTGAAACATGTCCCCATTCACTTTATGCTGCGGGTCCAGGTAAGTGGCAACGTTGCATTTTTATTTAACATTGGGCGCGTAAAAGTGTACAGCCCAAACATCCAAAATCCCTCACTTTAGATTGAAAACATTATATTTGGAGACGGTTTCCCCTCTTATGTCTTGTTGCAACTCTGATAATAACAGTTACCTTATGTCAGGGGACTTTTGAGATACCCTGTATATATATTCCAGCATTAATATAATATATTTCTGCATATCAAGAGAGGGATACACTGGGAGATTTGTTACGCTAGTAGCAAATGGTCAAACTTTCTATTGATAACACACTCGAACACGTTATTTTATGTTCCTAGCTGTTGCTTGAAGAGTTGTTTTGTGAATAACGTTTCCTTGTGTATAATGTTCTACTTCAAATCATCCTGTACTTGAGGGTAAAGTAGTTGGATATGTGTCAAATCAGACAACACTAGGATGCAATCACTTGGTAATTACTCTTTCGTCATGGAAACTCAAAATCAGCACTATAGATTGCTTTGAAGTTTAGCATGTGAAAGTCTTGATGAAACTCTGTATGGAGTATAGACCACATGATGTCAATAATTCGATGATCTTTCACGATGGACCCTGAAACTAGTAACAATACTTAGAACATTTCTAGTATAGTTACAGTAACTGATGAAAAAAAATAATCCTAATTTCTTCAACTTATCTTTCCCCGTGAGGTTTGATAAATTGAGTGCGTGTAGGCAAGAATCTGAAACAGACTTAGGACGATTACTCCAATCGAGCCTTGGCGAAAACAACTGCGAAGATGATCAATGCTCACCTCAGTTATTCTCAAAAAATTAAATTGTTTCCAACTTGTGTAGTAACGCAAGTATTGTACTCTTTCTGTTTGTTATGATCACCAAATATTCTATGGTATATTCTGAATTTGAAAGTTCTCTTAACGATTTAAATGTGTCTCCAACTTAAAACTAATCGTGAATACAAGTTTCAGGCGACTCCATCGCAGGAAATGATAACACAGTACAGAATAACATAATTCCTTCTAAAGTAACTCAACACTTATTTGATTCTCATGTTATCACAAGACCTGTATTCGATGATTCAGAAAGAGAATTCGATGTTCAATCATATCTGCGATCATTAACAGATTCCATCACCCGCATTATACATGAAAGTTATTAGAACCACTTTTGAGTTAAAAGAAAGTAACATTACCAATGCTTTAAAAAAAAAAATCGAAAATTTATATTGAGTGAGTGTTTCTCGGCAGAAAGACTTCGGGCTGAGAATTGAGCCGTACACGTCCAAATTTGCTTACAGAAAGTCAACAACAGATCACATTGTTAGAATAAAGAAAATCAAATCTGTCCTGAACCCTCCTCTAGAGGAAGAGGATTTGTTTGAAACCGTTTGTGAACATTTTAATACAAACATTGAAAGAGTCTTTATTTCCGAAAACCCCAGAGGCATATACGAAATATTGTCATTGTTCAACATTGGCAACCATTACTCAAACCCAATCAGCAGAAATAAAACACTGTCTCGTTTTCATCAAAACCAGACGAATTTCAATCGATCTACACATAATCAGAAGATTAACGAAAGCGAAGACGAAGCTGCCTTTAATACTATCGTTTAATACTAAATCCAGCCTCACTTTCTCCTCTCTTACTGGTCACGAGCACTCTAAAACTATCTCTTGCTCTCTGTAAGTCTCGTAGATTACGTTAATAAAATTTGCATTCTTAGTTTCCTCTAGAAGCATGTTTGACAGTTTCTTACACACTTTAGGTTATTGACCTCTAAGTTCCTTACTTCTAGCCAACTTCTTGGTTTCCTGCAAATTTATGAATTCTTCATACTATACACAACGGTATATACATGCTATATGCAACGATTATTAACTATTATGAATAAAATATTAGTACTTGTTCTTATAAATACATTTACTTTAAAAAATACAAAGTATCTTATAATTGTAGTTAAATTAAATATGTAAACTAAATATTCAACTGAAAAGTACATAATAATTTACATATTAGTATATTAAAGCATAGCAAATCTGCATGCCACAATATCCTATTGCAATAAAGGAATAAAATAAGAGGTGAAATATATATACTTACAGTACTCACTTCATTAAAAAAATCTACTTGTCGCTATCTATTTCCGTTTCATCCATTATGTGAGCAATGTTGTAACTGGAAACCGTAAATGTTTACTTGTTTTGGTTTGAACAAACAGATAAAAGTAGAGACAAAACTCATTGTTGGGACGCTGAATCTGTCAAAACATGCTTTTCGATATATATATATATATATATATATATATATATATATATATATAACCGGTGTTGATGCATAAATCAAGTATTACAACCGGAAATATACTAAATTTCAATCACTTCCGGTTTTGGTAGATTGGGGCATGTTGTCTGGAGACGTTGAAGCGATTTCAAGAAAGAATTTCTCGCTATCTATTACCGTTTCTCTTATATGGAGACCAACGCTGAAGCTTGAAACCGTGAATTTTTACCAGTTTTGATCTGAATAGAGTGCTAAGAAAGGAGACGGAACCTATTCTCGTAACCTGAGAAGATTACAAAAACAAGTATTGAAACTGGAAATAATTAGTAAATGTCAACCTCTTCTGCTTTTGGTAGAGAATTGTAGGTGGTAGTAATATGTTCTCTTGGGGCGCTGAATCTTTCACCCCAAAAAATCGCTTCTCGCTATCTATTACGGGTTTTGTTCTATCTCTACGAACGCTGAAGCCAGTGTCGTTTAATTGAAATCACTTCCTGTTTGAAGAGAGGATTAGCGAAAAAATTAAACTTATTCTTGGAATTCTGAATCGATTGCAAGAAACAGCTTCTTGATATATTCCACCGTTATTGTTCCATGAAAATAGTATTGAAACAGGAAGAAATAGTATATTTCAATCAATTCCAGTTTTGGTAGTGTTGCGGATAATAATAATATGTAGTCTTGAGACGCTAACGTGTTTGCACAACAATCGCTTCTCTCTTTATAGTAGTAGTTCTTTCGCGATAAATGTTGAAAAGAGAAAAGTGATGATCTGAACCACTTTTGATTTTAATAGAGAGGTGACGAAGGATGGGAAACCTATTATTCAAACGCTGAATCGACTGCAAAAAGGCGCTTCTCCATATCTCTTTACTGTTCTTGCTGTGATGCCTGCCATAGATTGACAGACGGACTATCCTTTCTGTAAGACTTTCGACGCATTATACGTAGCATAATTTGGAAGTCTAATACTGCATATACGATACCAGCATAATAGAAGAAGATTTAAAATAAAGTACTTGAATATTTGTTCCTGTGTATGTTGAGAATCTTGTTTATACTAACCAACAAACTTTTCAAATGCTAAAATATAAACCCTGAAGTTAGAGAACGTGAAAGAATTAACATAAATCATATAATATTAAGTATAGTTCTGAAATCACAGTAAACTACAGTATATTAAGTAAAGCTCTAAACAAGGAAACTATTGTATTAGATGTACGTTTTATGTATCCCCTTGAAATAACTGATTTTCCGATCTTTCTGCGTTTTCCACTTTATAATTCCAATTTCAAAATTTAGAACAAATCACTTACTGATGTGGCGAGAGAATATGGGGCTTCTACAGACATTTCTGTTTTCAGATAAAACATCATTGAATGTCCTATTATTAATTATGCACAAAATTCTCAATCTAAATAATATTCCATGTCGCATTCCATATAGAATCTTATAGCATTTTTAACATTTCAATATTGTTTGTAATAAAAATTAAATAACAAATATTAACAGTTTGGATACTCCGGACCGGACCGTTGTTAAATTATTTTCTCTTATCAAAGGAGAGGGTAGTACAAATACATAAAATGGTATTGGAACAAGAGCTTATAAAAATCTTGTACCTTTTTCTTAAAAAAGAAAAAAAGATGAGGTTGTACCATTTATGATTTTAAGACCAGGTACACTATCGAAATGCCAGTTTGTAATTCCACATACAGTATAAGTCTATAAGTTAAGAATAATAGTACCACAAATTAACGTATTGAAAAATATTATACGCATTAGTTTTCCACAATATTTACATAAAAAGAAGTAACTACATGTGATTATGATTTAATGAAAGAAGAAAATATTAGTAAGTGTATTGTTTGCGGGATATCCGCGTATATCAATGATAAGTTTTGTTCCATATCTAATATAAAACTTTATAATTGTTTAAAACATAACTTACCAGAACAGAAATCCCCGCTAGATGTGTAATATAATGGTATATATATAATTACATTACTCAGGATATATATAATATTTATGGTTAGTCACCTCTAGTGCATGGGGTCCCTGGTTCGATCCCAGTTCGCTCTAAGTGAACTTTGTGGTGGACAAATACCGTGTGCCTGGGTTTCCTCAAGGTTCTCCCGTTTCCTCCTACTTTCTTCATTCCACCATTTCATTCATTTCTCATCACCACCGTCTCCTTTAGCCTAGCCGGCATAACCTTGGGACGTAAAACTTAAAGATTTCATTTCATTTCATAAAATCAATAAGTTATATCTTTTGTGCTACTTTGAACATATGCTAGACACTAACTACATATTTGTATGTACACCTCGCTATTAAAATACATTTCCCTAAATTATCCTAGCCGAAAACCATTTAAAGAAAGAATAATTTAGTATACAGTTTTTATGGTTATAGGGATGCAAATAAGCAACAAAATTTTACTAGCCCAAGATAAAAGCTACTAGTCCACATCCCTCAATAGAAATAATTTACTTACCTTCAGTATGATATTCAATACTCGCCCGTACCGATGAACCACTCGCCCAAGCCCAATAGCTTATATTAATTTCATTTATTAAGTAAGATTGCCCATTGGGCACGTAGCCAGGATTTCGTGAGGAAGGGGGGTCCGTGACATGAAATATTGTGGTCTTCACACAGGGGCTCGATCATTCTAAATTATTTTACTGGATCATATATTGTTTTTTTTTTAGCCAGGATTTCGTAACGGCGAGGGGGGGGGGGCGTGACATGAAACATTGAAGGCCCAATCAATCTAAACTACTTTACTATCAACATATATTGGTTTGTTAGGACAATAAAACGAGGATATGTTGGTAAGTATTTTAATATCAAACTACGAAGAAATCTTGAGTAAAATAATAAAAAAGTATTGAAAATGATTGTACAATATTTATGTTGTTCCTCTCTTCATTCAAACATAGCAATTTTCCTTTCATTACGTTCTCAACTATTATAAAAAGTACATATTCAACATTACAAAAAGTACACTCATGTCCATATGTATGACTGTCTTCTTGTAAGAATATACTTTGATAATGATTTTGCAGGTTACTTTTAATACTGATACCACGTGTATAATCGGGAAATGTATAGATCCTATTTGTGGTAAACTTCATAGGAAAAGAATTATAAACACGAAAATTAGACTCAGTGAAACGAAATGTTGCTAAATGGACAAGAAAGTTTTATTTTTGTTTTATTGTTCTTATTTACTGCTCTTTTGACAAAATTTGCCACTTACATGTCTTTGCCGATTATACACATACTAACATTATACGAAATACCGGGCGAATTCGTTATCAAATTATACTCCTACAACAACATGTTTATAGACATGCAACAATAATTTTGGATATCAGTGTACAAACTCAATAATGTCTTGTAAAATATTTTACAATATCTGCGTTCCTTTCTCTGTTGAATCAAATGTTACAGAACTTTCTTTTCACGTAATTTTTTGTTTTTATTATTCTTTCAACTACTGTCTGTTCCAAATGACAGGTTAAAGGAGTAGTAAAAAATTGTTTTTGAAATAACATGTTTGATACTGCAAGGATGCGATGACGAAAAATTATGATCAAAAATATCCACGCGGTTACACAACCGGCATTATGCTTTCAGAACCTTGAAATCTTCCTGACTAGTAGCAGAAATTCTAAGAATTGCGTAACTTCCGGAAATTTCAAATTCCCTGGCTCTTCCAGGATATCGCACTCACCTCGCCACCATATATTGCAAGTAATACAAATCTCCTCATAAGAAAGAGTAACCAAAAGCTTTCTGTAGTTTTTTTTTTTTTAATTTTTAACGCCGATTTTTCTTTTTCTCATTTCATTTCAAAATATATTTATCCTTCCTTATTTTTTTTTATTTCTGGTCTCGGAGGGTGGTTGTGTCCGGATCCCCCGGACCCCCCCTTGGCTACGTGCCTGATGTCTATTTAATTCTCTTTGGTTTGATTTTTGTTTCGTTCCAATCCGTCAAGAATTTACCGAGCAGTGGTAAAAAGTTTATATTACAATATAGCAGCATTGATATATATATTTGCATCCCGCTGGTGGAAACAAGTAAAACAGTTAGAGGGAATTACAAACATGCAGTTTCTATATATGTATTGATCGCTGTGGAACATGTGCCAAGATAGATAAATACTATAACCCTGCAAAAAGAGAGAGCGCCTACAACTAGTTCCTCTTGCCGCCAGTGATCGCTGTTCAATTGCGTAGTGGCGTTCACCGACAAGTCATCACACTTACACATGTCTCTCTTCCTTTACAATAGAGCTTGCAAGTGGCGTTCAGCATCATGACGTCTTAATTCTCATCTAAATGGAAAATATACCAGCAATACCAATCTCTGTCTTTACTTAAGTACAATATGCAATTAGTTGTCACTGAAATATCTATTAAGAAGTTTGAACAAAGTTTAAGTTTAACATTACTCAAAGTCAGTGTTGGCGTAGTTTTTATAAAAGCCTAACCGCCAAAATTTTTATTTATGGAAATAATGCTTCAAAACATTGAAGATGAAAACTTCAAAACTTAGATGGTAAATATATTTTTCAAGTGCACTGGCAACATTTATATTTCAGCCTTTTCAACTCCAAATAACTTCACAGATGCATACTTCATTTCCTGATTATCCAAATTCAAAAATTCAACGAATGTGACTTGTATTTTCTATCGATACGCTTACTCCAATATTTTCACTCCCATTCAGCCTAACTAAATTTACAACTACATATCTCATCTCCTAACAAGATATTTCAAAAATTCAGACGAGGTATATTTGTAATATTTAACTTATTGTTTATAGCGTTGCACTTTGCACAATTTAAAGGATAAATATATATTTTTTAAATCTTACTATTTGATATTCAAGTTTAATATAAAAAATATGCGTACGTATCATAAAATTACATTTTCCAAAGCAACAGTTTTATTTGTTGAACAAAAGTTATTAACATATTCAAATGGCTAATTTTTTTTATAATATTGACATTTATTTAATGAAAATTGACTCGTGCACAACATTTTGTGAATATCCTTTGTTGTATTTTTAATTTTTTTCATTTTATGTGCTTTTTGTTTAATTATGAGATAGTTCTATTTAATCAACGTACTGGACATCTGACAATAAATTTGTTTGGAAATTTATGGTTGCTACATATACTTTACAAAATAAATAATAAGGATAATAACAGTAACAATGATGAAAACGCTTCTAGTAATTTGTATATATATATATATATATATATATATATATATATATATATATATATAGAACAAATTAACTTCATAACTAAAAATAGCGAATAAGTCCATCCTCCACATGTTTGGAAGTAACAGGAGAAAATATCACGGAGTTGACAAAATTTAGTTTACAAACTTTTCAGTCGAAAGTGTTCATAAATTCAGGTTTATCTCAAATAAAAAACTTCTTCCATTTTTGAAGAAGGGAAGGAACTTAAAATGCTGACCGCATTACCTCTTTGTATTGCTAAACTAATACGCTGAAGTAAAAATTGTGCACTTCTCGTATCTCCCGTCTTGAGGTTTAAGTTCGACCCAATTTCCTTTAGGAACTCCCTAGCTTCCCGGCTAAAAACTCCCATAGTTTCTGTAGCAAAGGCGATGAACATATGTTCTTCTTTTAATTTTGAATATTTGGTGTGTTTTCGTTTACAGGCTGTCTCAACAGCATTTCCTGCCTCTTTACATGTTGAAGGTAAATGAGAAGGTGCAAAGGTGTCAACACATGTGGCGTCCCATACCAGTCGTTGCCCCATTTTCCAAGGGGTTAATGTTACTCCATCTGGTCGTTTCCCATCATCTCGGGACATTCCAGATGGTTCTAAAATACTTGGGACATCAATGCTGGCAAGAGCTCGTCTTATTATATTATTCAGTTCTCCATGACGAGAAATTCTACCTCCACTCCTAGAATAGCTTAACGCATGTAAGCCTTTTTCATCAACCTGTTCCTGACATGTGCATTTGAAACTATGGCAAATATTTAAACCGAGACGTAGAGCGACACAAATTTGAAACGTGTTGTTGTCCAAGAAAGTTCCAATATTTTTTGATGGTGTTGTCTGTAGCCATGCACCAGATTCTTTTCTTTGTAAGGATTTAAAACGGGCTATATCAGACGTATTTTCAGGAACCAATTCTTTATCAATTATTGCTGTTAATATAATTTTATCCCAATTCTGTTGTAAGTACAACACGGCAGGAGTCTCATTATTGTATATACCATTCCATATCTCCAATCCCTCCGTCAGGTGATGAATTTCCACTTTGTCAACTGGTATGTTTAGTATGTTGGAGACAAGTGGCTTTACTCCAAAAGATGAGGACAGGAAAGCTGGAAGGCTTAAATCAAAGACTTTTCTTACGCTTAAACCTCCTAAGCGAATTGGTAAACTTGCTTGGGTCCATTGATTTTCATTCAAAGAATAATTGATGATAGACTGAAGTGCATATTTCAGGCAATTATCAAGCTGAAGTACTTTGGAAGGCATGGACCATGTGGGAGTGGTGCGTAAAAAGTATATAAGTTTCGGTATTCCCAGGCAATTCTTAAGTAGAAAAAAGGCAATATTCGCTGGTAAAGTCTTCAGACGCTGAGTTATTGTTTTTAATCTATTTAAATGCTCATCAAAATTTTCCTCATATCCATCATCAAGGAGAGGTGATCCCAAGAGAGTTAATTCACTTTTGAGTACCGTCCGTATCCCAGGTAGCAATTCTTGAAACTGAGATTCGACTTCTTTGTCTGGATTCACAGATGTGAAAAAAGTTCGCATTTAGATGGGTTAACTTTAAGACCAAGTTTCTTTGATTCTTCTATTACAGTCTTCATGTACTGTACTGTTGATAAACTGACTGTGGAGAACCACCTAAGCTACCGTCATCCAAGTAGAAGATATTTAGTTCAGACGATAAAGTGCGAACTATTGGGTGGATGGCCAGACTAAAAAGCATTGGACCAGCTGGATCACCTTGTTGACAGCCAACTTGTGATAGAATTGTTCGTTCACCAAAAAATAGGATTGAAGGTTGAGCATAACTCTGCCAAAAGAATGAATATAATTGAGGCAGTACTTCTTTAACTTGTTGTAGCATAAGATCTCTTTCTACAAAATTGAAAGCATTTTTGAAATCGATCTTCAGAAAGACGTAATTAGAATTCTTATGTGCTTGTATGTAACTGCGGGTAGTATGGATAATAGCTTCGTTTCCTTTTTTAGTCGCAAATCCAAGTTGGTGAGGTTGCAAATAAGAGGAGCATTTGGCATACACCGAGGAAACTGCTGTCTTAGATGCTAAACGTCTAAATGTACATCCAACAGCTATGGGTCTAAGTCCTCCATCCTTCTTTCGAAGTGCGCATAAATTTGCACCAAAGAAATATTTGCATATTTCAAGACTGACATTTCCGCTCAGTATGAGGTTTATTAACTTTGTGATCTGCTCCAGCAGATATGATGCCGCATCACCTGCTGATTTGGAAATAAGATCTTTTAAATGTTGAGGTGACAAACCATCAATTCCTGATGCAGAACCACTAGGGAAACTACAAATAGCTTTTGACACCATTCCACGATTAAATATTTTTTAATTTGTAATATTTTTTCGAAAAATTCTATAAGAAAATTCTAAATTCAGAAGTATGCGTTTAAGGTTCTTTTCTGGGTATTAAAACTATAAAACATTACTTAACTTTTTACATATCAATTACAAGTGAGTATATTGAAAGTGGAGTCTTGTATTTACTTCGTTTTCTATTTTAAATAGCGATTTCTTAAACGCAGTTCATTGATCATATTTCAAAGAAAATAAATAACCATTCATTTCGAATAGAATTTGTATGTTATTCTTAACATCCTTTACGATGACATTAAAAATACTTGTGAGGATAAACTTCTTTTGAGGTTCTACTCACTCACTCATTTTTTCTGATAACATTTTGTAAAATACATTTTTACTTCTTACATTCATTTCTGAAGTACAATTGGTGAAGCTTGAACTCATTAGTTAAATACTTCAGACAATTTAACTATACAGTTTTTATTTTTCATATGTTTTAACACTTGCTCTTATCTTTATTATATTTCTGTGGTAATAAAGTTTTATATTTTCCATTTAAATGTACTAAAACTCTTTCATCAGTATGTGTAGTTTGAATCCACTTCCATAATGTTATTTTGTAAGCTTTACAACTATCTAGATCTTGTAACTTAACAATTCTCCAAATATTAATATAATTTTTCTTGTTTAAATGTCAAGCCATTTTTATTATGTAGAAAATCTTAACACAGAATTCAACAGTCAGATAATTATCCTTTAGTAAAATGCTGCCACCATATTTAGTCTATCTTTTCCATCTTTACAATCTCATATACTGTATTTAAATCAAATCTTTTAAACTAATGACTTATTTCTAAGTTACCAAGTTTATTTAAACATTCAATATGACTTGTCTCCGTTTGCTCATTTAAAACTCTTCAATCACTTCCTCAGTCTTTAAATCATACGTAAAGGTCTCTTGACCGATTAAAATCGCATAACATATTGTGTTATCAGCCTCAGCTTCTGTAAAATGTACAACGATCTTTATGTTCAATCCTTCATTTACTGATACATTCCTGCTTCTACTGCAATTAATCACATACATTGGACTATTTTTAATGAACTCGTCTAGATTATAAAACATTTCTGTACTTCCACATGTTATTCTCTTAAAAGCAGTGTAATCTTCATACACCACAAAATAATCTTTTTCTGTATCATCTGTATCAAGTTTCTGTTTTGTTTAGGAAACATCTTATTACGATGATTCTTAAGATTTATATTTTTAACCTTGCAATGATCAAATTTACCATTACCTTTTGTTTGATTTAAACTTCCACCAATTTGAAACGCTACTATACAAATTCAAGTATATCAAATTTTCTCGAGCTAAATTGTGTTGATAGATCAACCTCGAAGAATGAACGAGTACTAGTCTTTCTATTACTGATACGTATTGAATGAATATACAATTTTTGGCTCTTTTAATATATTGAATTTTAATTTACCTTCATAATTAGATTTATATTCTACTATCGGCATTCTTATCTCCATATTGTTCATTGCCATTTTTCCATCATGAGATGTACTTGCAGTTGCTCCTATCCTTGTTGTCCACTTATATAAAACATTAGTAATATTATTAGCATTTGTAAATGGAATTTTAAATTCTCATTTCCAGATAATCTCTTTATAACACTGTTCAACAACGAAAATGTAAATTGAACAAAATCAGCTAATTCTTATTGATTTTGTGGTGCTGATCACGAATTTGAAAGTTATTTTCGAATATTAGCTCTACTTTTTGTTTTACAGGCATGTCTAATAATAACGCTTTAAAAATAAATATATTCGCTTCGTTTGGGGTAAAATGTTACACTGATCCGGCAACACTGGAGAAACTATATGAACGCTTGGTTTCATTGTGTTCCTTATCTCAGTAGTGTTCTGCTATTGTTAGAAAAGACAGGTTTAGTGCAGTTATCAGCGTTTTGGGTGTGACGTTTGTGTAGTGCAGGACATAAAAATACAACTACAAGTACACAAAAATACTGGCAATTCGAATGTATATTTTTAAATAGTCGTCGGAACTATTTCAAGTGACATTTTGAGGATTTCAATAAACAAAAATGCCGCGAAATTGTGTAAACAGTGCGGATAGCTTCTGCTACGTGTGTAGGAGGAAGTGACATTTTCCTCACAAAAGCAGACTATAACACCACTAATAAGAAAAGCCTATCAATATTACTTTGGTTGTAAAATTGGAGACCAAGATAAATCTTGGGCACCCCACATTGTGTGTAACACTTGTGCCAGCAATCTAAGAAATTGGATTAATGGGAAGGGGCGCTCAATGCCTTTTGCAGTGCCCATGATTTGGAGGGAGCCAAGCGACCACATCAGAGACTGTTATTTCTGTATGGTTCCTTCCGTCAAGAAGGGAATTTCCACGAAGAAGAAGCGGGCCTTGATCTATCCTAACATTCCTTCTGCAATGCGCCCTGTTCCACATGGAGAAGGACTACCTGTTCCTGACCCACCTAAAGAATGCGATATTTTTTCTAATGATGATCAAGAAGTTGAAGTTCCTGAATCAAGTACTTCGAAGGACCCTACGTTTGTTGTAGAAGAACCTCCATGTGAACCATATAGACTTACTCAAAAGGAACTAAGTGATCTAATCAGAGACTTGGACCTCTCGAAAAGCAAAGCCGAAATTTTAGCGTCACGCTTAAAGCAATGGAATTTATTGCAGGAAAAAGTAAATATTTCAGTGTATCGGAATAGGGAGATGTTCACTTCATTTTTTACTATGGAAGACACACTTGTGTTATGTACAGATGTAAATGGTCTCATGAGGGCACTTAAAATTAATTACGAACCTACGGAGTGGAGGCTCTTTATAGATTCGTCCAAGGTGAGTTTAAAGGCAGGTTACATATTGGAATGAACTTCCTCCTTGGTTCTTTTACATATTGGAATGAACTTCCTTCAATTCCTGTAGGTTACGCAGTTTATATGAATGAATCTTATGAAAACTTGAAACGTTTACTTCAAGCCATTAAATATTACGATTTTCAATGGCTCATTTGTGGAGACCTTAAAGTAATAGCACTGTTGCTAGGTATGCAGTTAGGGTATACAAAGTATTGTTGCTTTATATGTGAATGGGACAGTAGAGATCGTGGATCTCATTACCGCAAAAGTGATTGGAGTACCAGAGAAACTCTTCAGCCGGGAGTGAAAAATGAGCAGCATGAACCACTGGTAGATCGTAACCGAATTTTGCTCCCCCTCTACATATTAAATTAGGTCTTATGAAAAGTTTTGTTAAGAGCATGAACCAAGAGGATGAGACCTATAAGTACCTAAGAGGACAATTCCCTCGATTAAGCGATGCCAAAGTTAAAGAGGGTGTTTTCATAGGGCCACAGATTAGGCAACTATTCAAAGATCACAAGTTCGACGAAATTCTCCAAGGTGAGGAGAAAGCTGGGTGGGAAAGCTTGAAGAGTGTTTGTTCACAGTTCTTGGGAAGACACCGAACAACAAATTACAAACAACTGGTAGCAAAGTTGTTATTGTGCTACGAAAATCTTGGTTGCAATATGTCTCTGAAACTCCACTTTCTTCATTCACATCTAGACTTCTTTCCCGAAGATGGAGCAGTAAGTGACGAACATGGTGAGCGTTTCCATCAAGATATTGCAGCCATGGAGAAGAGATATGAGGGAAAGGGGAGTTCTAACATATTGGCCGACTACTGTTGGACTGTTGCAAGGGATGCTCCAGATGTAACCTAAAAAGGCAAGCCAAGCGAAGACATAAACATCAAAATAAAATAAACATAATCCTGTACAAGGGATCACTTGAAACTTTTGTCTACATTGCAGTGTAGTTCTTGCACAAAAAGGTATTTGTACATATTTTTCATGTTTTGATGTTAATACTGATTTTTATTACGGAATTGTTAATGTTTAACTTGACCACGGTTACTTTATTTTCTGTATCGCTGTGAAACTGGTATTTGCGCAATTTTGAAAAGGAAGTACAAGAGTACGGAAAGCTATAGGTTAGGGTACTTCTTAACTCCCCAGCTTATCACATCACAGTGAAATAGATTAAAAAAAGTGAAATGTAGGTTTTTACAAGGATTTTGATTAAATGTTCTATAAATATTAATACATTTGTGTATATACAGCTACTGTTGTACAAGGGCGTTTTTCTTCACATCCTGAGCTAATAAAATTTTTCTATTATCAATTTCTTTCATATTATGCTTAAATGAATGTAAAAATTGCAATTTCAAAGAATTTACATACTTTCGATCAAAATTTGTTAAACAGTGTAATTACTTAAAAATCATGGTATGAATTTTAATGAAAATAGAACACTATTTTTTTCTTGACGCAAGTTTATTATCTGTTTCGAGCAGGGGCGTCATTTCAGACTTCGCTTGAGGGGTGCAAGAGAACCATCGACATTAGATTTTCACGTTTTGTACTAGTATATTAGTAGACATCGATTAAAGTATATGCATTCTACAAACCTTTGGGGGGGGGCAATTGCCCCCTCCTGCCCTCCCTAAATGACGTCCCTGGTTTCGAGACCAGCCTGTTTTAGGTACGATGCTTCAGATTTATATACGTTTGAAGTTCCAATTACAGTGGAAGTTTTCTGGCAGTTCAATATTATCTATAACAACTGCATGTTTTCTGATGTCTTTTTATGAGGAGAAATATGGAAAGAAATTTTCTTCATTTATTGTATCGATTACATAAAATGTTCTTCCATCTTGAACGCATACAACTTCAAATTCCATCCTGCAAGCTGCTGTGTAAGGGTGAATAAAATCAACTCCTACATGAAAATAAATTCAATATCTTTGTTAGGCTCTTTCAACTTATTAAATGTTTGATGGAAAACTTTGTAACTTATTCCATAAAATCCACTTATTATAGACAAATCTTTGTTTTTAGAATTAATGTTGTGGTTGTTGCACAAAATCAATTATAGTCCTCATTTGTTACTTTATTTCAATTTGGACAACCTTATTTCTTGTTGCAGGAAAAATAAACTGTAAGATGGTTTATATACAATTCTATGTTTGAAATTTGCATGATTCGATAATAGAGGAGAAGGTCTAAATAGGGCAGTGATCTAAATATGGGTTAGGTGACGTTCTAGACTTCTGTATGCTTGTGTAGTACTACCACCTAGTGACAAAGGTGTGAAACGATTATTCAAGAACGAAGGTGGTGGAGTGATTCAGTTGGCGACGAACAGTTAGGTCTATTTGATCAACTTGTGTGTTTTGTCTGTGTGCAATCGTGGGAAAGTTTTATCAGGTATGTGTTTTGTATTATTTTTGACCATAAGAAAACCCAGTTTGAAAAATTGTAACAGGTAAGTTGTATTATGCAGGGATAGCACTTGTAGTTAGTAGAAAACAAAAGGTAAATAATATTGTGCATGAGTACTGTTGCGTGACAAAGCAAAATCTACGAATGGTCTAAATACAGGCTACCTTGCTAAGTCTAAATATAAGCTAGTGGCCAATATTTGGACCATCATTGTAAAATTCTCAAAACAATATCTTTTGTTTCAGCATGCGAAGATCGAAACCCAAGTACACTCCAAAAGGCAAGAGAAAGATGTGGAAGCAAGAGTACATGGCGAGTGCTATTTGCGCCGTAAGAGAAAACCGCATAGGGACGCTGAAAGTAGCAAAGACTTTTAATGTGCCACGTACAACTCTGCAAACATTAAGCAAGAAACACAAAGTAACTCCCATTGAAGCAGCAACGACAAAGCTTGGAAGAAAACCGATATTAGGGGACGAGCTTGAAAACAATTGGTAGAATATCTACTCCTCATGGAACAAAATTCCTTTGGATACACCAGGAGCGACTTGTAACGTATGGCGTATCAACTAGCATCACGAAATGGTCTTCAACATCCATTTAGGGACACAGAGGCTGGAGGATCGTGGTTTGATCTTTTCCTTCGTCGGCACAAAAACGTTATTTCACTTCGTAAAAGATGTGGAACGTCTTTTGCTCGCGCTTTTGGTTTCAACAAGGAAAATGTTCAGCAGTTTTTTTCGTCTGCTCGAAGATGCTTATGAAAAAAATATCCTGCAGAGAATGTCTACAATGTGGATGAGACGACCCTTACAATTGTTCAATGCAAATTCCCGTCTATAACTGGAAGGAAAGGTAAACGACAAATAGCAGCTCTAACTTATGCAATTATTGCATGTATGAGTGCCGCTGGACAATTTGCGCCTCCGATGGTAATAATTCCGCGAACGAACATGAGTAGTCAGTTAATGAAAGGAAGTCCTCCAGGTTCCGTTGGTGTAGCGCATCCTAGTGGGTGGGTATAAGCCAATTTATTCACCAAGTGGTTTTATCATTTTGTTGAGAAAATTCGTCCGACTAAAGAATCACCGGTTCTGCTGATTCTTGATGTACACTATAGTCACGTTCGAAATATTGACGTCATTGAGATGGCGCATAATTATCACGTTACCATGGTTTCATTGCCACCACACACAACTCACAAACTTCAGCCACTAGACAAGACCTATATGGGTGCCTTAAGGGGTTATTATAGTGAGGAATTAAGGCAATGGCTTCAACATTCGCAACGACCAGTTACACCTTATGACATCATGGAGATATTTGGAAGAGCTTACCTTAAAGTTCAAACTGGGGAAATAGCTGTAAATGGTTTCAAGTCACAGGAATTTTCCAACTGAATCCAAATATTTTCAGTGATGCAGATTTCATAACTTCTGAAATTAAAGCACAAAAAACTTGCAACCCAACCCTTAAACCTACTGCGGCTCAAGATCCGAGCCAAAACAACAATGCCCAAAATCCTGTCCCTTCTACATCATAGTTTGAAGAGTTTCCTGCCTTACATCTCAAGATACTCACAACACAGTATCTGGTACTTCAAATCTAGTAAGTCCATTTCATATTTCAATAGTTCCTATAATTAAACAAAGGCTCAGCAATCGAGGTAGAAAACCAGCACGTGCTACTGTTATAACGGGTACTCCTCACAAAGAACCAGTTCTTACTTCCTTACAAATGTCCCGTAAATGCAAGAAGTCATTATCGTTGACTACCGTTGACCACAAATCTGCAAATATGAAAAGGAATACATCTGGATAGAAAAGAAGACAAGAATCTCTGGAATTTGTAAGACAAGAATCAGATTCAGAAGAATGTAGGATGGTGATTTCTGATTTAAATCTTTGTGATGATGAAGATACTAACTTAGATATGCCTGTTGGACACGAAAAGCTTGATGACGAAGACGCAAATTGTATATCCTGCGATAGAAAATTCTCTGAAGATACACAAGGGGGGCTATGGGTTAGATGTATAATGTGTTTAATGTGGGCACATAACGAATGTGCTGGTGCGAAAAAGGAAGACTACATATGTGACTTTTGTAAATAGACAGTCATCACCTTTACATTATTCTTTCATCTTATTTTCAAGCATTTTTCTTAGTTCTTTGTGGCAAATTTCGAAGGTAGCCCATATTTAGACCATACTTTCAAAACTTAACATTATGGCCTCTCTCAGAAAACTGTGTTTATTATGGTTAGTCTTGGAATTTTCAGCTATATTTTAACTCTGTTATAAAGTTAACGTCTCTCAACATATTTGGAGATGTTATTTCATACATTCCTTAGAACAGTTTATTGATATTCGAAAAATAAAAATGGTAGCCCGTGTTTAGACCTTCTCCTCTACCTGTTTCCCTATCCATATCTTCATCATTTTTAAGAATTGTTCTTATTTTTTCAATTTTTACATTTTTACTCCCTGCCTTGTCTGCTCAGTTTGTCAATCGATTTTCTAATAATGTTATATATGTAGATTGAGATTTTAAGCAATCATCTACGTCTTTTAAAATGTATTATCCTGAAACAACAGTGTCTCTATCATCATATCTAAATTGATTTATTCCCTTGCTAATGTTTAGGGTTAAGCGTGTTGAAAAAACTACCATTCATATACTTAAATCATAATTTCTATTACCTAAAGCATAGTGAAACGTCTACCTTAAATTGGAAGTATCATCAGTCAATTTAAATTCTCTTTTATTTATTATATAACAAATAAATGAGTTTAATTTAGATAAAGATATTCCAAAAGAGAAAGTAATAAAATTAATAGAAGACATCATACGAAAATTGGAATACAACGTAAAAAAAGGGAAAAAAGGATGAAAATACGGTTTGTTATATATTTTTCTTTTACTTTAATTATTTTAGCAGTATTATTATCTGCAACAACTGCTTTTATTAATGTATTTATTCTTGTCACTGTTTAATAAATTATAACATCTCGAGCTACAGGAAGCGCTGTAGCAACCGGTTTATCGTGTAAGTTAATCATTAGCAAGAAGAAAGATGAATAGAAGAGTATTTATTTTAACTAATGTAATGATCAATTAGAAATGATTATAACATTAAATGGAGATATGGATGATGAAAATATTAAAAGTGCTTTCACTAAAATTAAAGAAAAACTCAAAATATTTTCGTAATGCCTTATAAAGAAAAGTCAATTTGGAATATAAAAGAAATGATTTAAGAAAAATCAGTTAACAAGAGAAAAGGAGAATTATTATGATATACGATATCTTGTTATAGGCCCATTTCGATATATAGGTAGAACTTAAACAAGGCTTTTCTCTTATTTAATTTATTAATGTAGTCAAGTTGGTTAGCTAATAATTACTTTTATATATATGTTAATCAACCTAAATATCAACAACTACAACAGCAATTTAAAGAAGTAGAATTAACATTTAAAGAAGAAACAGCAACATTTTATCCAGTAATAATTTTATTATCCTACAAATACTATTCTATAGCTGTTTGGTTATTTTATCTTAGAAAACCAAAACAACATTGGATTTTATTTTATAAGACATAAACATTTAGGTTGTTCATATCTTCCACATACTCGAACGTACCAAAGTAAGTAGTAAGAGATAAGGTTATTTTTTATTTATATTCCGTCAAGATGACACTGATCTTAAACATGTACTTACATAATGAGTTTGTACAGAGATATACTGTATGTCTTATGATAAATTTAGATAGAGATATGCTCTATTTGCTGGAAAGATGATTTTGGTTTTATAGTAATTGAAATAATGAAGAAATGTTACAACCTTTTCAAAACCCACCAATCTAAGGTTTATATATTTGTATCTTTAGATGGGCGCAAATTTTACTATCCCCATTGCGATATCAGAGTGGTGTTTTTTCTTCTTCAAAATATACATAATTTAACGTCTAAGATTAACGTTCCACATCAACATCAAACATTAATGTTCGAGGATTTTCTTTATAATAAATGGATGAAGAGAATTTGAGAAAAACCTTAAATTGAAATAGTTTCTTATTAAATATTTTGAAAATTGAAAAAAAAGAAATAGTATCAACATATGGCGTATAAGAAACAAGAACAATCAGTAGTTGATGCCATTCAAATTTAGGAAGCGAAATCGAAAAAGTAACAGAACAAAATAAAAATTTAATAAGTGAACTTGTTTCAGTTGTAAATAAAAGTCCAAGAAGAGATTCGATCTTATTATAAACACATCCAATGTGTTATAGTTTTATAAGGAAAAGTGACACACCTATAAGAGCAGAAATAAAACATATGAGAAAACAAGTTAAAGATAAAATAGAAGGAATGAAATTAATTATAGAAAATTCTGAATCACAAACATAAAAAAAAACACATTTAGAAGCCTTAACAATACATCATTTAAATTCAAGATAGTATAAGGATAAAGATACATGTGATACTTATGCTGATTCAAATGATGAAAGAAGAGTTGATATTGGTAATTTAGAAGTGAAGTTGCAAGTAATGATCTTATAATTGGTGGTAAACATATAAAGGAAGAAAGGGATACGGGAATTTTTAACGAAAAATCCACAGAACTGCACAGATGATGATGAAGATGAGTATTATAATATATTAATAGCTTCTGATGCATTTTTTCAAAACAATGATGCTAAATTAAAAAAGCTAAAATCTTCGAGCGCTAAAATCTAGGAAATATTTTATGAAATTCTTATGGGAATTGTATAAAATTCTTATCTTCAGAGAAGATATCACCAATATCCGGAAGGGAACTAAACAATACACAGATTTATCTAAAGAATAAAGAATATGTTTGGTTAGGTGATGTTGGAAAATTAGTGGAGAAGTTAATTTTAATGAGTAGTGATGGTGAAGAAATTAGCTGGAATTAATAATTTTTACTATAAGAAATTAGGTATAATGCACATGATCAATTCAAAACTCTCATAATTTACTCCTAATGATTCCAAAGGTATAGGCTATTTAATTAAGATATTGAACATATTACACTAAAGATTTTGGAATAATACAAAATATGGAAAGGAATTAGTAAATTATTTAGTTAATAAACTTACATTTAAAATGCATATTCCAGGATTTAGAGTTTGCTGTATATTTTGGGCTCCTATCATGATTTTAAAAAGCATTACAATACACCCCTGGTTCCGGGAACGTGCTTAGAGCGTAATCTACCACCCCTATTAGGAAACTTTTACAAGAAACTTTTGTAATGACAAAAGAGAATGGAAATAACGGTTAGGATGGGATAATCCGCAGTCGAGCTTCTAAGTTAGTAAAAATTAATTATATTGGTGTGTTTAATACGGGGCTGTTTCAGAGACTGAAAAGGTGTGTTCAAGAAGAGTTTGACCAGCTCTAATGATCAATTAAGATACAGTCGAGAGTGAAGGAATCTTAAAGAGTTTACTTCAAGGTACAAAGCTTAAAGAACGATTAGGAAGAGGAGATAAAGATATAAATTCATTAGATGAAGCTTACAAAGAACATGATATATAGAACAGAAAAAGATAAAGCTTCTAAAGCGTTTTTCACAGTCCTTTGCACCCTTCAAAAACAAACAGCTTAGCTCGACATTGTATCACTGCGCGCACGACTATTTGCTGATTGGTGAAGAGGAAATTGTTTCGTCTGTTTCACGCATTATTTCTACTGCAGCACGTCCATGTATTTCTACCACTGCGATGTGCCTTAATCATCTCATTCTCACACCTCGCCGTAATATGGGGCAAAATATCCAATACTACATAATTTCCCCTCCTTTAGGAGCAACTGAACATTGTTATTTTACTCCAAATTGTAATTACAGATGAAACTACAATGAGTTATGTCAAATTATCAACTGAACGATAAAGAGATAGCGTTTGTACGTAACAGCAAGCATATTTATCATTATGCGAGATTATTTCTATTACCTAAATCATTACGGATATCCATGAAAACAGATCGTACTTCTTCCCCTTTAGTTCAATTTTTTGATGTGCTTTCTTACATTGTATAGCATGCGATCATACAAATAGTAACTTCAGTACTACTAACAAGCAATGTCCACAACGAGGCACACTCAGATCCGACTCAAACTTCGCCCAGAGGACACATGCCAGAAACACCGGAGTTATGCTCCCCAACATAACACACCACGCGACAATATGATCTAAGGTAAACGTCACAAGATACCCGTTTATGTCGAAAACGGAAAGGGCGAGAAGCACCGGGATGATATCAAAAAGATAACTGATATGTTATAACAATGTTTTGGTGGCCATCTTGAAAGCCACGATCTTGGATACAGCGTAAGGTATTGAAATGATAATTGGGATGTGTGATATATCAATGTAAGGTAAAATGCAAAATGAAAATCAATGATGTAATCGCGAAAAACATATGTGTAATGGTGAGGACGTGATGCAGTGTAGAAGAAAAATGAAATTTTTTAGTTTTACGTCCCGCGGTTATGCCGACCAGGCTAAAGGAGACGGTGATTATGAGAAATGAATGAAATGTTAGAATGATGAAAGTGTAGAAGACTCGGGTAAAACAAACGTGTATGCGAAGGACAAAAGACGCCACGGCATTGGGTAACATGCCACGGCAATGGTACGCGACAAGTAAACGTGACAGTGTCTGTACATGAAAGTGTCTCCGCATTGGCGCATTATGTCTTTCAAGGATATTGGGACCCGGCTTGGTACAGTAAAAACCACAGTTGCACCCGCGATACGGGCGTTCGTTTGAAGACTACAGAAACTACAATAATAGTAGGTAATATAATATTGGCTTGGTTACCAAAAGCAGGACCTACCTTGGATCGAAACTCACTCCTGGGCAACGTTTTGTACGTTTCTTATTCACTTTTCCTGCTGTTTCGTGAGAACAAAGGACATTTCGGCCTACGTTTGTTTAAACAACAGTATTTGAAACAAAGTATGCATGGTTGATAAGGCCCAGCCATGTTCTAGCTGACATTTCTTTACGAATGTTTCTTTTCTTTTGCGCAATGTGCTACACTGTTTTTCGACGGGAGACGCGGTGACTCTGTGGTAGAGCGTCCACCTCAGGTGCTTGGGGTCCCTGGTTCGATCCCAGATCGCGCCGTGTAGACTTTGTGGTGGACAAACACCGTGCTCGTGGATTTTCTCGGGGTTCTCCCGTTTCCTCCCACTTTCTTCATTCCACCATTTCACTCATCTCTCATCATCACTGTCTCCTTTACCGGCATAACCGTGGGACGTAAAGCTCAAAGATTTCATTTCATTTTTTATTTTCCGACGGTCCCAAACAGAATCACAATATCAGTGAAAGGCAGCACTGCGGAGTCGAGTTCCATGAGTTGTTGCAATCTCCCACGAGAGGGCTAATTTACCACACAGTGAGACCACTCGAATTGTGTTTACGGATTTCACTGGCACAGATGGAACGAAGTGAGCGGGACAGCAGGTGCTAGCCCGTGAGAAGTGATAGTGTGTTTGTGGCATACGCGAGTCAGAACGCGCAATATTCTGTATAGTGAATGTGTCCGCACTATTGTTCATCTAAAAACGCCAGTGTAGACCTGCAATATGAACCCTCTCATTGTGGTGTTAGTTATGCAAAGGGAGCTTTCAAAACAAGGGTACGTTCAATCGACAGAACCGACAGTGGCGGAACGAAAAGTAGCTGAACATATGCTGGAGTTTTTGAACAACTACGATGTAACAGAAGTAAATGTGGATGAGACTCTCGACATTGATTAATACGAACCCGGTCCGGCCCAAACAGGTGAAGCGGATGCCGCGGATAGTGGTGACAGCACGCTGCCTTGGAGTGATTCTCCGCCCGAACCACAGGCAACGCCGTTCTCGTCCGACAGTGACTATGAGCCGAATGGAAACGAAGGTAATACAAAATATTATACGCTAGAGGACAAAGTTAACATGTTACACTACTGGCTTGACGTAAAAGGCAAAGGGCATCAAACATTCGCACATCGTTCATATCGCTATTCCGCAACTGTCCCTCGGTGAGAACACTGTTTAAATGGAAAGAACAACGCGACGAAGGCTTATTGAAAACAAAACGCGAAGTGTATCGCGAAATCACAGAACATGTGCTGCAACAATTTATAGCTGCGCGATGTGATAACTGCATTGTCCATGACAGTGATCTTAAATTATGGGCAAAGGAGCAGGCTCTGAAGTGTAGTCTCCGTACGTTCAATGCTAGTCACGGATGGATTGGGGCACTGAAACAACAAAACAATATCGTGAGTCGTAAAATTACATCATATGTCACAATGAAGTATGTACGCGACAAGGAGGATATTGATTTGGTTATTGCTGGGTGGTGTGACGAAACCAAGACCATCATGGAGGGGTTTGAGAATGCAAATATATGGAATGCTGATGAATCCGGTTTTGCCAAAGAGTTGACAAGTGGGCGCACATTAGCCAGAAGAGGATCATCGCACATTCAGGGCTGTGTCCAGTCTGTGCATGCAACGACGCATACGTACACTGTGGTGCCGTTGTTGTCGAAAGCAGGGATGGTGGCGGATAAACTCTTTGTCATTCTCCAGGAACCCGTAGCTTTAAGTACAATATGTTCGCCGCACCAAATTTAGTGGTATTCTGGACGCCTTCTGGTAAAATGACAAGGGAAGCCTATTCGGTTTTCATCAAAGATTGCGTAATACCACAAGTAGCAGCAGATGCTCCCACACACAAAGCCTTCTGTTGCTAGATTCATATGGACTTCACAAGGACAGAGACACGTTTGCAAGGCTACTTCATGAAAGTGGTTTCACCGCCGATCATATTCGCATCCATATTATACCTGAAAAAACTACTTCGCAGTGCCAACCGTTGGATCTGTATTACTTCCGTATGTATAAACACATGGTACGACGGATTTCGGAGGCATTGCGTGACCATACCAACGTGAACCTTCACCAGCGAGACACCGTCCTTAAGCTGCATTCACTGGTACACAACCAATTTTGTTGTCCACGATTTCATATGACACATCAATGCAGGTGGAAACTAGCTGGATTAGCAGAGGACGTTGCTTTCCAGTACAACACAACTGACTTTTGTTTCAATCTACGACAGCGTGAATGTTGTAAAGACGAGTGCCCAGAACTTTCTGTGATCAAATGTGCTTGGTGTTTGCGGGAGCTGTGTGTCACCCATTTCTTTACTCACTACCACTAATGCCGAGATTTTCAACAATAGGTACAATCTTATATATCTGTATCTATGTATATATATATCTGTGTGTGTATGTAGCATTCCAACTCAAATGTATATGTTTCTCTCTATGTGTGTGCGTGTGTGTTTCTTTGTCGCATCATCCATGTTTTCTGGGTTCCTTTGGCCGTTTCTGTTTCAACATAACTTCAGCTGTTTTTCCATACTTTCCTCTTCATGTTAATACCATGCTCGATACGTTATTAGAGTTTGGGCATTTGTTTCATTTTCTAATTCTACCCGACATCGGTCTTTCACAAGACATCCTTCACGTTTCAATACCTTACGATATATTTACGATAACGGCTTTCAAGATGGCGGCCAAGTCTGTGTTATACCATATCAGGTATCTTGGTATCATCTCGGTGCTTCTCGTCCTTTCCGTTTTCGACCTAAACGGGTATCTTGCGACGTTTATCTTATATCATATTGCCGCGTGGTGCGTTATGTTGGGGAGCATAACTCCGGTGTTTCTGGTATTGGGAAGCTCCAATTTGGCATTTTTTCTTCTTTTCCAGTGTGTGTCCTCTGGGCGAAGTTTGAGTCGGATCTGAGTGTGCCTCGTTGTGGACCTTGCTTGTAAGAAGGGAAGTATCAATGAGCTGATATCGAAACCTACTGTAAGAGTTCATTCAGAGGAAGGAAGTCCCACAGAAAGATTAACACAAAAAAGCAGCTGCGTTTTTGAAGTTTAATCAACCAAAATGGCAGATTGAAATGTCGCGTATCCATGTCGACAATTGCACAATAAGTTCAGTACCACCCCTTGTAAACTGCATGTTAATAATAAAAATTCAATAACTACACTGTGGATACATACTATACCTAAGGGGAAGTCGTACGGTAAGGTGAACCTTCACGACAGCCATCTTAAAATACGCCATCTAGAATGCAGGTCAAATTTTTTAAATATGAATAGGGCAATATGATACATGATTTTGGGCTAGAATGTAAGCAGAAAAACAATGGTAGCAATAGTTTTAAGATACGTGCATTTGGTTAAAAGTTACAGGCACATTTATTGTGTATGTTTCCATGTGCACAACTCCCGAATGAAGCAGCTGTCCAAAAATAACTTGTCGCTATTGAAATGTAAATCAATGCTTTACCTACAATTACTTATTCATAGCCCAGTGTAGCGCGAAACGTCAGAAACAAGCCATATGCTTGAAATGTTTGTACTGTTGCTATGGAAACCATGTGTACTGTATGAATTCGATACGAAGCAGGCTGCCATCTATTGACGTATCTAGGAACTAGTTGATTTGATCTTTGTTAGACTCATGCTTCTATTCCCAATTGATAAATAAGATTTACAAAGTACTGCTTAACGAGAGCAATTTAGACCAGACTCACCGAGTAATCTTCTAGAGGTATTAGCTCCGCTTACTAAAATTTGAGACAGATCACAGGAAAATTGCACATACAGCATTTAATACAAGGATTTTGTTATCAGCGATTTTGGCTAAATTTTCGTATTATCTGGTCTATCTCCGCTCCTATTCAACCGATTTGAACCAAATTTTCAGAGTAGTCTTTCAAACGTATCTAGTTGTGACCACCATAATTTCAAACAAATCATCAGAAAACATCTACATGGTGTTTAAACTATTTTGTACTTTTCCAATGGCATTTTCGTTTTGTCCGGCTTGTGTCTCCGCCCCTGTTCAACCATTTGGACCAAATTTGTCGACTAATCTCCTGCAAGTGTGTAGCTTTGTTCAACAACATTTGGGACAAATTGAGAACATATAGAGGGTGTTTCCTATATTTTTGTATTTTACGAACTGTTGGACAGCTGCTACATTCGGGAGTTGTGCACATGGAAACATACACAATAAATATGCCTAGAACTTTTTACCGTGTCTTAAAACTATTGCTACCATTGTTTTTCTGCTTAAATTCTAGCCCAAAATCATATTGCCCTATTCCCATTTGCAAACCTTGACCTCCATTCAAGGTGGCGGACTTCAAGATGGCTGCCGTCAAGGTTCACATTACCGTACGACTTCCCCTTAGGTATAGTATGTAACCACATTGTTGTTATTGACTTTTTATTATTAACAGGCAGTTTATAAGGGATGGTACTGAACGTATTGTGCAATTGTCGACATGGATACGCGACATTTCAATCTGCCATTTTGGTTAACTCCACTTCAAAAACGCAGCTGCTTTTTTGTGTGTGGTCTTACTGTGGGACTTCCTTCCTCTGAGTGAATGTTTACGGTAGGTTTCGATATGAGCTCATTGACACTTCCCTTGTAAGTAAGTAAAGAAATAATGTGTATATGTATACTATTCTATGAGAACATGAAGATTAGCTACTTAAGGCCTTAATTTTCTTCAGTGAATTGAACAACGTTGATACTTGTTGAATTGAACTGATTGCTTTTCTTCTGCACTTATGGGTTTTCCTTGTTTAAGTTTAACTGAATAACTCGGAGCAGCAGGAAACCTACTGCCTTCCTTGGGCAACATCTTTAATTGTTGCGCGCACTTCGAGAATTTTGTCATTTGTTGTAACAGTTTTCTCCTATAATTTTGATTTTGGTTCAAGATTTCGATTCCATATCGATACACACTTTGAGTCGGATCCTAAATGTTGTTACTATGCCTTAACAATACATTAATTATCATAATATATTGCATTTGTTGTGTACTATTTGTTTATGGAAGAATCAACTGTTATTAGTCTCATTTTCAGTGTTGCTAACTTATAGTTATATTTCAATTTTTCACAAAGAATCGTTGTCAAATAGTTGCCATTTCATGAAAATGGGCTAGGAAAAAGAAAAAGAGAAATAAAGTGTACTCACTGTTCTTATTGAAGGTAGTATTTGGATGATCGTTTTACCCATCGGTTCATTGGCGTTTTCTCGCGTCAGAAGATACTGTCTACAATGCAGTGAGCAGAGAGGATCGGTGGGTCAGAGTGTATCATAGTGAGTGGTGGGTCACGGTGGGATATGCGTCACAGTGGGTCACGGTGGATGATGGGTCGCAGTGGGTCACATGCTGTTGACCCACGACCCGCTGACCCGCTCCAACTCGGGATTTAACACCACATAGAAAATGGAAGACCAAAAATTGCATGTTCACCATATTTTGATTTACTTCAGGCAAGGGAAGAACGCGCGAATAGGGGTTTGTGATTTATACTGTCCTCCATCTTTCTGTGTTTTTGTTCCTCTTCTTAAAGAGTTAGTGGAAAAAGTGGAAAAGTGAGTAAAACGCGTAAAAATAGCAAATAAGGTACTGAGGAAGGTTCGTTAAATTAATTAACTTAAAAAAAATTATCCAGTGCCCTGAAACACCAGATTCCACTCAATATAAGTATCTGTCCAATGCCGTGCCGTGAAAAATCAGGGCCCAAGGCCAGAGCATATGGCAGCGCCCCCGTACATATGAGTTGTCAATTTAAAGTTGGCTTCTCTGGACTATTCTTTCTGCATAATACTTTACAATTTTATCATGACTATTTTACCAAATCAGAAAGATTCAGCATTATTACACTGGAATCATAAAAGTGTGTAATTACTGAATTCACTACAGCTCCATTTTTTTCCTTCTCCCAGAACAGTGATGTCTTAGAGTACTGCCTTAAGCGTTAGTTTCGTAGTGTTGGGGACGCGAGTTTGATTCCGAGTGTGGCAATTCAGTAAACTTTTACAATCTACAAAACTGATATTTCTGATGTATAGTAACATGAAAAATATTCAATTTCTCTGGGTCTAAGAGCTGAGACAACTTCCTTTACAGGTGAAAAGCCAATAAAACAAAATTACGTCATCTGTATCAACCTTCGTAACTGTCTAGCAAGTAACGTGTTTTGACAAGAATTGATAAACACATAAGGGCTAAACACGTCCTTACTGCTGTAGTATGAGCCAAAAATGAGTTGCAAGGAATTGTTTGTAGCTATGCACAAATTGCTAATAGTGATCGAACTTAAAATAGGGATCGCTAGTCACGAGAATGATCCTATTTAAAATGTCTCCTCACCTTTCTAATTAGAAGAAGGGCGAAACAAAATGCATTACGGTTATCTGCTAACAAATCTTTATATTCGATTTCTTGTCATAAAATGATAATTCTATCTGTAAATCCGTAAACGTAATAATATTAATGCGTTCATGTGTAAACCTAAGAAACATCTGACGTACTCTATATCTTTTGTTCCTATGAAACCTTCGACTATGTTACTTTTCTTTCCATTGTGGTAATAATAATAATAATAATAATAATAATAATAATAATAATAATAATAATAATAATAATAATAATAATAATAACAATAATAATATTAAAATAATAATAATAATAATAATAATAATAATAAAGGAATAACATAATTACAATACGGATTACATAAACATTATCTTCCCATTCATAAAAATTACTAATTAACATGAAGGGATTTGAACCCAAGTATCTGCAATGAGAGGTTCCCGCTTTCACATTTTTTTTTTCAACAAATCGCCCCAACTGGAGTATTGTTCGCCACTGGCACCTCATGTGCTTCCAACGTATTCCAAACACTACAGGAACACGAACACAGAAATACTTAGGACAATTAAAATTCCGACCTTGCTCTTCAGAGGAATTCGAACCCCTAGTGGATTGCGCCTCATGATCAGCAGCCTCATGATCATGTGACGTCAATTTGCCACAAACTACTCATATGAATATAAGAAAATAAACTAGTAGTTATGGAACATAAACATAGAACTGTCTATTTCTACACGTGTTGATATAACTTAAAGAATGTGAAAATAATTCCTATCGTCTTTTCTTCATTGGAAATTAGAAGTTATATTAACGACGAAATGTAATGTAAATCGGGACCATCCCAGCAACTGATGACTAGCGCCGAAACTTAGAATCTTTTCTGGGGGGCCTTTGGCATGGAAGACCCGGGTTCAATTTCCGGCGGGAGCTCATGTGGTTAGGATTCCACGAGAATCAGTAGGTCCACGTCATATATAGCTTCGCTACTGAACCAGACGTTAAACTCAAAGTCAACTCAACTCTTTTCTGGTGTGGGGCAAGCATTAATAAGTTTGTTTAGGCCCGTTTTGATTTCTAATTATTGGGCCCCCTCTCTCCAACTTTCTCTTAATCTTTATGGGCCCACCGGAGCCTGTGGGCCCTCCCGCACGGCAATGTCTGCGGTTCCGTTAGTTACTCCCTCGGCCCATTCCATACATGGCTAAATTATTAATGGGACAATGTTGATAAATTTCAAAGCCATAGAAATAAATATTACTCAAATGGGTCCACGATTCATTTTTGTTCTATTTATTTTTTGTGTGCTCTTTTGTTTATATAAGGTAGCGACCCAATTTGATGCTTGATTTCTAATTTCATGTTCGTATCGTATATGGAGTAAGAAAATTTTGTTTGAAAATTGGCCCCCTCGTACGGCGGGGAGCTTCTCTGGAGGGCAGTTGCCCCCCACAAGTTACGGCTCTGCCAATGACGTAGGCTCAACTTGAATATCATTTCGTGATACTTTCTTCATAGAGCAGCGTGTATATATCTTGTTTTTGAGTTATACAAGGAAATCTCGAGTAAGTCATTAAGACACTTACACAAGTTGCTTATATTTTCTTATTTATATTTTTATTTATATTTTGTTTATATTTCTTTGTGTTTGTTATATTTGAGTATCTTGTTTATATTTTTCCATGAAACGATTTTAACTAGTTATTAGTTTTGGTGGAAGGTTAAGTAGCGCGGTAGGTGACTGGTTAGTACATTGAAGTTCTGTTCGGTAGACCCGGGTTCGAATCCCGGCTAGGCTGAAACTTTTTCATGTGTTCCTGTTTCAGTTTCAATTTCAATGCATACTCAGTGTGATAAGCAAGTTCTTCTCTTCCCTAGAAAGAAAAAGATGTTGGAATGAGGAGAAGTGGAGGTCGTCTCTCAATGGAGGCAATCATTTACAAAGTTATTTCCAGTAGTTGTTCTAGATTTGATATTTTCAGCTACTTTCAAGCATTTTCTGATTCATATGTGATCAGTGTTTTTATTTCTTTGAATATAGAGTATGTAATGAACACACAACATACAATGAGATTAACATATGATGTTCATTGGACAACACGCTCTGAACCAGAGAGATTGATCTCAGAATGGATAAATGTTTCGTGCGTTATCTACTCACAATTTTACTTGCATAAAGACTTGACTCAGTGCTACCAACTGCTGTCAGTGCCGAAAAAAGTTACGTGTTAGTTGGATTTAATCTGTCTAGGCGTTCTGAGAGCTGCAAAAGACCTGGACCCCAAGTAATGGAATTAGAGCGCTTAGGGGGGAAATGCTTTTGTGGCTGGCTGTACAAGAATACAAAGCTTCCGATAAATGAGATAATTCTTACAGGAAATAAAGTAGTAATGATTGCTTTAGATGTTAATGTATAATTTAAAGGTATGCAGTGCTTACCTTGAGTATATTAAGAATACACCACTGCTTTCATCAACATATATTACCTTTATGCATTATTTTTGACTTACTGAAACATATAATATGGATATTTTTTCTTAAATAAAACTTTATATACCTATTTTAGAGGCTTCTGCTTGCTGTGTAACAGGTAAAATTAACTTCTCTGCATATGCAACTTGTCACTGAGAACAGACACTAACCTTCTATGTACTGAATGTTTCTTCTCGCGTGCGTATATGATCACTAGCTTTGCCAGATCTTAAAAATGTCGAGATCTCCTGACTGTCGAGATTTCTGTAAATAACCCTACTTACAACGCGCATCGATCAGGGGGAGGCAAAGTGGGACGTTCGCCCCCCTCTAGAGGAAAATGTACTTCGGAAGATCGAAAACCGAACTGATTGTTTAGAATAGTTACCGCAAAATTTGTGACAACATTTGAAATGTCACTTATACTTGCCACCCCATAGAAACCACAACATTGGCGCCCTTGTCTACTTACAATTTAGAGAAAACACTATTGGAGCAAAAAAAAAAAAAAACTAGAATCCAAGGGGTGCGGATAGGAAGGTATAACAAAAGAATAATCGAAAATAGCCAATATTTGAGTCGAATTCATAGTTGTGGGGTCGCTGAGATGAAAAGTGACGTCTAAGTCCAAGATCAAACTTGATCGGGTTTGAGAAAGGGTGTAAACATATCTAAAATGAATTAGGTTAATGCCAAATCCGTAGTTTTAGAGGTTGGAAGAACGAGTGACCCATTTCAAATAACCTTACTTTAATATTATTTATAACTTTGATCATTGAAACATAGTTGTTAACCACCTCAAGTTGGCTTTTTGTCATTCCACTTTGATTTAAGAAATTATTCAAGGAGGATAGGGCGTCCCAAAATTTAAGCCAAAAGTAGTGTATATGACACATCTTTGTCATTGCACTGACATTAAAATACGTAACTTAAGCGAGAAGGGGATTAAAATATTTTTCATAAGGTATTCTTCCCATATGAAGAACGGATATTTTACCTGAACTCTCAATAAAATTACTTATTCGTACATGATTTTCTTATGTTTTAATACCATGCATTAATAATTTCTTCTTTATGCATTGTAGGCTTTTATGTTCGAAAGCAGCTTGAGTCTTGCAGTGACCAAATGGGCAGAAGATACGTGTGCAAAACTGGATAAAAATTACTACAAATGTTGGAAATCACTGAAGAAGCATTTTAATCCTAATATCAAATAATATGATTTTTAATGTAGTTTTGATATAATTTACTAGATTATTAACAAGTAAACAAAGCATTTATATTTCCATAGAAATAATTTGTTATTTGTGTTCTTTGAAATTTTAGCTCATGTATTTTTATCCATAATGTCAAAAAGCTGTGTACCTTCCAAAATTAGTCCTGTGGTTCCCAACCGATATATTACACAATCAAATCAGGTTTTTCACAAAAATTAAAGAAGTAAAATTAAAGTTTGCAGTATTAAAAAAGTCTCTCAGTATATATTTTAATCACGCTTGATCCTAATGATAGGAACTAAATATA
Source organism: Thermobia domestica (assembly GCF_964235325.1). NCBI lineage: Eukaryota > Metazoa > Arthropoda > Insecta > Zygentoma > Lepismatidae > Thermobia > Thermobia domestica. The sequence continues at coordinate 181,018,561 of NC_137458.1, read as the reverse complement.
CGGATCTAATTGGTTGAACCGTTTCTCGCCAAGTAGCATACATATAGCAGAAATCAAACAGTGACTGCCCTTGGTGTTCGTGGCCGGACATGTTAGCGCACTGGCTAGTAATGAAAATCGCTTTTGGCGTAGGTTCAAACCCGACCCAAGGAAAGCTTACATACATATATGCCCTTTTACGTAATATATAATGCATAAAAAGTTATTTACTTAGTCACGAAACAACTGACTGAGCTTCAGCAAGCGAAGTGGATTAGAAGACCCGCAGGTCTCGTATAGTTCTACCTTGACCACTATAATAATAACGTCACACTCTGGTGATGCAACTTCGTTTTAAATCTACCCTCACACGCTTCCTTGTGACCAACTTAAGGCAGTTGGCTAGGGTGGCGCGTGAAAAAGTATTCATACAATGACACATGAATTAGCTTTTATTGCGTAAAATTTCGGAAAAGGATGTATAAAATCGGGTAGGGAGAATAAAATACATGGTTTGCATCAGGGTGCAAATTAGGCGGTTTTTCGAAGGGGGAATGAAGTTAAAAAAACATCCCGTTTAAACCTATTTGCTATAATCGTGCCAATCCTGCTGACAACAAGGATTAAACTTAAACACTTGTCTTATGTTTAGGAGAAAACACAAAAGTATTATACCATTTTTATCCTATCCTGCAGCAGCAGATCTCACTGAAATTTCTTTTAAAAAAACACACACACATTCAACTGCTAGCACACACCAACCCTAACCTAACCAAATTACTTTTCACAATGAATTGAACATGTGCCCGTCTAGCACAAGTTAATTTGTGTTTTCAAGTGTTAGTGTTTTACGATTATAGTTTTTTTTTTTTTTTTTTTGGGCCTTAAGTATAAATACCGTGTACTTTGCACTTCATGGGTAACTTTGCACAAAACATGAAAAGAGTTGCAGTCTTCTGTCGGTAAAACCATGAACTGTAAACAGAAGTTTCAACTGCCACCGTAAGATAGAATATTTAACTATATTTTGGTTATAATGTTCGCGGTTAACATCAGTTCTAATTAGCGGAAGGGTTTGTTGTTGTAGAAGTATGGGAAGCAGTCACTATAAAGGCCGACAAAATTTCAAAGATACCACGTACAAGAATTTCCATCAAGTGAAGTCAGTTTCGTAGAACACTACTGCGTATAATGGGACTTTGAAGCAAGAGTTGAAATTAAAGTGTGAAACGTTTTAAAGTCATAAAAAAATAAAACCGGGAGAAGGCAGTTTTGCCTCTAATCGAGGTTACTTTGCACCGGTCTAAAGTAATCCCTTAAATATCAAATTATTGCTGATGATTCCTCCTGCCTTCTAATTTTAGCAGGTAAATTTCCTATTTAGGTAGATGCTGGAATGGATTTCTTCTTGGAGAATAAATTACGAACAGTGTCGGATCCAGAAAATTGTTTGAGAGGAGCTTCACTCAGAAAGGCTTTTTTTTTTTTTAAATCACTAGACTTTTTGGGGGGAGAGGCTTCGAGCTTATACGCATAGGAATTACTAACATTAGATTTTTAAAAAAAGAAATCATGAATTTTGGGTTTGCTTCAGCCTGAAAGCCCCAAATCCCGCATATCTTCCACTGATTGTGATTGAAAACTTCCACTGATGGTATTCTTGGACGTAAAGAGCAACCAAAGCAAATCAGTTCACACGGATTATTTTTTTCTTGAATTGGCATTTTTGTGGGACATATGTTAAATTATCAGAATGTGGTTCCTATGCTGGTACTAGAAAATACATAATTTTCTTTACAAATATCAGTAATTCATACTAAGTTCTGATACGGTTACCATTATTCTAATATCTATATTTGTAGATTGCATGCAGTTTTGTGTAGGAAGTGAAATGTATAAATACTAAAGGGAAAATTTTGCACAGAAACATTATATTCGTATACTGTTTTGCGTGTGGTGCAAAGTATACTCACCTATGGGGTTACTATACACCAAAGTTTATATTTCATTTATATTTTCTTTATATTTTGTTACATCTGGTGCAAAGCAGTGTTTCTTCCAGAGCTGTTATTGGGGGGGCACTGCCCGCCCGAAGCTCTGAGAGTGCCCCCCCGGAGCAGACCAAAATAATACGTTTATAATATAATAATAAATAGAATAGTATCAGCAGTGCCCTCTGAGAATATTAAGTATGCCCACCCGGAACATTATTTCTGAAAGAAACACTGGTGCAAAGTAACTCCATCTTAGGGATTAAGTATTCTGCCTGTTAGTAGTCGTGGAACTAATTAGTGTTTTTTTTATGTTAGTGTTTTATTTTTATTTTTTAAAGCCTTAGATTTTGATTCGGGGCTGAAAATGTTTCTTCCACGTTTCTCTACCTACAGCTTCCCCTTTTCACTTTCAATGCTTTCTTCCATTTTTCAAATCATCGATATGTTTTCTTCTTCCTACTGCTTACTTTTCTGCATAATGGGACTTCCAGTATTGACAGATCGGTATTCCAGGCACTTTGTCCTTCCTGACGCCACATAATAGTCCAGTTAGCGAAAAAGATAGGCAAAAATATTTTGACCTAATTAACTAAAGAAATTACAGCATGTAATTAGAATAAATTGTAATTTTCTAAACTAGTAAGATAAGTGCTTAAAGTAACTTAGAAGTTTCTAGGGCCTCGGCATAACTCGCCCTTGGAAGCAGACTTTACAGAGTGGTCATCTTCGCCTTTATTACTTCTTTAGATTTTCAAAGGAGCAATAACTTTCCAAGGCTGTTTTCCATTTTTACCCTTGGAATTAACTTTGAAATTAGTGAGTCAGGACTTAATCTCATGAAAAAGGCAAATTGGCGTCCTTTCTTGAATCCTTACGTAGCCTTTTCTATGTTTCCGAATAGTTTTGTTTCAATGACATTCAATGCATCTTCGACAGCGCTCCAGTTTTTTTTTGTTTTTTTGTTTTTTTGTTTTTTTTTTAAATAGGTGCTTGTATAACTATCGGTCTGTCGATAAGAATTTTATGTACTGTTGGTGGCATATTTGAGGGTATAATCTCACATGTAACTCAAAAGTTTTCATGCGTTCGTTTTGCAATATTGTTATAGTCATTTTGTGCTCATGCGACATTGTTGTCAATACTGTTCCAAACGAGAGATTAGCTTTTGGTCTATTTCTGTCAATTTCAAACCCATGTCAGATTTCTCTTAAACCTTTAAGCAGTATTGTCATAATTTGTAATACTATTAATAGCCTTAGGCACATCACAGTGGGTCTCATTCTATTCTTTGAACATATCTTGGGTAATTTTTTTCTTCTTTCCAACGTTTTACAAACATGGTATATTTTGCCAATCATTGACAATGTTAGAGAACAATGTACGTCATATTGTTACTTCATCTCTCTCTTGTGATGTATTCTCTTTCTACTTGTATAACCATTTCCATGAATCCACTGGAAACAAATACGACTGGAAACAGTAGATACCATAAATATTTCGCCACTACTGTCGCTTTGAACCCGTATCAGTTTATATCTGAAAGGATAACAGCTACTGTCAAAACCCCATTTCCAATGTAAAATGTCTCGTTGATAGTTGCTCAGTCGTTGTCTGGTAGAAGCTCTAAAATCATGGTTGCTATGAGATTAAATAGAAAAGCATATATTTTTCATTTTAATTCACTGTCATTAACTTTTATGATGATGGGTTGATTCTTTTACTTTCATAACTGAATAGTTATCTGAATATACGTCATGTTTTGCCTTGTGTTCAAAGTATTTTAATCGACATGTACTACTGTTTCGTTAAATTTGCAGTAAATTTGCAATAATTCGTTAAGTAAACAAACTTTTGAGCATCATATTAGATGAACATTTCAGATGGAATAATCATATCAAAGCAACGATACATAAACTGAAATCGACGTTTTATGCAGTAAGAGTACTAAAAGACACATTATCTCTAAAAGGCTTAATACAAGTTTACTATGGGTCCATATACTCTTTCATAAAGTATGACATTTATTTTGGAGTAATGCAACTTTAAGCAAATATGTATTTATTAAACGAAAACAGGTCGTCTGTACCTTTGCAAACCTACATTACACAACAAGGTGCAAGTTGTATTTTTAAAAGTTAAACATATTAACAGTTCCATCTGTTTATATGAAAAAATAATGTTTTCGGTCTAATGCAAAATAAAGCTGAGGTGAAAAATCATCATTATAACACTAGAGATCTAAACAGAAAGTACCAGATTATCACTGGTACAACAGGGCGCCAGACATATGACAAATAAAATATTTAATGATTTGCCCAATCATATAAAATAAATTTAAACAAAACTTTAAAATGTCCCATAGAGAGAAACATATAGTGGAAGAGAATACCTAAGAATGTCTGTATAACAATGTAAAATGTACTTTGTTCTTGTTTAAATTCTATATAACTGTATGTGAATTGAACCCTCCAAACATCATATATTGGTTAGATGGCGTAAATAAATGAAAATAAATTAAATTGATTAAGCATCTTGTTTCAACAGTTTTGCAACTTTCTTTCTTTCCAGTAATCATGTATCGCAAATGCTCTTATCTCTTGAAAGTGTTACAATTTTGCAGTACCTATGTCACCTTCAGCCCTCAAATTCAACATTGAGACATATGGAAGTTCAACTGTAATTAACATTGTCCCTAAGAATTTTAATTTTCCATCTTTTACGTTTGTTATCTAATTAATGAAATTTCATGTCGGAGATGAATAACTTCCCAGATGATGAGGTGGACAGAATATAATTGGTAAGTCCACCTCTTCTTGTAGCTGCTTCCATGTTTAGGAACAAATGCACATTCGGTGTTGTGACAATAGTTCCAGAATTGATGCTATAGAAAAACAACGCATTCTCTATTTTATATATATACCCGAAGGCAATTACAGAGTACAAATTATCAGCTTTATAATGGTGCAGAAAGTGCAAAGTGTGAAGTAATTTCAACAATTGATCTAGTATCAAAACCTACCATATCCCTTTTTCACTTCCAGTACCATATCCTGCGTATATTGTCAAAAATAGCGTTATTATTGCTCAGTGCTCGATTTTGTGCGTGCTAACATTTGTGTAGCCAACAATGGTCAAATTTCATTGTTGAAAGAACAACATGTCGCTTGATATAACAGAGCTATATGTTTTTCTTATTTGTCAAAAAGTGAAAAAATGGATATGGTAGGTTTTGATACTAGACCCTTCAATTAACTATTACTCATATTCTGTTCATTTGGATACAGTCAAATATGTACAAGATACAATAATCACTGTCTTTATATTTTATGAAGTAACATTTGGACGCAATTTTGTTTTAGTTTTGAGAATTTCACTTGAAATATAACTAATACCATAAAATGTATTTTATTACTTGTATCACATGTCCTATACAAAGGAGAATTTTTAGCTAAATGCGTTTTGTTATCAGACATATAAAGCATTAGTCTGATCTCAGATATTGACGAGGGCAATAGAACGGTAGAATGGTACTTAAGAAAAACATCATCTTTGTTATCAATTATTTTTTTTTTAAGTGAACCACACACTGAATGATTCTTCAAATGACAAGCTGAAATCTCCTGAGAAGTATATTGTAAGATACATAACGAGTTTTTATATCATCAATTTTATGACTAATATATTTTAACATTTCTTTTCTACCTATTCTATTTGTTGCTTTTATTTTTGATAGAATGGTTCCCAAATTATAGAAGCATATTTTAATTTTGTTCTAACAAAGGAGTCATATAATGTTAATATTGTTTTTATATTTTTAAAATGACAACACCATCGTTTAATAAATGCAAACATTTTAAATGCCTCATTTATTTTGATATATATATGATACGTAAACTTAAGATTTGCATCAGACCATGCTCCCAGATCCCTGACCACTTCTTTCCTTTCCAGTACTTGATTTCCTTTAATATATTTAAATATAACAGGTTTCTTGATTATTGAAATGTTACAACATTGCATTTTGAGATATTGAGTACAAATTTATTTATTTCACACCATTCACTTAAGCCCACAAGATCTCTCTGTAATTTTTCACAATCATCCCTTGTACAAATTTGTGTAATTTAGTTTCATCAGCAAATAGTAGATATGAAGTATATTCGAAACCTTCAGGTAAATTGTTTATCAATATTAAAAAGAGTAAAAGAACTGAATTGGATTCTTAGGGTATTCCAGAATATATATATTATTTTTTACATTTACAAAGTGAATCAGAAAGATATAGTGAAATATGGTTAAACATGTGTTTACAGATTATTGATTTACCTATTTTAGCTGGAAAAGAAATTAAACTTATCGGTCTAGGGTCTTGTATTAGTTTTGGTAATTTGACATACTGCTAATATAACAGCACATTTATGCTATAGAGCATACTATATTAATTATATTTATATCAAGATTCAAAATGGCGGCAAGTTTTAATAGTGATAACTGCTAATGATCACTTTAGTAACTGGCACACTAATTTTCCATGACACAAGGATTCGTCGTATTATATTATGTAGAAATGTTGAACTATAGCAATCTGTGTTTAATCGAAATATTACTTACATATTGCTCAACACGTTTTTCTTGTTTCATTCGAGTCTCTTAATGCTTTCAATTATGTTATGAACGGACATACAGACAGTTTTCCACAAATTAAAGTACTCGAGGATAAGTTGCTTACATATCATATAGGTAATCCCTTTGTTTCAAGATCAATAAACGTATTTGTCTAAAAATGATATATATCGTGCACTTTTTGATGCGGTGATACATAAAATGTTTTCCAGATTTTATTGCGTAAAGCTGATGGAAGCGGACAATAAAACCTTTGTATTTTTTTTCTCAAGATCTTCTATTTGCAATGATCAAACTACCAGTGGTTATTGACACAGGGTCATTTTTCCCCTGATCCCGTAAAGATTTACTTTCAAATTGCAACTTATGAAAGTTCAAAATACACAACGCTAATAAACGCCTTATCCTGGAGCACATAGCTTTGATTAAATTCAGGATTGGAAATATTACATTTTCATACTACTTCCGCATCATAGATCGTAATTTGAACCTACTTTTTGCACATTACATCCTCTCCCGACTTTTTTCTAAAGTCGAACTGCAATGTAATTCAACATCTCTGTACAAAAATCTAAGGAAGCCTACTTTTCCAATAGAATATAGAAACACGGAAAAAATGCCACGAAAGACGGAATAAGAAAATTAAAAACATCAATCTCAATCAACAGAAGAAATTCGGGAACGATTAGAGCAAACTACCAAAACTTTCAATGATTATCCCTTTGATATAAAGTCTCACTTGTTGGAACAAAATATTGCTGTACACGACTTGTAAAGGTACAGAGAAATATATTCTCATACAGTCCTAAAGACGTTGGCTATTTAAGGAATATAAAGTAAAATACGGATAGATAAAAGCACTCTATTTCGTTACTGTTTGCCACGTATTCCATTATGACCCTGGAAGCAAATTGATGAACTGAACAGTTAGATGCTATCATCATAACAGAGACACACACTAGCAGTTAAGCGTCTCCTTTGCTAGTGGTGGAGAAACACAACACGGAACAATTTAGACACGAAGTACCTATTTATACCATTTCAATCAACAGATAATTGAAAGGAAAATTCTTCCTAACCTTCATCCTAACCATCAAACGTATTTTGATGTTTTATTGGATGCAAAGAGTACTAAAAACATGAATTTTGAGGTTAATTATACATGCAAAAGTTATAAATTCGAAAGGTATGTCATTAGGCACAAGGCAAACGCTTAGGTGTCAAGGATAGCAACTAAAATAATATTAGGTAGTTTACCAAAACACATCACCTCATATTGGATCTCATAAATTGAAACAACTCCCCGATTTGGAACTTCCATTTCAGCCACTGCGTAAGTATGATTTACAACGGTAATCCGAAGAAGACCCATTTAGTATTTAATGAATTGGAAATATTAGGATTAAAAGTTACAGGAGAAAAAAATTAGCATTTCATCAAAAATAGCTTATAAAATTCGGAACGTCAAGAAAGAAACCACTAAAAGAAATCTTAAAAATGTCATAGGACTATACTCATAACACCGAGGTCACCTTAAAAACTTTATCAAAATTGAACCATTCCAGCAACTTCTAACAACAATCACAATTTAAATAGAACTCAGCACACGATTAATTATTCGAAAAATTAAAAAAGGACATTGTGAAAGCAACCTCTTCATCAATTTGATGATAAACTTGAGATAAGAGTTTACATTGATGGCAGCTCATTTCAAGTGGGAAGATTATTACAAGAAGAAGATTGCTACAACCCACGAACAGCCGAAGGAAAAGTTGTTTTGTACTTTAGCCGCAGTCTTACACCAGCAGAAATTAGAAGTTCTATTTCACAAAAATATTTGCACGTAATCATTTATGCTTTACGCACATTTAAATATTTTCTACTTAACCGTTTTAAATTTTTTTGGCCTGTGTACAGGCCATGTCGCCGACCTTCGGAATTTGCTTTATAAATCTCTAGTAAAGCTTTTCACACCGGTTTTTTTTTTTTTTTGCATTTATTCAAGTATGGAAGCATCAAAGAACATGTTTTATGGTCATTTTGTAGTCACGTGTGCGATGCCTGGGGGCAGTGACGTCACAAACAACGAAGGCGGCTTTTTAAAAAGGGTAAATTTTAGACTTTTTAAAAATAAAATCATGACGCATCCTTATTAATCTTAGAAACATAGTTTGTACCTCGTTGGTTTCGATATAAAGCAAAGTTACCAAATGTAGCACTCAAATTTCCCTATTATGTACCAGAAGCGGGAACATCTCGCCCAAATCGAAAAAGGGATTTTTGAGGAGAAAATTTCCCCTTTTTTCTAAATTTCTCCCCTCAGAGACAAATAAACATATTAGAAGTGGTACCGTTGGAAATCTACTCTTATTTGGAACAAAGTGAGATACAAATCATGATTCTAGAGTAAATAAAAATGTGCCAGGAAATTTTCCAATGTTTGAATTCTTGCTTTATTTACACATTTTTAGTCAATTAGTTTAGTAAACTATCTACAGTAATATCACTATTTACCCTAAAATCATGAATCGTACCTAGTTCTCTTTGGCATGAATCGGCCATTTGAACGGTATAACTTGGATATCCATATCGTGCACCTGAGGGGAGGAAATTCCCCCAAAATGGAAATTTTTGTAAAAAAATCCTTCTTTTCCAATTTCGGGCCCTTCTTGCGCCCCGGGTGATAACACTCAGCGCCCAAAATATTTCGAAAAATACTACATAGTGTATGTAATAACTGTACGAAATACCAATCTCATATTTTGAAAACCAAGGGCGAGAAAAAATATTGACCCATGTCTCAATGATACGTATGTTCCCCTATAGCATGAAAAAAACGCCGAATTCTAGATAGAAATTCTCTGTGAAAAAATATATTGTTTTTCAAAATCATGCATAACAGAATTATAACATTAGATGAAACAGCAAATTGTACTTACTGTATGGAACTCGATCCAAGTTCTTCCAGCATGCTCCATCTTCTGACACGCAGCAGTACACTTTGGACTTCAAGCACATGTGGTATGTCTTTAAAAAAATTTCCCTTTCGGGGGAATTTTCTCCCCTCATGTGCACGATACGGATATGCAAGTTATACCGTTCGAAAGGACGATTCATACCAAAGAAAACAAGGTATGATTCGTGTTCCTATTGTGCAGCCAAAATGTCTTGAGCCGTGGCAAAAATGCAAACTAAAGCTCACACCCTCACACACCCACGCGTTGAGCCAATAAGGGTTCAACTGTTGCTAACTGAGAGAAAGCGAGTGGAATTCTTTCAGCCGACAGCAGCGCTTGCAACGGAAGACTAGGGATCAAGTCAATGTGGCATTAGTATAGAATGATTAGTCTTTATGCTGAAGCGGATTGGATAGAAATTAACTGAAAATGTATTATCGAGGGAAAATTGGTAAATCGGCTATAGCGTCAAGACTATTTTTCCCCGTACATTCTTCGTTCCTCATTATTTTTACAATGAAGCAAAATTCTTTTGGTACCATTTGTATGTGCATGTCATATACCTGAGCGGAGAAATTCGCGATAAAAGAGGATTTTTTCAAAAGATCCCTTCTTCCCAATTTGAGCGGGAATTTCTCGCATTTGGTACGTAATAGGGAAATTTGACTGATGCAGTTGGAAACTCTGCTTCATTACAAAACAAAAAAAAAAAAAAAAAACGAGGTACGAACCATAATTCTAGCGTCAATAGTGTTGGTACTGTGGCTGCCTGACTGAAAGCCTAAAAATTATCTAAAGAACCCCAAAATTTAAAAGGGTTAATCACAAATTTAAATTGTTCACGAACCCCAAATGCTTAACATCACTAGATGCACAATCTCACAAACTAGACAAATATACATGCTATAAACCCCTACCCGACTACAATCTAAACATTTGTCATGTGGAAAGTTTAAAAAGCACCCACAGTGTATTATTAGCTGTTTAGAACTAAATGAAAAAATGAAATCTTGGAGTTTTACGTCCCACGGTTATGCCGGTTAGGCTAAAGGAGACGATGATGATGAGTAATGAATGAAATGGTGGAATGAAGAAAGTGGGAGGAAACGGGAGAACCCCGAGAAAACCCACGCGCGCGGTGTTTGTCCACCACAAAGTTCACTTGGCGAAGGCTGGGATCGAACCTGGGATCCCAAGCACCAGAGATGAACGCTCTACCACTGAGCCACCGCGGCCCCATAGAACTAAATTAATGTAGTAAGAGTGATAAAAGCAATTAAGATGACACAGACCTAAACCAAGCACGCGAAGATCTTCATGTTTGTCGTTCAAATATGTTAGAATATCCCCGGCTTTCTATAAATCATCAACAACCGTTGGAAAATTGGCCAGAAGAACAATGTAAATATGATTCATACGCCAATATAATTGCAGTTTTCAAAAGGAAAGTATCTACTAGAACTTCTACTCTAAGTAGCCCTAAATATTTCCGCTTAAACGATAAACGTACGCAGAAGCATCCAAAATTAGAATTACTCCATCTCTTATGTATATCAAAAAGCTCGGCATGTCGGTGGTTTGATTTCATTCACAAACATCGTCAGTGCCTCATTTTGGCTTTAGCAAAACATAGAAAACGGCTGTTAACAAATAGTATATGCCAAATATGAAGTCATACCTAGGTTTTAAAATCAAAACATGCAAATTATGCAGCTAATAAAAAAAGTGCCTAAAGAAATCTTAAGCAGAATTGTCACATCGCACGCATGAAACCATCTTATAGGTGGGCGATGAATTTCTGACACCCTAGGACCATTTCCGACTGAAGAAGGAAAGGCAAAATATGTGTTGTCACTCCAGAAACGAACACGCGCTACGTTGTAACGTAATCTGTTAATAGCATCACATCGCAAACAATTCAATAATTTTTATTGGAAGATATTATTTTACACTTCGGCGCCTTTCGTTTTCTTTCTTTGGATCAGTAACATGTTCATAAAGCGAAGAAACTTCAAAAGGGTCTTTCCTAATAAGATAGTGAAATGAGCCCTTGATCTAAATTGGGTCGCTATTGACCCAGAAGGTTACCTTTGACCTAAAATACCTAAAAAATTGACCCCTTTACCGAATTATCGTATCATACTTGCTCAAAATTGAATATTTTTTAATTTTGGTGGCGGTGGTCGAAAAATTGAAGTTTCACAGATTGTAGATACTATCTTGATGCGTAATTTTTTCTAAACCATCTACGTGTATTTTCTTTATTTTTTGCGCTGAAAATGTCAAAAAATGTAGAAAAAATTTTGGGGTGACACATCGATGATTTTTTGGTTACAAAAGTTGTTATACCCTTAGGTACAACATAGGAGAAGGCGTTGTACCTGTGAACACTTTTAAAGTCTTCGAAATTTTGGTGGTAATATTCAGCACGTTTTCCCCAATTTTTGTCGTCCATCTCTTTGCCATCAGATAGGATTATTTTTAAATGCGTTACATAATTACATTATCTTTTATAGAATATAACAAGAGCATATCCGTTTTGTTTACAGGTACATTATGCTCGTGTACCATTCAACAGACCCTCTTGTACCTTTGAACAAAGTGATAAATCCAACGTTTCTGAAGCAATAATATAAAAAGAAAAAGTAAATATTAACAGTTATAAATTTGCAATAAAAGATTTAGCAATAAAAAGTTCTCCAGAATTGAAATTTTATTAATTAAATTAAAAATTGAAGAGAAGTTGTAACAAAAACTTGTGAACAATAAAATTGAGCATATACAACTATTAACATTATGTTATACAATAAGCGAATATATAGAAACTACTTAAAATTTAACTTTATATCCCAACCTAACCTATATAAAATATATCAATTGTTTTAACTACTTACATTGTGTAGCTTTAAACAGTATTATTTATCGTTCAAAGGTACACGATGCATTAATGTTCATAGGTACAAGAGGGTCACCATTACGAAAAAAAAGTTCTCCCTAGCTTAAATATAGAACAGATGTTAAAACTAAAGATATTACTGTATTCACCAATGATTCTACCCCAAGTTTGGACAAATAAATATCACAAGTTGCGAAAACCGAAGAGCACAAAACTCAAAAGGTAACTACAAAAAAATTTCGTTTTGGGGGTGAAAAAATTAAAAGGAACATTACTCGGTACAACACTCAGTAAACAACAGCCAAACGCAGTTTGTAGTGCTTTTTTTTTATCTAATCTTTCAAACGAATTTTAATCACTATACCTAGATAGCTCTGAATTCGAGAAAAGCACAGGTTTTCAAAGGTACAACGCCTTCCCCTATATTTTTTCAGGTCCTGAAAGTAATAGAAACATTGTCAAAAAGAAATCAAATTGAAAACAAACGTGTTTCTCGCACAGTTTTCCCACTATTTTAGGGCCCTCAAGGTGAGGGCCCCTTTCAACAATCCTTTGCCAGAGTTCACAATTTTCCTTTCTCTTGTGTTTCTTTCGCTTCTGTTATTCCTCGGTCGCTTCAATTGTGCCCATTTCGGAATAGAAACACCAAATATATCTCCGTAACAGTGGTTCCACTTCAACAGACTCTTGCATAACGAAGTTACAGACACCTCGCATCGGCTCCTCGTATCTAATAGTGCTTGCTTCACTGGCCGCACACAGTGGCGCTCTGTACCGGAGTGAGTGTAGCTTTGTTGTGCAAGAGTCCGTTGAAGTGGAAGCATTGTTACGGAGATATATTTGGCGTTTCCATTCCGAAATGGATATAATTCAAGCAGCCGAAGAACAACACAAACGGAAGGGACACACGAGAAAGGAAAATTGTGAACTCTGGCAAAGGATTGTTGAAAGGTGCCCTCACCTTGAGGGCCCTAAAATGGTGGGAAAACTGTGTGAAAAACATGTTGGTTTTCAGTTTTATTTCTTTTTGACAATGTTGCCATCACTTTCAGGCCCCGCAAAAATATATGTTGCACCTAAGGGTATAACAATTTTTTAACTAAAAAATCAGCGACGTGTCCTCCAAACTTTTTCTTCAATTTTTTGAAATTTTCAACATATAAAAAAATAAAGAAAATACGCATCGATGGTTTTGAAAAAAATGCACATTTACATCTAGATAGTATCTACAATCTATGAAACGTTCAAACTCTTTCGACCATCCCCACCAAAATTTTAAAAATATTCAAATTTGAGCACGTATAATACCATAATTCGGAAAGGGGAGGATGTAATGGGTCAAAATTTTTCTGAGGTAGTTTTAGGTCAAGGGTAACCTTTTGGGTCAATAGCGACCCAATTTGGATCAAGGGCCGATTTCACTATCTTGGAAAGACCCTTTGGCAAAAATCTACAATTTTAAGTTCAAATTCTGCTCTGCTTTTAATAATCGAGATAACCGTCTGGTCGAGTTAAACAAATAACTCTACAGAATTCATTAAAATTCTTTGTCCAAAAATTCTTAAAATATGGTCAAAATTCTTGCCACACTTCACATTCATGCTAAACACATTTGTACTGTCAGGGACGAAGAAATCAAGCTTGTTTTTATTACATGGATATGAGCCGCGAACCATATTGGACTGTCAAGTACAGAAAACCCCATAATTACAATTTGAAAAGGACCAACTAATTACAGTAAGAAAGAAAGTAGAACAGAATTTATTGAAAACTCACGAGAATTAAAAGAAATATTTTAACAGAATATGTACACAGAATACCTTTTACTCTGGTCAAAAAGTGTTAACTACTCTAGTCAAAACCGAATGTGAACATTGCAGGCACTGCTATTACACTCCTGGAGGCACCGCTATACAGAATTTACATTCGTTACAATTTTAGAGATAAAATACCAACTGTCTCTGTTAATTCTATAAAGCCTCATTATGAGGACAACGAACAACCATAAGACAAAAGCAACATGTTCAACGTAGCAAAAAGAAATAAAAAACAAAGGGGAAGAAAGAAACAGGATGCTTATTAACATAACGAGACGTGCTGACTAAGTACTTCCCATGTTTAAGCGTCAGAAAAAAGAGGGAGACGAAGAGAAGAGAAAACTGGAAAACAGAAAATGATGTGGCTAAATCTTAAACTTGATAAAAAAATTTTTAGTAAAGCGAATACCTTGCTTTTCGCTTCTTCCTCTCTTCCCAAACCCCACTACTATCTGCCATTCAGATTATCTGCATAACTACAATCCAATTCAATCAGTAAAATTGCGACGTTAGCATTTTCTTGTCTTTCCACTTAAGTTAACAACCTACGCCAAGCAAGCCACATCAGATTTCGCTTCCTTGCTGAGACACATATGATTGTCACTGACATCTTGGACTAAATATTATTCACAGAATCTAGAAAATGGGCCCATCATTTGGCAAATCTTCAATACGCTAATTATAACAGTGACTTTACCAATCTTTATAGTGCTCTTAGTTTTAATTTTCCTTTGCGTATTCTATCCTAGACTCCCTTTACGACTAGTAGACACTTTTCATAATAGCAACAAATGACATGGAAACATCACCAGATTATTCTACATAAATTACCATAACTGACCTAGTCTATAAACATTAATTGAAAACGTCAAAGCTTTCACAACCCCTCCTCTGAGGGAAATGAGGTATTGTATTAATCGATCCTGATTAGAGTACAGAATAAGTTTTGATTGCTTCTACTTTGTTTTGGTGACAGTGTTATATCCAATGTTGTATAAGTGACCAGTGCTTTTTATTTTTTTGTGCACAGTGATCTAATGTTTCTTTACAATTTTACACCGTAATTAATATGCAGATTCCATGCAGAAAAATAATCCTTTGGCTAATGTTTCTTTACGTCAATAATATATAGATTATATATGTGCTCCTAACTACGTGCATGCTGTAAACACACTTCAGGTGACAGTCACGAAAGAGGTGTCGTCAACCATCGCCAATAATCGGCAAATGATACGGAATCAAGCAGACAACAACACTTCTGGTTAAAAGGAGTCGGAACAGCGCAGGAGGCACCAATTTCTACCGATTGATTATCCACTACTCTCTAGGACGCCTGGTCATTGAGAGGTACCTACCTACCCTTCATACTCTAAGACACCTGGCCATTGAGAACTCCTTCATGCAAGGACGCCTGGTCTCTGCAAGCACTTCACCTTTCCGTAGAACGCCTGGTCTCTGGGTTTCATCTTCCTCTCTGAAACGCTTGGTTATTGAGATGGACGTAGCTACACCTTGGCTACGACAGGCTTAGTTGCTACCGCCTAAGATGCACTGTTACTGGACTCTTACAAATTTACCAGCAAACGATAGTTATTTAGAGGAACTTATATCTTATCTGCAATATTTATTACAATTCTATACAAGGAGAAACCTTTATAATAAAAGATGACGGGAAACTTTAAAAGGTCCATGTACCATCTTTTATCTTTACTCTCGAAAGATCTCAGAATCTCAGCCTATGAGGTTGGTTCTGGATGAAAACTTCTGAATTTGTTGATGGTAATGTTGTTACTGACAAATTTAATAGAGATGATGATCTCAGACAATTCCATATATTTGGGTTATCGTCTTTTTCTTGGCCTTCTTCTGGCAATTGTGTGCTGGAATCTCCGTAATTTCTGAGTAGTAGAGACGTTTGTTATTTGAACTTGAGCTGTTGCTTTGACTATGTTCAGGATCCGCTGTGGATGGTGAGAAGACGCTGTGCAAAAGAAGGAAGTTTAGGACAGTTTTGATCATGCAATAAGTTCCTGTTTTGGGTACTTTTTGTACGTAGAAGTTGATGTAAGACAAAAGCCATCGCTCTTCTCAATTATAACATCTTGTTTTTGTGAATTGATCATAGTAGTTCCCTCCTTAAGTTGAGATGTATTGAACCTGAATTGCTTTTGCACTCTAGGTGTCTGAATGGGGAAGTCTTCAGGTTTTGGGAATAAAAGTAGAACGGATGGGCTAGGAATACATGTTATAAAATTTATTTATGTTGTATCGTACTCTTAGAAGATCCTGGTGTTTACTTGTATAAAGAGTTATATTGTATGTGATTATCACCTTTAAAGTGTTGCCGTTGTTAAGTATAAAACCAAAATGTTTCCGAAGTCTTTAAATGCTGTGTTTGTTTGTTTCTAAAAGGAGCTACTAATTGGTGTAGGTCCAGTTTATGAGTCTACTTCCACTTGGATTGCTGCTTTATCGCGTTTCCTCAGGCTGTCGGACTAAGAATGTATATGCACATATATCAGAGCAGAATCTTAATATATTTCTATTTTTCCTCGACTGTATGTTTTTCCTTTATCAATGGGCACTAATTTCTCTCTAGGTCGTGGAATAAATCAATTTCGTTGTGCACCTTGGTGCCAATAACGTTACAGGAAGAGATCCGGTTCGTTACAAAGATCAGGACTAAAGTAAGTAATATTTGGGTTCTAATTTCAGGTGGTGGTGGTAACGCAATGGCCTTATAAATAATACAGCTATCTAACACAGGATCAAGTCCTGTTTACGTCAAAGTTAACTTTTTTACAAAGTGATTGTGAAGAATCGACTTATCATACTGTCCCAATACTTTTGACTAACCCTGTACACAGCTCAACATGTGTCTTCTCACAGCAAAATCAAACTAATCCTTTTCACAGAATTGTTTAATACTATACGTGGATCCACGTGTAGATATTGAATTTCAGAAGTAAGAGGAAGTCAATAATAGATAAAGTTTGATTGGGCTATGTCCGGAGAATGCAAATTCCGAAAGACGGGAGTGCAAGCAAACTTTCGTGGAGAATGACTTAAGCAATAGCGATTGTTGCAGAACAATCAACAAGCAAACAAAACATATCACCATTCAAATTTCCTATTCGTTACTAATAACTACAAATATTTTTCCTTCTTTTGTATACACACTTCAACTTACCAAAAACACAATATGAACTTCGCATGCCTGATTTCCACTCTACCTTTGACCTCAGGCTTTTTAGCCGTGGAACCGTATTTACCGGGCTCTTTTGACGCGGGGCCTTTTTCATTCGGGCCTATTTTCCGCGAGGCACTTTCGACTCGGACCCTATTGACTCCGGGCCGTTTTGATTCCGGCCTTTTTGACCAGTGCCCTTTGGAGTCGCCGAGTCCTTTTCACCCAGGCTCTTTTGATCCGCGGCCGTTTTGAGTTGGACCCTTTTGACTCGGGCCCTTTGGTCCCCGAGTCCTTTAGACGCGGGGCCGTTTCTAACTCGGCAGTTTTGTCGTGGGGCCCTGGTGACCGTGGCCCTTTTGACTCGGGCATTTCCCTCCTCGCTTTTTTGTCGGTGCCCTTCTGACATAGAATATATATTCACCAGCTGAAATGCGTGGGACAGGGGAAGGTATGAGTATGCAAATGATCAACGATCAAGGGCGCAGTAAAATTTCTTATGTAACTCGTCATACATCTTTCTTTCTCCTGATTTTCACACCTGATATCAGGCTTTTTAGCCATGGAATTGTATTTACCGAGCCTTTTGTCGCGGGGCCATTTGACGCGAGGCTTCTTTGAATCGGCCCCTTTTAACGCGGGTCCTTTTTCGATTCGGGGCTTTAGGTCGCGGGCCCTTTCGTCTCGGGCCCTTTTGACACGGGACCGTCTTGACCTGTGCCCTTTTGAGACGGTGTCCTTAACCCGGACATATTTTAGATAGAGCCCTTTTGACTTGGGCACTTTTGGCAGCGGAGCTCTTTTGACTGCGACCGTTTTGTCGAAGGTCCCTTGTGACCGGGGTCCTTTTTCCCGGGCATTTCTGTCTTCGCCTTTTTGTCCGTGCCCTTCTGACAATGTACTATATATATAGTACATTGTCAGAAGGGCACGGACAAAAACCTATCACATGCACCAGCTTTGATGATGGGCAAGAGGCAGATATGAATAAATAGATGATCAACGATCAGGGCGCAGTAAAATTAGTTACACCACTAATCACATCTCTTTCTCCTGGTTTCCACTACTGATCTCAAGCTTTTTAGCCGTGGAATTGTATTTATCGGGCCCTTTCGACGCGGGGCCTTTTGAGTCGGGCATTTTTCACGCGGGGCCCTTTTGACTCGGCTCCTTTTAATGCAGGGCCTTTTTGACTCGGGTCTTTTTGTCGCGGATTCTTCTTTGACCCGGACTTTTTTGACATACGGTCCTTTTAACTCGGGCTCATTTCTAGCGAGGAAATTTGGACCCGGCCGTTTTGACGAGGACAAATTTTGGCGCGGAGTAGTTTCGACTCGCTCAATTTGTCGTGAGGCGTTTTTAGACCGGGATCGTTTTCACTCGGGCCTTTCTATCCTCGCTCTTTTGTCGGGCCCTTCTGATATGGAACCATATATATATATATATATATATATATATATATATATATATATATATATATATATATATATATATATAAGGCAGAAGGTGAAATGTGTCGGACAGGAGGCGGCTATAAGATAATCGATGATCCAGAGCGCAGTAAAATTAGCTAGGCCACCAAACATATCTCTTTCTTTCTCCTGATTTCCACCCCTCATCTCAGGCTTTTTAGCCGTGGAATTTACCGGGCCCTTTTGACACGGTGCTATTTTAACTCGTCCTATTTCACGCGGGGCCTTTTTGACTCGGGGCTTTCTGTCGTGAAGCTCTTTCGACTGTGGCCTTTTGACACAGGACCGTTTTGACCCGTGTCCTTTTTGTGGCGGAGTCCGTTTCGACCCTGGCATTTTTGAGATAGCGTTTATTTGTCGCGACGAAAATTTGACTCGGGCCCTTTTGTCGCGGGTCCGTTTTGACGAGGGTATTTGTGTCCTAGTCCTTTTGTCCGTGGTCTTCTGACATATATATATATATATATATATATATATATATATATATATATATATATATATATATATATATATTCACCAGCTGAAATGCGGGGCAGGGGGAGGCATGATTAAACAGATTTATCAACGATCAGGGTGCAGTAGAATTAGTTACGCCAGTGGTCATATCCCTTTCTTTATCCTGATTTCCACTCATGATCTCAAGGTTTTTAGCCGTAGGATAGTATTGACCATTCTTTTGATTCGGGGCTCTTTTGAATTGGCTCCTTTTGACACGAGGCCTTTTGTCGCGGGGCTGTTTCGACTCTGGTCATTTTGACTTGGTATTATTTTGACCCGTGCCCTTTAGAGGCGGAGTTCTTTTTGACATATGACCCTTTAAACTCGGCCTCTCTACTCGCGAAGACATTTTGACCCGTGCCCTTTTGAGGCGGGGTCCTCTTTGACCCGGCTGTTTTGACATAGAGCCTTTTGACTCAGGCTCTCTTCCCGCGACGATCTTTTGACTCGGGCCCTTTTGACGAGGGGAACCTTTGGACGCGGGGCAGTTTCGACACGGGCACTTTTGTCGCCGGAGCTTTTTGACAGGGCCGTTTTGACTCGAACTTTTCTATCCGCCACTCGCCTTCTGACATGGAACCATATATGCATAACCCAGCAGCTGAAATGCGTGGGACAGGGAACGGGTATCAGTAAATCGATTATCCAGGACGCAGTAAAATTAGTTACGCCAATTTTCATATCTCCTCCCTTCTCTTCTCTCTACATTATATTTGGAGATGAATGTTCTGAATAATAGACTACAGTCGCGATTTTAAAAAGTGGGACGATATACACTATCTATGACAAATATTATGACTTTTAATATATATACTAGCTGAACCTGCGCTCTCTACACAGCGTATCATTCGCATATGAGCATCAATCTCCTTCTCATTCCTCACAACATCTGTACATTTTCCTTTACAGACACAACTGAAAGACGTATTGACTAAAAAAAGCCAAGGGGTATCATAAAGGGGAGACTATTTTTCGATTATTTTTTCTCAATATCTCGCACCGTTTGCAGTATTTGAGCCTACTTCCGGTTGCAGTTTCTAAGTCATTCATGACCAGTTTTTTTTCTTCTCGCATGCAATATGTAATAAGCAAATACATTAAATACACAATTAATTATAATGTCGGTTATATATGGTGATCATTGGGCAAAGCACTCCCCCCCCCCAAATAATGGTTCATCTTAGACTGCAGAAATGGTTATCCTTCCTTTTCCATTATTATTTGGCCATGAAACAAACGCTTGAGACATATACAACCCCTATATAAACAATGTGGTGTTGGAATGTATAATGCGTAGGATGTGAGGCTTTAGTTTTTTTTTTTAAATTTTAACACTTCCAATGTATCCGTAAAAATGTAATAAAGAAATAGTAGCCACGTTTTTTAAATATTCAATTAGAACTGGACAATCTACATGAAATTTGCAATCGATCAGTGAAAACGTCATCTCTCTACAACCTGTATTTCCGAGATCTCATTGTCGAAAGGATTGACCACAAACATATAAACGAAGTATAAAAGAACACGGAAGAAGGCAGCAGAAATCACGTGCATTAATTTTAGAGAAGACTTATTAAAATACAAAGGCTTTGTACAATAATTTTAAAACAAACTTTATGAAAATTATGTATTTAACTAATTTATTTAAAGTGCACATTCTCAAAATGCTATGTTTGTCTGTGTTAACCGTGAAATCACACATAACCGCAAATGAAAGATTTGAAAGCCAAAGTTATAGGTTGGAGCTCAGTCGCTTTTAATTGCTATGATGGTATTTTAATAGATAGATGGCAATAAATTGAAAAACTCTATATCGGTCTTTTGACCCCCCCCCTTCCCGTTGGAAAAAATCCTGCGGGCGTTAGTGATTATCATGTTGCTTAAGTACTGTATTATATTCTGCTATACACGGAATAAATACTTCTGTTTTATTTAATAATATGAACCTTATTTACGTTTATTATGGCCCTTGCTTGACGAAAACGAAACATATTCATGTTCAACTTAATCAGTTTTCATTCTCACGTGAGAACTGTGAGGCGAATGAAATAATGCACGCACACATTTAGGACTTCGAAAAGTGTCCTGCGAACATGTCGTAGTAAATTCCTGAAGAGAGAAAAGCGCTAGTAGCAATTGTTAGCAGGTATTAACATATAAGACAATAAATTGAAAGAGAATAAATTGAATACGAATCTTTTCAGGGATGACAGTGCGCTAATGCTTGAAATCTATGCCTTTACTCCCTATACCTACGTTACTTCCCTAGTCAAAATAAATACTCTTCAAAATTAATTACAATTTCATATGCAACCATCCCTTCCTTGGTGTACTTCGCGATCACATAACCGTCACGGCTATGTAAAGGCACTTTTGGCGACGAGGATACATAGTTTCTGCTTATTAGATACAAGGGATGAATAGTACTAGGCGCTCTGTCTGCTTGCGTTTCTCTTGCTGTCTTGTTCTTCCGGATCAGGAACAAGAACGCCGAAAATTCTCATGGGGCAGGTAACATGTTGTGCAGTGTAAAAATGATCAACCAGGTAGTCATATATTGCATCAACATCTGTGAAATAACTAGTATCTTTGTCATTGACAAATACAGCGACAAATACATTTTTTTTATTTTCCAGACAACAAGTTATAATGTCAATCAAGTCTGGACATACTGAAACTGGAAATAAAAATAAGCTTTCCACTTTAATATGAGTTTAATGGCTTCTTCTATCAAGTAACACAGAGAACTGAGCTTTAAACGACAATACGAAACAAAGTAAGTAGCCTTATGCCTTAAGAAGACAGAAACTTCATTACCACATGGGGCTCAAGTTTCCAAATTCATATAAGTTGAGATATACATCTCAATACGGTAAACAATTATTCTAGCATTCTATCTTACTAGAGTAAGGCCGCGCTAAGAAGAGCTCTGACAACTCTCACGTGCGATCAAGCGCGGTAGCCACGTTTATCTTCTGTAACAATACAATATAACAAGGGGCACATTTTGTGGGAAAAGAATCCACTATGTATTAGAACAAAAAAATATTATTTAACATTATGCCTCACGAAAGTATTAGTCAAAAGAAACAAATTAGTTTGCGTTAAGATAGTTTACAAAATCGTAAAGAAAACAAGCGTTACTTCTAAACATATAGGGCCTTATGCAGAGTTGTTTTGACGTATGATTAGCGTCATACTAAATGCTTGACTACTGCATGGAAACATATGTTAGTCAAACTCTTTAGTATGACATCGAGCTTCTTCGTGGCTAAGCGGTTAGTTTACGCCTTTGGCATGGGAGACGCCGGTTCGGTTCCCGACGGGAGCTCATGTCGTTCGGATTCCATGTTAATCAATAGGTCAACGTCTCATAGAGCCTCGCTGCTGAAAGAGACGTTAAACTCAAAATCAACTCAACTCTTTAGTATGAGACCAAACACGCGTCAGAACGACTCTGCGTAAGACCCATAATGTTATATCTTTTAAAAAAAAAAATGAAAACTACTTACGTTAGAGAATAGCTTTCAATTGTAGACAATTTAATTCCGTTTACTGTAGAAATCCGACTCTTTTTTCCTAGGGTGGATAAAGTTTCCGTCGGTTCAACAAGATCTTTCGGGCACTTCTCTTTTGTGATTCTTTTCACAGTTGTAAGGCTAATGTATAAAGCTGAATCTACTCTTTCAATCACTTTATTCATTGGCAATAAAGGACCGTCGTTACGTTCTTTTTCCAAATATTCCCTAAGATTAAATACAAATTCCCGTGCCTGACTTGTCAAGGGCACCGCGTTTCCGCACTTCTTACGCACTTCAAGCATTGTGATCATAAACACAAACACTCACACACATACACATACTAAATTTATATTTTAGGTCTATTTGAATAATAGGAATACAAACTATGTTCCACTGATGAATGAAAATAACAACAATTACACCACAATATTCAATCCAATGCACTGAGATGATAGCACAAAAATCAAAATAACCTGACAACACAAAACCTTTCACAGTAATGAGTAGGTATAAATGCGACATGGAAACAACCTAGTGTTTCCAAATGTATTTTTGTGGGTCCTATCCTCCCCTTCACATATTGGTGAAACAATATCTTCTACGAAAAGACAAACATAGCTGGATCATGTTCATTACTTTCCAACTACTCAATTTCTAAATTAGTCCTTATGAAAAGCTCATTATAACGGTCTCTGTAATATATAGACTATGTATATTTTTTTCGATTTCAACATATTTCCTACAAAGACCATTAGAAATTCTACTAATTTCAGCCTGTCATTCCAAATCACGGTTCATTGCCCTTGAACTTTAGAAGAGCCGTACAGACCCGCTACCCTCTTCGCTTTCTATTCCACGAAAACTTACTCCCTACGGCGACAGGGAGGTGGACCGGTTTTTGTTCCATGTAACCCCACTTCTATTTACGTAGCAAGCTTGTCTAAAGGGCAGAGTTGTGTCAATAAGTGGAAAAAAATATTCGTTATTATGGCAATAACGTTAGGCCTAGTGGAACTACGTTGTGCTGGAATGTTGAGGAGTAAAGTGAAGTACGATTATTTTTTAAATATCTAGTTTGTAAATATTTCAACTTATAATCTGATTTAATCAGTGAGAAAGTAATTCGATACCTTCATCGTTCTGTCAAGTGGTCGCTTTGATCCTTCTTGCTATGACAGTTCGAAACACTGTCGTCAACTTACACGATGTTAGATCTGTCAGAGTTCAGGTTACGATGGCCTTAGAATAAAGAGGAAAGAGTTTAAACTTTAAACTCAGACATTCCCCCTTGCTTACGTCACTGATTTAAAAAGAAACAGTAAATAACTTTTTTCTTCACAAAACTTTAATTCAGAACAAAGATTAAAGTTCTCTATTTTAATAAATCATACTTTACTCTTAAAGTAACCATTTTGTGACAAATCAACCATAGTAATTTAACCTTTAGATTCATTTGGGATTTTATCTACGTTATTACATTTCGGGGATTATTTTGACCCCTTGACTTTCTCCTTGTTTCTTCCAACATTGTTTTGAAATTCTTCTTTGAAACGTACTGCTAGGATCATAATCAACATTTTCAAGCAATATTTTCTTAATGATGTTCTATTTAGGTGCAAGGGCTCCATCTTTGTATTAACAATAAGTGAGTACTGTACATAAATTTCATAAATATTAAATTTCGCTTATACTTTCAAGAAACATAATTTTATTATCAAATTTTCATAACAAATTGCTATTTTTGCGTAATTTGATATGCTTTGCAAAACTTAATAGGTGAACTCTTCATCTTTTGTGTACAAGGGTTTAAAACTTGTCAGTCCCATATCCGCGTACAATGTTATTCCTGTTCCTCTAAAATAACTTCTTGCAAAATTCACTCGTTCATGAGACCATTCGTCTTTCCGCAGACTGTTTCGACCACATAACAATAACCCATCAGAGTACACGCAGTTCTTAGACATTAGTTTTCTAACGTAATAAAAATCTCCTAACAATTAGAGAATCATTAGGCCTTTTTTACAGTTGTTCTTCTTTCTCTTTTTCGTTTCTTCTTCTTCTTTTTTTGTGCTTATGAAAGACGGTGCAGTAACTGTAATAACCTAAATATGAAACCTTGTACAAAATTCCATCAAAAAAGAACAAAATTTTAAAAAATGGTCAAAGTAACACCCCAAATGAAAATACGTAGTACATGTAATAACTACTTTCCTACACCGTTATTATAAATAAAATTATTAAATAAATAAAAATAATAATAATACTTAAGAACCTACTGCAAGATGTCAGAAAGAACCAGTAAGGTTTTTAAAAAATCATACACGCAAAATACAAAAAAGAATACCTGAGGGGTCAATTTGACCCCCGAAATGCATCTAAAGGTTAAACTACTAGCATAATGTCCCCTCTTCGTGCGGAAAGAATAACGTTTAGAATAATATTTCATATATGAACAAATTTTCTTAATTTTGGAACATTTGTTAAAAGAATTTTCATTTCACTGGGATTACGTAAATCTTCACACAAGCGTTCCTTTAAAAAACTTTTCACAACGTCAAGTCTGAATCGCGCCGTTTATTCACACAACAGAGTAGCGGTAATAGGAGTTCTTCACATAAAATAGTTATTCTTCATTCCATCAATTGGCCTTGTTTGAGGTCAGTTTTCGTGGGGTCTTAACAGATTATTCAATTCTCCGTTTTACGTGTCAACGACGACTGT
Organism: Thermobia domestica; assembly: GCF_964235325.1. Classification (NCBI taxonomy): domain Eukaryota; kingdom Metazoa; phylum Arthropoda; class Insecta; order Zygentoma; family Lepismatidae; genus Thermobia; species Thermobia domestica. The sequence continues at coordinate 180,992,896 of NC_137458.1, read as the reverse complement.
CTGCAGCATATCTGTGAGTAATTTGTTTGATTTGGTGTTGGGCCACTGATGGTAAGTTGCCTTCATTTACATGAAAGAATTTTATTTTCATATATTGACTGCGTTTATTGTCAGAATTCGTGGGATCTATACAGATTATTCAATTGTACATTTTACGTTTGAAAGATAGTAGGCCTGTGTATATATTTAAAAAAAAAAAAAAAAAAAACTTGTTTCGACTCTGTGGGGGGCCACTGATGGTAATTTATATTCATATACATAAAAGAATTACTTTTTATATATTGATTCAGTTTATTGTCCGTTTCCGTAGTACCTTTACGGATCCTTCAATTGTCCTCTTTAAGCGTATGTAGATAATTCGTGAATAACTGGGTTCGATTCTGTGGAGGCCATTAATGGTAATTTCCATTCGTTTGCTTTAAAAAGTTATTTTCTTATATATTAAATCCGCTTGTTGTCCGTTTCGGTAAAATCTTTACAGATCATCCACTTGTCCGTTTTAGGTTTGAAAGACGATCGTATGTAGATAATTTGCTATTAATTTGTTTCGATTCTATGGGCGGCTTCAATAGATTTTTTTACGTATAATAGATTTCTTATTCACTTTTGAATATCTATGTTTGTAGGCTTTCTTGCAATCTTTAAGAAGTATTCAGTTTTCCGTTGTAAGTGTCAAAGATAATTATATGCAGATTATTTGTGGTCAATTTGGTTCGATTCGGTAGGAAGTTAACCTAGGTATTGATTTTTTTTGTATATCTGGCTACCCTGCTTTTGTGATGCTTTGGAGCTGGCAAAAGCCTGCCAAAATCACCGCGGTTGTGTGATCAGTGTTTTTATTTCTTTGAATATACAGTACATAATGAAATAATACATTACATACACAGCAGTATTGAGATTAACATATGATGTTCATTGGACAACACGTTGTGAACCAGAGAGATTGATCTCAGAATGGAGAAATGTTACGTGCGTCATTTACTCACAATTATATTTGCAGCATAGACTTGATTCAGTGCTACCAACTGCTGTCAGTGCCGAGAAAAGTTAGGTGTATGTTGGGTTGCATCTATCTAGGCGTTGTACAACTGCAAATGACCTGGATTCCAAGTGATGGAATTAGAGTACTTAAGGGGAGAGATACATTTGTGAGTGGCTATACACAGTGGTGCTATTCTAATTTTTTTAACAAACGGTTTTCTCTCTCTCTCTCTGTATATATATATATATATATATATATATATATATATATATATATATATATATATATATATATATATATATATATATATATATATATATATATATATATACATCTGCTAATGATTATGATATCAAACACAATTCGAAGCTTTCTTGCACCCACTGGAAAACGTGAAGTATATTAATATTTATTTTCATATATTGTTATTGTAGACGATTCCCATAATGACCACCGACTTCGATTTTACAAAATTTGAGAAATAAATTTTACTTTTTATTTTGTGGTCAATTTGAAGGCATTTTCTTATACTACCATTAAGAAACCCATATACATCATATTACAAATCAATCATTATGGAACAATTTCATGTGTTACACGCAACCTTTGTACCACGCAATGAATCTTTGAAAGTTTCATTTACAACATTTTTCTTTTTTCTTTTTTAATTGATTTTGTGAGTAATGGTGCATTCAGTATAACGGTACAATAAGATTTTCTCTCTCTCTCTCTCTCTCTCTCTCTGTGTGTGTGTGTGTGTGTGTTTTCTAGTTACCGGCGTAAACGTGTGGATACTACCAGGTATACTTCCGTGTGTACATATGCTAGTGTGTGTGTGTGGCGGGGGTATATGAAGTATTCGCCAACTGAAAGTGGTAGAAATGAGTCATTTTCGATTTTAACGTTTACTACTATAGAGCGGAAATGGTAATAAATAGTAAGAGCAGTTTTCGGCAATCGATAAAGGGTATCAAGGATAACTTTCAGCTTCATCCTTAACTTCCTGGTAAAACCGGAAGGGATAGAAATTATCTATGATTTCTGGCTTCAAATTAATCTACATACTGAGATAAGAAGAAGCTGTTTTAAGATTGAATTTAGCATTGTGGGAATAGATATCGTCTTCTCTTTTAAACTAATCGAATCGGAAGTAGCAAAACTCAACTACTTCCCATTTTAGTGTTGATCACAACAGGTTTAAACGATACTAAATAGCAAAAAGAGGTTTTCTGAAATCAATTAAGTGTCCCAACAATATGTTCTATCTCCACTCTAATGTTTCTAATAAAACTTGAAGTGGCAGAAATCAATCGCTTCCGGTTATAACATTGAGCGTTATAGAATGGATAGCGAGAAGGCTTTTTAGGTAATTCATTAAGTGCTCCAAGAGTATATTCCATCTCGGCAGTAATCCCTCTACTCAAATCGGAAGTGAAATAAATATACTAGAACTTCTGGTTCCCAAACCACTTCAGAAAATATAACATGATCCTCTTTAAGACTTTTTTTTTATTATTAGGATCACGTAGTGGAACTTGTAATATCATAATGTTAGTAGGAACGTACACTAATGTCCAAAATTATTGTCGCATGTCTATAAATATTTTGTTGTAAGAATATAATTTGATAATGAATTTGCCCGGAATTTCTTACAATGTTAGTATGTGTATAATTGGCAGGGACATATATGTGGCAAATTTCATGTCAATAGAGCAGTAAATAAGAAAATTAAAAAGAAAATTATACTTTCTTGTCCATTTAGCAACATTTTGTTTTACTCATTCTAATTTTCGTATTTATAATTATTTTCCTTTGAAATTTACCACAAATATGTATTTCCGGATTATACACATAGTACCAGTATTAAAAGTACCCTTCATAATTATTATCAAATTATATTCTTACAAGAAGACAGTTATACATATGCGACAATCATTTTGGACATGAGTGTACATATATACGCCCGTTACTTCGAACGATAACCTTTGAAAGGATGCGAATTTTCTAATTGTTTTTTGCAGTAGGTATATAGTAGTGATTTTCTCGAGAGAGTTCATTAATAGAGGTGATTCGTCAAACAAAATGGTAGAAATGAGTAATTCCAGGTTTTAACGTTGGTCAATATAAAACAGAAACGGTAATGGATAGCGAAAAGCTGTTCTCGGCAAATGATTATACGTTGCAAGGAAATCCCTCGTCTTATTCTAAACATTCTAGTAGAACTGGAAATGGTAGAAATGAGCCATTTCCGGTTTTAGCATTCATTACTATAGATCAAAAACGATAATAGATAACGAGAATATGTTTTCGGCAATCAATTAAACTTTTCAAGAACAACTTTCATCTTCACTTTTAACAAGCTAGTAAAACTGAAAGTAATAGACCTGAGCCATATCTGGTTTCAACGTTGATCACTATACAGCAAAAACTGTAATAGATAGTAAGAAGCAGTTTCCAGGGATCTACATAGCGTTTCAAGGACAACCTTCATCTTCAGCCTAACACTCTAGTAAAACCGGAAGTGGCAAAACTTAAACCACTTCCGCTTTTAACGTTGATCACTATAGAACGAAGACGAAAATAGATAGTAAGAAGCAGTTTTCGGCAATCGATAAAGCGTTCCAGGAGTAACTTTCATCTTCGTGCTTAACATCCTAGTGAAAAGGAAGTGTAGAAATTATGTAATATACCATTACAGTTGAGAGTAATGGCAACTTTTTTTCTCACCCTGTACCTAGTGAATTTTTTTTAAAATTCGATTTCGGTTTAATTACACGATTTATTTATTCTCTTTACTTCAAATTAATGTAACGAATCGAAAGGTCTCATTAGTAATCATATTTTCACGGAATAAAATATTTATTTATATTTTGATTAATTGTAAATTCCATTTTCGCATATACAAGTTGAATAGTTACAAGATTTACCACTCTGACGTCATACCGAAATACAGTTCCGCCATTGGATATAAATTTTCTTAATTTCAGACCAATGTAGAATTTGGCCAGGTAACTAAACCTTCCCTCACCCCCCTCTTACTAGTCCATAGTCACTTTCAGATCCGGTTATATCTGGATTTCACCAATTTCTATTTGCTTTGTAATTTCCGCGGCTGAAAGATTTCGCCCTGATTAGTGGAATCCTCCTATCCCTGTCATTTTCGGAGCAATGTTATCATTCTTACCGAAGAAGCTTTTGTGAGCACAACATGTAAAATTGATTAGCATATTTCGACTGGACAGGACATAGATCTTAAGGAGAACTAAGGTAACATCCAATTTATTTTAATAATTAAACACTGACAACGGCATAGGAGCCCAAAAATCTACAATTTTATTAAAGAAGCAGTTAATACTTCAACAAAAGATCAGATTCCGGTTTACAGGACGCCATATTGCTGCCAAACTAGAATAGACAGTATAAAATAGTGATTTTTATGTTGCTTTTCTTTTAAAAAACCCAAGTTCAGTTAGGGATTAGGGAAAATACGACCTGGTTTCGTACATTGTATTTGTGTATATAGTAGATGTGATTTTTTAATTAATCAGTAAGTGCATATACACAGTAGGTTGCATAGTTGCAATGTAACTATTAGAATGGCAGCTTAAGTTATATAAAAGGGCTCCTATTCTCTCTCCAAATTGAACCATTTCTAGTGGGGGGATGGGTTAGTTATTGTTTCTTTTAGGGCCTTTTCCCCTCTCAGAGGAAAGGTCCCTCAATAAACTTTGTTAAGGTGCCCCCCGAGGTTTTAAACTCCATTAAACATGTTTTAAATAATTGGCCAGGTCAATTGGAAGTAGGGTTTACTCTTCTCATTTTGTCCCCATAAAGTTCAATAGAGCCAACTTTATATACCGACAAGGAGTAATGTGTTTGAAGGTACTTGTCTTTAATATGCCTATAATAAATGGTGCTTGTTTAGTTAGTATTTATGTGTAGTATTTATAGTGGTGTATGTAGTTAGTAGTTCTGTGTGAATGCGTGATTTTACTGCGAGGACAGTGTGTTTAACATGCGTTCATTTAGTACCATTTGTCTAACTCGAAGTACACTAAACAAGAGTAAACATTATAGTTCTGATTAATAAGTGTAAGGGTATATTTTATTACACAGTAAATTATTTCTCTACCACAGCGCCATCGTGTTCGTTTTCGGCAATCAATTGTTTGTTGACATCACGTCATTGCATGAGTTAGCGATTTAGGTTGTTTGATTTCGGCCTTTTATTTCTAAATTACATCCAGTAGACATGGTTTTCGGTTCATATGAACATACATTCATATGAAATAGCATGAGATCTTACTGTTCTGAAAATTACAGCTTGCTATGTCAATTAGAAACCGAAATATCCACTGAAATCAAGAATGCATATTTTCTTAATAGAAGTAAGCATACATGATGTTACTGTTTGTTTCAAAATGCAATGATTTTTTTTTCAAAACTGCGAAGTAAATATAATTCGGATGCTTCGACACAAAGAGTCCGTGGTTCGGTGAATGTTACCGTGTAGCAGTTTAAGCGTGACGGATTGTGATAATTATAAATTTATTAGTGCATAATGTAATATGTGTATGGCCTGCGTGTAAATGTATGCAATAGGGTGAACGTAAAATATTACTTCGCGTGAAAATGAATAAATGTAATGATATAGTAATAATACGATTATGATATTAAATATGAATGATACGATGGGACACCTGTACTTAAGTGAATAGGCCCAGTGTATATTATATATTGAGAATATGAATATGTTTATTGAAAATCTCTCGCGTTTGGACTTCTCCACCGATATATTCATCCAACCGAGTTTGCTATTGGATAGTAATGTGTAGTTGGGAATTATATGTTACTTCACATTTAAGTATCTCATATTAACAGCTCCGGTTCTTACGAATTTCATCAGATAGGGTAGCATCATGTAGGAATTACCTTTGAAGGTTTACGGAAATGATAATTAAGAAAAATAACTGCTATATCCTAGGATCATCGAAAAGTACAGGTTTGGTCATTTGTACCTTTAACATTCATTGACTCTCCGAGATTTTTTCCTACGTTGCTTACATTATTTACCGTACAGTGTTCATATAGCTAATGGATTGGATTAAATCAAATCAACCGCTACTAAATTAATATCTAGGTCCATTGCATACCCGGACGTCGACCCCTAGTCCTCTTAAGTATTTTTGTTTCTATTCTTAGTTTAATTAAATGATGGAAATTAACGACGTCCCAGACTTTGGCATGTCTGCGCAGGGTAGCCATCGGTGATGTTTGGGCACTGAAAGCAACGATCCAAAATTCAGTTTATTTAACTTTTTTTATTTTGGCAAATTACTCGTTAGGGATATCTTAGCCATTACTCTAGTTTCATTACTATTCTGGACTTTCTTAGTTTCTGAGAGGTCGGATGATTTTTTCTTTTTTGAAATTCCCAAAATTAAAAATCTACACTAACCTTCTGGTATAGCCGGGGTCTTCAATGGCGTTGACCGGATACGGTGAGTGGTGGGATTTCCCTAAAGCCTTTGTCTTTCCGAAAATCCTATTGAGGGCACAGACTCGTCTCGTTGTTGAAGATATTTGTTTTTCGGCTATTTATTTAGTAAGCCGAACCCCTTTTGGCATAAAAGAATATATTCGGTTATAGTATGTTGTATACATAAATTCGACCACTTATCTTTCGTAGTTGTAGTGTTCTGTCTCCTCTCTTTTTACCTATTCTTTCTTCTACTCCTTCTCCAAAGGTTTTTTTTAAAATTTCAACCTCTCCCCCCGGTTCTGAAACTCATGAAAGCGTACAATGTTCATATCACTTATTTCGATCGTATGTACTGAGACATCGAGGGATACAATTCGTGGAGGTATTTCCCGGTATTTCAGAACAACTCAGGACCATTTTTCACGATACTCAACCCACCATAGGAGGGACTGACGAGAGGGTACACTACGATTTCAGATTCCAAGAAACTTGATTATTATTCATCGATTGTACAAACTATACCCATTGATTACTGACTTCTGGTTTTCTTTCTATTGATTGGTGATATGGTGTGTATGTATTAGTAGTTTGGGCCCACTAATTTCGAATAATCTTGATTTTTTTATTTCTCTGTATATACATTTATATATGTATGCTTACATAGTTTGGAAAGTTACGTGCCTGTTCTGTTTGTTGTATTTCCATTTCTTGTGTCAACTTATTAAATAATATCAACCATTTCTTTATACGCGGATCTTAGTAAATTGAATCTTTGCCGATTATCTTTTATATATATATATATATATATATATATATATATATATATATATATATATACATTTCAATGTTGCAACCTTATTAAAAGAAACGAATTTTTGTTAGACAGGGTGTTTTTGTTCTTTTTGAGCCAAGAAAATGTGAATACTTGTTGCACATGAAAAGGTTACGTAGAAAATTAAGTGTCGACGAAATACTGAGATTAATATTAGAGTAAAATTTATTATATTGAGTAATATGAATAAATATATATGATCGAATATGTATAAAAAAGGGCTCGGTATCTACCCTGGTTGTTTTAGGTTGCCATAGATTTTTGACACCCGATACTGACCAACTATTTGTGTTTGTAGAGTATTACCGCGTAACTTGTAATAAATAACATCTTACGTATTTGTTATTAATGTTCGTAACTTAAATTTTTTAATACTGTTAAATGTTGCATGTAAATAGAACAAGTAACAGGTCGTAAAAATAACCCTAATCCGTATCCAAAGTTATTTTGTGAAACCGTAGCGAAATCAATGAATTATGAAACAGTGTGCCCCAAATCCTTCCCCTAACACCGGAAACATAACTATTTGTCAGTCGCCAGTTCAGTGACGCGAATCTCTTGACTCCACGATATAAACCAGAAAGAAAATTCAGTGATCTTAATTTGAAGTGAGATGTGGTTAATAATTTAGTAATGTGAATACAGGACCTAGGATGGGTCCAAAGACCTAGCTCCATTGAGATATCGTATAGTAGAATGGAAATATGTTACCAATGTTTGGGACTTGATTCGATATTTTAAATCTTGATAAATTTTGAATTTTCATACCAAGTGCGTCAACTGACGAAATGAAAAATATATATAATGTGAGGCAACTATTTTGTTTGTAGTTAAGAAAAACGACTAACTACTCTCATGGACGCCAATCATAGTGCATAAAGAAAGTTGATAGAGGAGTTATTATCGACGTGAGAAAAGGACTCATAAAATTGTCGAAATTTCCCCTCTTGGGATAGAGACTCCATAAAAATGCTACCAAAGTTTTTTTTTTCAAATGATTAACCAATTCTTTTTTTTTGTTTTTTTTGTTTTGTTTCTTTCTTCTTTCACATTGATATGTATTAGTTCGTACTGAATTTTTAAATATGGTCAATGTTAACCTTTGTTTTTTCTCTTCCTTTTCTGTTTTGTCGATTTTTTATTTTAACGTAATCCATTTTTTAATGTATCTGTTTTGTCAAAGTAAGTTTTCTTGGAATGTAATAAATGTCTATAGAAATGTAGTTAGGTTAGTTTAATTCAACTAAATGCAACCTGAAGTATACATTGTCCTGTATGAATGTGAGTGTGAGTGAAATGTAGGTTTAGTATAAAGTGCACCAATTCTTTTGACATATATGTGTGACTTACTGTAATTAATGGTAGTTGACAATTAAAGTCTTGAAAAGTCAATACTAACTCAATTTAAGTTGGCTCTCTAAAGGAAGCAAAAAGGACAGAAATAGCATGAACGAATGATCATCATGGGAGAACTTTGAAAGTCAAAATCATCGACAAATATGTGTGTTGCTTTGATTTTTTTGTTCTTCTCTGTGGTCAATTATAACATGCCATCAACTTCATCATTTATGCTTCAAGTACTGGATACTAGTCAAGACCTTTCGGAAATATTGAATAAACTGTTAAATTAAACTTTCTCATAGAGCTAGATTGGGATAATTTGGTAGTTGGGGTTAAATGGATCTAGGTCTGGAGGGTATGGGGTAGCATGTGTCTACCTTTGATCACCTTAACCCAAAGGTACCAAATATTCACCCAATAGCTATTGGAAATAACTCCAATTCGATAATTATTCACTTCCCATTACCACATTTCTCAAAAATATCCAATAACAGTTTCCCTCTTTCCTCATCTACTTACCTTCCCTTTATTCTTTCCTTCTTATCCCATCTTTCTCTTCTCTTCTTTACTTCTTCTTCTATTTTTAATAAAACTGAAAAGGGGGTCGTGACTGGGAGTTCTATATATATAATGAACACGGTTATATATTTATTTTGTTTTATTTTTCTTCGGAAGTCCGATATAAAAGTCTTCTCATTTTGATTGAACCTTGTATGCTCAAAAGTAAGACATGGATTATATATTCCTATTAAATTAGATATAAGTTGATAGCTTCATGAATATTCCCCCACCAGGGGTGAAGGGTTCCCACTCACGACTTACTCCATGCATCTCATTTGCACAATACAGATTTTCCCCCTCTTTTTTCTTTTTCTCTTTCTTTTCTTTTTTCCCTTTTCAATTACCTATAACTTCCGGTTTCAAATTAATTTATATAAACTATAAGGCATAGGGAGAAGCAGTTTTATGGAATCAATTTAACGTTGTGGGAACAGGTAAGTTATTATCTCTCTTAACCCCTTCGGGATCCTATGGTACAATTTGTAACATATTCACTTTTCATGGTACATTGCGTTATTTCTCTTCTATTTGAGCTTTTTCGTCCGGGTTTTTATTGTTTTCCAAGTCCAGAGGCTTTGCAGAAGACATTACGTATGGTTTCAGACCGTCCTGCAACCAGACATAGGAGGTGATGACGTCATTAGTCAAAAATTTCTTTTCTCATTTTCTAAGCCTATGTTCAATATTTTTTGGCGGGCTTATTTTTCTACGTAGAAGATTGAAATTTTGCACAAACATTCAGTCCACGGAGTAGTATGTACCAGATTTTTTTTCCGATGTCAGTGCTAAACCAGGGGGTGAACCAGAGGGACAAAGTGGTAAAAATAGGGATTTTTTACCCCAAAAATCCCGTTTTTCGTCATTTTCCCGCCTTACATACATGATAGGACCACGTGAGTCATACCGTCTGAAAGGCAGTTCCATTCTGAAGAGAACGACGGTCGAATTATTATTCTAGGGTAGTTAGGGCCGTCTCAGGGAATTTTTATCCAAATATACTTTTGTATAGGGTGAAAGTGGGGCATGGTAGGGAAATTTATTCTGGCGGGCCTATTTTTTCAGGTAAAAGGTTGAAATTTTGCACAAACATTCAGTCCACCGAGTAGTATTTACCAGATTTTTTGTTCCGATGTCAGTGCTAAAACAGGGGGGAACCAGAGGGGCAAAGGGGTAAAAATAGGGATTTTTTACCCCAAGAATCCCGTTTTTCGTCATTTTCCCGCCTTACATACATGATAGGACCACGTGAGTCATATTGTCTGAAAGGCAGTTCCATTCTGAAAAGAACGACGTCGAATTATTATTCTAGGGTAATTAGGGCCGTCTCAGTGAATTTTTATCCAAATATACTTCTGTATAGGGTAAAAGTGGGGCATGGTAGGGAAATTTTTTCTGGCGGGCCTATTTTTTCACGTAGAAGATTGAAATTTTGCACAAATATTCAGTGCACCGAGTAGTATTTACCAGAAGTTTTCTTCCGATTTCTGCGTAAAAACAGGGGGTCCAGAGGGGCAAAAGTTGAAAAAAGGAAAAAATTTGCCCCAAAAAATCCCTTTTTTCAGGAATTTCCCGCCTTAGATACATGATGGAGACATGTGAATGGTACCGCCTGAGAGACAGTTCTATTCTGAAGAGAATGATTGGCGGATTATAGTCCTAGGGTAATTAGGGATGTCTCAGGAATTTTTTCCCTGAGATCATACTGTTTTATGGTTCTTTGGGGCATTGTGGGAATTTTTGATAAAAATTCTCCCGCCCTTACTATTCAAGATAGAAACTTGAAATTTGGCACACACATTCAGTATACCAAGTACTATTTATCAGATTTTTTTTGATGACTACGATCACACAGGGGGTGTCCAGGGGGGGGGGGCAAATTTCGAGAAAAAAATTTTTCCCTCCGAAATTTTCACTTTGACATTTTTTCCCGCTTCTGGTATATGGTATGAGCATGTAAGTAGTACCATTCGAAAGCCAGCTTCATTCTGAAGAGAATGAGATATGAACCATGATCCTAGGATAAATAGTGATACAGTAGCTGCTTGACTGAAAGTCTAAAAAATAGCCCAAAAAGCCAGGATCCGGAAAGTAAACACCAAACCGGAAGTAGCAAAACCCAACTACTTCCGGTTTTAGTGTTGACCGCAATAGATTAGAAAATATAATAGATAAGGAGAAGCGGTTTGCTATAATCATTTAGTGTCCCAAAATATGTTCTATCTCAATTCTAACTTTATACTAAAAGCAGAAGTGGCAGATATCAATCACTTCCAGTTATAAATTGAGTGTTATAGATTGGAGAGCTAGAAGGAATTTTATGTAATTCATTAAGTACCCCAAAAGTATATTCCATCTCGACAGTAATCTCACTTTTAATACTAGAAGTGAAAGAAATATGATACAAATTCCGGTATCCGTATTAATTCAGAACATATTACGTCATCCTCTTTACGGTTTTTACTAGAGTTTATTTTTAAATTAAATACTGGCCGAATATTTTCTAAATTTTGTGAGCTACTAGTCCATTTCCTAAGGAATAAGTACTGCTATATTCTGTGGTCAAACTCGGCCAAGAACAGGGTGGGCACCGGATGCATTTCATACCTTATTTCTCGATAACTACTTAATTAGCCAGAAGCATTTTCTTTATAACTATTGGCCGAATCGGAACAAAATTCGGTGGTGAGCAGCTCTCAACCTAATTAAGATAACTACATTTGCTGGCCGAGCTTGGCCAAGTTTTGGGCTTGATTTGTGTGTGGTAATTTATTTCTCTGTAATTTCTTGCCAGATCCAATCTAAAGGATTTATCATTACAGAAAATCACTCGTCGCTATTATCGATTTTGCTCTATAGTGTTCAACGTAACACCGGAAATGGTTTATTTCTACGACTTTAGGTTGGTAACAAAAAGAGATGAAAGGTATTCTTGGAATGCTTAATCAATTGCCGAAAACCGTTTTTATTTTATAGTGGTCAACGTTAAAACTTGGAAATGGTTGATTTCTACCACTTTCGGTTTATGGATCACTTCAATTAACTAGATCCTCCGAAATAATTACCCTACCCATAGTTTGCAAAAAATAAATAAACAAATAAATAAAAATTTGCTTTCCTTCAAGAGCTATCGTGCGCAGTAACTTGTCGCACCAGCTATCGTGGTCTATTATTATTATTATTATTATTATTATTATTATTATTATTATTATTATTATTATTATTATTATTATTATTATTATTGTGTCCAGATTCTGTTATTTCTTTAACTGCTAGAGGAAAGGTTCAATTTTTCTACAGTCTCATTTTTCTATAATGGTACTTCGGTATTATGCTTAATGTTTAGTTAACTAAAGAAGAAGCGAATCTAGTTGTGTGGAGGCGCCATTTCATGTTAGCCTTCGGTGACCACTTAGTACTGTTTAGCGAGGTAATTTAACAGATGTACAATGTTTTTATAGATTATTCGTTGTATTGTTATAAAGTAGGAAATGATACAAGACGCTGTATTTTCTAAATTAAAGTTTTAGGATCCTCTAGGGCAATGGTTCCAACCTTTTTAACAAGCACCCACATTTTTAAACCCTATATACTTCACGCCCACATCATTCGCGCATGTCTTTGACCGTATTGCAATTTTAGTTGCAGCATTGTATTCTCAAATTATCAGTAATAGTAACAAAAATTGAAATATAGCTCTGCAATATGAAAAAATGTTCCGATGATTTTGGTTTGCGTGTCGTTTTCTTATAATTTTAGGCCGCTGATTACGAATATAACATCAATTTCCCCCCATCATGTCACGTTTCCCTGGAAATGGGGAGGTATTTTTATATCAACACGTACAAAATACATTATAATACAGAATACATAATATATATTTTTCATGTACATACAGTGGTTTCAGAATGACAACAGTAACTAAACACACACAGATCCAAACAAATTCCAAAATTTACTCAAATATGTACACTTAATCATACAAAAGCCTACTACTTCAAAAAATTTCCTTCTTTTGGTTAATTTTCGAGGAGTTACAACGCCTGTGTTCTCCCTTTTCAGCAGCAAACGATACTTGGCCATCATATTAATGGTCCAACCACCTTCATACACTTTTCAATATCCTGTAAGTCCTGGTAAAAGCGTTCTCCGTGTTCTTCACTATAAACATATTGTGTGGGAAATTTTCGAAATGTGCATATAAAATTGTAGTTAGACACTCATATTACATCTAAGATTTATAAGATCTTGCAGCAACTTTTCTACAATAAGTTCATAATCAGAGCGTCTTGTATTACCCACGAAGTTCATCACAATTCCTGAAGCTTTGTCATGTTTTCTTCTCCATTTGGGTCATGGAATTCTGAAAATGTGGATAGTTGATAAGTTTTCTTATCTGTGGACCAGTAAATATACAGCCAAGAGTTTTTCGAAGCTCATAGTACTAAATACTTTGCATATGTACTGCGAACACTTAAGACCTTATTTAGAGCACGAACTAATTGTGTGATGATGCATAACTTTATATGTAAGGAAGGGAGTAAAATTTTTGAACGCTCCACGAGTGATTCACGTTCAACATTCTTCATTCCAGGTGACAGAGCATTTCGGGATGACCATTCTTTCCTAACCTAATATTCACCCTTTGCACGACTGTCCCATTCGCAGACATAACAAGGATGTTTGGTGTAGCCTGATTGAAGTACCAGCATGAGGCCTATAAGTTTAAAATCGCCACACGAAAGCCATTGGTGTTGTTTGTAGTTTGCACAATGTAGCAAACACTTAACATTTTCATATGTCTCTTTCATATGAATAGAATATTCAACAGGAATAGACCCAAGAATATTACCGTTGTTAAATAGGAAACCTTTCAACTTGATTTCGATGAGTCGATAAAATGTCTCCGATCAGAAGCATTGTAAGTCACACCAACCCATTTTATGTCCTGGTATGTCACAGCAGTAAACCATTGATCCATGTTCAACAAAAAAGAAATAATCTCATGTTTCCTTTGTCTATACGAGGAGAAAGTAGTCCGGGATGAAAGTCAAGACTTCGTAGGACTCACAAATAGCAAAATTAATGTCAATCTTCTAGAAATTACTAGAATATATTCATGTTTTCTATTGGTTTTCCCCCCGGGTTCGATCCCAGCCCAAGCCAAGTGAACTTTGTGGTGGACAAACACCGTGTGCGTGGGTTTTCTCGGGGTTCTCCCGTTTCCTCCCACCTTCTTCATTCCACCATTTCATTCATTTCTCATTATCACCGTCTCCTTTAGCCTCACCGGCATAACCGGGGGTAGGGGTGTTCGATAAGGCTGAGGAACTATCGAACTTCGGGAGTGAACATTTATCGAGTTGTCATCGGTTACTCGAAACCGTTCGAGTATTTGAAATTATCGAAGTTTCGGGTATTATCGAAATTTCGAGTATTATCGAAGTTTCGGGTATTATCGACATTTCAAGTATTATCGAAGTTTTGGGTATTATCAACATTTCGAGTGTTATCGAAGTTTCGGGTATTATCTAAAGTAGTGATGGACAGTTCGGTTCCTTCACCTCTCCAATGATTCATTCTTGCAGCCAAACTAGTCAAACAACTTTTTTCATCTGACAAGATATTGCAAAGTTGTATTTGTTGAAATCATATGTAAAATTATTTTTCTGCCTTCCCCGTTATTGGTGCAATCGGCAAAATGACTATTAGTAGCCTAATGGTGCCTTGGATTGCAATTCTATTCCGGTGATGCATGTTTTCTCTTCCCCTTTCTCTCTTCTGACAGACTGCTTAAACCTTGTAGAGATCTGTGGGGAAAAAACTTTTTCTTCACTTCATTGCTAAGGAGAGAAGTTTTAAAATGAACACCCTTCATATATGTAATACATATTATATATAGCTATGATAACCTCGAATACATTGTTTCTTCCGAACACTCCGATAATCCCGAACTTTTCAAAATATTGAATCGACTCGACAAATGCGATCATATTGATATATTTCTGTATTTGCTGCTTTCAAACAATTCGAGACTCTCGAACAGTTCGAGTGTCTCGAAGTTGTCTAAAGTTTCTTACATTTCGAGTGCCTCGAACATTTCGAGAGTCTCGAACATTTCGGGAGTCTCGATCATTTCGAGAGTCTTGAACATTTCGGGAGTCTCGATCATTTTGAGAGTCTCGACCATTTCGAGAGTCTCAAACATTTCGGGAGTCTCGAAAGTTCGATAATTCGATAAAATTAAAATTCTTTATCGATGAAGCGGTTTTGAAATTTTATCGAATTGTTATCGATTACTCGATTATCGGAACAGCCCTAACCGGGGGACGTAAAACTCAAAGATTTCATTTCATTTTATTGGTTTTCCCATGGACGTAAGTAGTTTTTCCACTAAACCTTGATTTCTGAATATGCCGAATTCTCAAAAACCTGACGTGATAGAAATAAAGTGATTACATTATTGAAATCAGTGCAAAAGTCCACTTCAGAAAATGTCATTCGTTTGAAAACATCACAATGCATGCAAGGCAGTGAAATAATAACAATAATATTAATAATCTATACTGTATATAAGACAGTATAAGTTAATTACTCATTATCGACCAAGGCATAATACTATAATTAGCACGAATAGTCTTTTTGACGAAAGCAAGGAATAAGGAAGAATTTTTGGAAATATGTTTCCTTAGGGACGTAAATGGCTTTTTTAAAAGATAGTGTATCTTGCTAATCCCTGAAGTAAGGAAGAAGAAACTAGGCATATAAACTAACCATCAAAAATAACTGAACATGTTTCTCACAATTTCTGAAAATTCCTCACCTAAACAAGGAAGGAGTAATTCGTATAACAATAATTTTTTAAGTGTATTTTATTTCATTTATTTTTAGAAAATGACAAATGTAAGACTTGTTTATATTGGAGACGTGCAATTTCAAAATTAAACTCAATTAAAAACAAACCATTACATGTTCAGTTTTTCCGAAAATTCTGTCCTAAGAGGAGGATGGAGGATAGTGTCCACCTATTAAAATTTCTGCATTTCCTTACGTTTGAGGTGTGAAATTTGGCTTTGACTTCTTAACTAAAAATAATTGAACGTACGTTTCCGGAAATTCCCCTCTTAAAGATGGAGAAAAGAGAGGACTTCTATAATATTAAAATGTACCACTATTTATTCAGAAAATGTCATGACATGTGAAATTTGCTTACATTCGAAATGTGAAACTTGGTATATAAATTTTGAACTAAAAAGAATGGAATACGTATTTCAGAGTTTTCCAAATTCTCCTTTTAAGCAGAAGGAGGGAGGAATTTATTTATTTCTCAACATTCAAATCAGCGTTCGCTCTCTCATCATCATAGAATGTTCGACGAGAATTACTGAACATATTTAGAACTATTCTAGAGCATGGTATCATCATGTCACTTTCACTGAAATGCGTATCCTAAAGGAGAGGGGGTCAAGGTCTAAAATATTAGCTAAAAATACAGTATCTTACAAATCTCTCATGTTGTGAAGATGAAATTTAATATAAAAACCAAGTAGACATACAACCCAGCGTTCTAGAAAATTCCACTTCCGTCTCATCTCATGAAAAATGACTGAGAATTTTAGAACGTAGTTAGCACTTGGCTAAAGCGAGGTTTTAGCCATGTCAGCTTCATTAAAATTCGTATCCTAAGAGGGTGAAGGAGTTAATATATACGTCGAAAATTAAATATCTTCCAAGCCAAAGAGATGAAACTAGGCATATAAACATTTTACTTAACGAAGTCACCATGTGGACATGCCCCATCGTTTTCGAAAATTCTGCTTCCAAAAGAGGTTACAGGGCCATTTCTAAAACTTTTAATTTGCCGTTTTGTATTCACAAAATGACCGACATGGCAGTGTTTGAAACGTCTGAAATGAATTTTTAAACACATTTAGCACGTGGGACACTTCTATTTTATTAACTCACTTTGAAAAAGAGAATCGTAAAAGCAGAAGAAATTTTAGATTTCTTGCAAAGAATAAATACTGCATCGTATGAAACACATTTTTGAACATGGTCGAGCTAGGGGTTTTATTTCACTTTTGTTCAAATAAGTAACGTAACGGGGAAATATATCTTTCAAATAATTCCCATAAATCTATTCTACCCGTACGAAGAACAGGCTTGCATATAATAATAATAAATAATAATAGCCATATTCTCACAAATTTTATCTATTTCCAGCAAGACTCCTGCATAGTTTTGTAGTGCAGTGGAATATTATATTTTACGAGTTTTGTCCTTAATGAAACCATAGTTCTTACGCAATGTTATTTCGTGTTTAAATGATATTTAATTTAATGTTTGTTACAACATCCGTAATATTTGTAATTTTGAATGTAATTCCGTCAGAGACTCGCACCCCGAGATTAGGAACCACTGCTCTAAGGACTACCTAGAAACTTTGAATTTACACCTACACAGGATTTGTGACGTGGGGTACCACTAAGAAAATTTTTTTGAAAATTCACGAAAAGAGGAGGAATTGGAGTGAGAGTTATTTTAATAAGATACCCTTATCTCTGAAACGTATAGGACTGGAAACTTGAAATTTGATATTTGGATTTCCAATTTAAAATAATTATACACGTGTTTCAGGATTCCTTTTATATCTTACTCGTTAGTAATAAAGGGGAAGAAAAAAATGTGAGAATAGCAATTATTACTCATATAATAGTATGTCGGTATCTCAGAATCTCTGAAAGTTAGAAACATGAAATTTGGCTTTAGCACTTCTGATTTAAAACAAAATCTCTTAAAGACAGTAGACAGGACCACCCAATATTTCTTTCAATTAAAATTGAAACCAGAAGTTGAAGTAGATATCTACCACTTAGTGTTATAGTCTAGTGATTAGAGTGGAGATGGAATATATTCTAGGGACGCTTAATCGAATACAAAACCTGTGTCGCGCTATCTATTGCCGTTTGTCATATACAGTCTTGTTCAAAAAAACTTTGCCACTAACCTTTTTTTGAAAAGCCTGTAGTCTTACCTACAGTTAAAATTAAATCAAATAAATGTGAATTTTGTTTGGTCGATTAAGACGTTTATTTAGAGACACAGCATTATAATTTTCTTTTCGCGGTTGCAAGAATATCATCTTTCATAGCAGGGTGGGTGGTCAAGATTTCTTGAACAAGACTGTACAACGATGAATGTTAAAACCGGAAGTAGTTGATTTTTAATAATTACGTTTGATTACAGGGTAAAACAAGAGATGGTACCCATTTTAAGAACGCTAACTCATTAAAAAAAAAATCTTCTCGTTGTCTCTTACAGGTCATCTTCTATGTATATTAAATTGAAACCGGAAGTCATACTGGATTACCAAGGTGTCTATCGGTCACGAAAGGGATTTAAAAAGTCACGAAATCCGAAAACTGTAATGAAAGTCAAGAGATTTTGCTTTTGGGTCACAATTTATCTGTACAAATATAAGTACAGACTGAAAAATTTTGTTCTATAAAACGTCAAAATTCACCACCAAAAATGTCTATGGTTTTAGACGCTACCAAATCGCAAGCAAAGCATGCTTCTAACGCGTGCATGAAAATTTGGCTCAAGTCGCACTCAAATTCGCTCTTGAGAATGTTACTAAATTTAATGGTTTTTATAGAAAAAGTCATGAAATTTCATTTTGGAATTTTAGTAGACACCCTGTCACTTCTGATTTTATTAGAGTGTTATGGATAGACAAAATGTATTCTTGAGATGCTCAGTCGATTGTCGAAAACAGCTTCTCGCTATCTATTACAGCTTTTGGTCGACAGTAATGAAAAATAAACCGAAAATTGTTCATTTCTACCGCTTCTAGTTTTATCAAAGTGTTAAGGATAGAAATGAAAGGTGTTCTTGGGATGTTTAGTCGATTTCCCAAAACAGCTTCTCGTTATATATTACCGTTTTTGCCCGTTCAATGTTAAAGCGGGAACTAGTTTATTACTACCACTTCTATTTCAATACAGTATTAAGGATGGAGATGAAAGGTTTTCTTGGGATGTTAAATCGACTGCCGGAAACCGTTTCTTGCTATCTATTACCCTTTTTGGTTTACAAGATCAACGTTAAAAGCAAAAATGGTTGATTACTATCACTCCTGGTTTCTGATCCACAACCTCCTTGTTTATGATCCTCTACTAACGAACTCTTTCGAGATAATTATTCTAATTATCAATTGCAAAAAATATAAGTCAAATTTAGTTTCGTTCAAGAGTTTCGTGCGGAGTAACGGACGGGATGCACCAATGTACTAACTGTATAATATTATTATAAATCTTACTCTGTAATCCCAATAATTAGATCCATATTTCAGCGTTTTTGATTGTGATCTAGAAGGGAAGAAAAGGGTTTGGAAGAGAATAGAGGTGGATGTTATAATTATTATTATACTAAGATGTTTATATCTCGGGATCCCGTGAAGTTGAAGACATGAAACGTGGTATTTGAACTGAAATTGGTATGCTTCCAGATATACAAAGTACAAGGCCATAGTCCGAACCAACACGGTGGCCTGGGAGCAAAGCCCCAGGTATTTGAACTGAAATCCAGTATACTTGCAGGTATGTGAGGTGCGAGGCCGTAAGCCGAGCAAACACTGATGATTGCAGGTTTGATATGCAAAGCGTTAGACCGAACAAATTTGCGGGTCTGAGGGAAAGCCTCCAGCGAGACGAAGGCTTGTATTGAATAAACTCTGATGAAGACACTAAGGAAGCTCACACAATGTTTTCTTAATTAATAATGAAATAGGAAGTGATAGTAGATTTATACCACTTCTGGTGTTAGTAGAGGGTTAAGGGTGGAGATGAAATGTATTCTTGGGACGGTTAATCGATTACGGAAAACAGCGTTTTGTTATCTATTACAGGTTTTCTTCCATAGCAATCAACGTTAAAAATAGGAAATAGTTAATCGCTACCAATTCCTGTTTTAGTTGTAGGTTAAGAACAGAGATAATATGCATTCTTAGGACGCTTAATCGATTTTCAGAAACCGCTTCTAGCTTTCTACTAACGTCTTTTGCTCTACAGTGATCAACCTTAAACCGGAAGTCGTTGAATTCTGCCACTTCCAGTTCAAGAGTCACCTCCATTAATTTTAAAACATTTTTTTCCTACATAATTATGTAACACTTGGTTTAATTCCAACTTAACTTGATACATATATGTCTTACAATTTGGAAAGAAATACTCGGGAGGGTAAGGAACCCCTAGCATCCCAAGGAGTGGGGATGGGAGAGCTGACATTTTAAAAATATTTGTAATGAGCGATATTCGAGTTGAATCCATAGTTTTCGGGTCAGTCGCTGATGTGAATAATGACTGTTTCCATGCCGTTCAAGTTCATCTCTGAAGAATCGGCAAGAGAGTAATCAAAAATGACGGATATTAAAGGCGAATCCATAGTTCTCATTAGTGCTAAGACGAATAGTGGTACTTTTGATACAATTTAAAAAGAAGTTAGAATGCAACTTTTGAGCTTAATTAATGTAAACTTATGCATTAAGAAAAATTAGACTATTTGCCATCCAAAGTTGTAGGTGCGATTGTAGAGTTTTTAAAAGTATTTTTAAAGTATACTTTTTAAATAGCACCACGACATGGGATGGAGAGAAAGTGAGAGATTTCTGACCTTTCCAACATGTTCTTAAACGTTTATAAGGATTTTGTTAAGATTTTCTTATAATTTTAATTTATGTTTGTTTCTTATATTACAAGTACACACAACTTGTAAGATGTTAAAACAACTTAATTTTGAAGACTCGAAAATGGTGACGCCCTTTTCGTTGTTCTAGGAGCTAGCACGCGCGCTTTTAGTGCACGGAGTCTCACGTTCGATTCCCGGTGTGAGTCCCTTACAAAATTTGAACGATTACTGTATTCGAATTTTCAACTTAATCTTTGAGTCCACATCTCATATAACCTCGATGCAGAAAGGGAATCCTAAACTTAAATAATTAATTAACTTGAAACCGATGAGAGCACAAAAGTCAAGGTTTCGGCAGAAAACTAGTACAAAACTTTGGCATAGAAAAAGTATCAAGTGTCCAGTTGAAGGGGGAGGTAAAGGATGGGAACATGAATATAAGTTCCATAAAACACATTATTGAAATGGCAGTCAGTGATGATTATAGAGTGGCTCAGGGTTTCTAGCGCTTCGAAATTCCCTCTAGGGCATTTCTCCGAGCGTACTCAATTTGAGTTAGAATTTTCGCAGTACTATATTCACCCATAGTTTATTCAATCCCCCCGCCCTGGAAAATCTGAAATGAACATTGCCTCATATCGTGCTCAATATGAATTACAAGTATTTTTGCAGTACTGCTTTTCTTCTCTAGTGTAATGAAATTCTTCCACGGGAAAATATGTAATCAACACTGTCAGTAACTATGTCCTCGACTAATATACATTTACAGGTACAGCTTTATATTCGTATTGTTTCCAACAGTTAACCAATTTAAAACCGTATTATAATTCAAAGTACTTATCATATTTCTATCGTAAACAAGAATATGCAGTCAACTTCTAAAATACTTCGCTCTGCAGGAACCCGTTCAGCGCGTGCAACAACTAAAAACAACATGTTTGGCGTCACACAAATGACAAAGGAGAAAAAAGAAAAGTAAAAGCAGCACAGCAGTGCCTTATCGCAGTCAGAGCTGACAACATAGTTTCGGTCGTCATATACGCCAATAGACCTACAAGCGGTGTACAAGAGTTATACAGTTACCATATACGTTGTGTCACAGTAGCGCTACAGGGGAATGTGTACGAACTACAAATGAATATGTTTCTTACAAGTATCAGTCACTGTTGCGCCCGCTTTACATTCTACACATGCTTTTTTCTCCCACTTTTTGACCTTGACAAGCAGAAGTACCAGGCTTTTCAAGTTCACAACCATAAACGGTTTGTGTACAGAGTAAGCTTTTAGGCCTTCGAATGACTGTGAGCGCGAAGAACAAGGGTGATGATCGGGCTACCGTATACGGCAGCAGAAAAACACCCGGTTGCAATAGTAAATGTAAAATACAAATATAGAGCCTTGACAATGCCGTGAGGATATATATATATCTATATATCTAGCTCTATCTCTATCTATCTATCTATCTATCTATATATATATATATATATATATATATATATATATATATATATATATATATATATATATATATATATATATGAGAGAGAGAGAGAGAGAGAGAGAGAGAGAGAGGTAGCAGATGGATAGATATAATTCTCTTAGGAAACAAATGATAAAAGGTAGACACAAATAATTGTTTTTACTGGATAAACATACAAGTGACAAATAGCGAAGTACACAACATCCTAATTCAAGGTGGTGTGACGAAGTTATGTAACACTATGAATATATTGAAATCGAATTGTCCAAGATAGATTATTGACAAAAAGTATGGGAAAGACATTCATCCAGCAATGGATCTAGCATTGTTGATATATGTGTTTCGAATATAAATAATCCTCACCATTACACTCATATGACCCCAGTTCTTATTCTTGATATTTGAGCATTTGAGATTATGAAAGAAACGCATATACCTTGTTTTGAGAGGTCACATGTTTAACCCTACAGCTATAATAACCCCTATAAACGATGATATTTAATACAAAATTTACAGTTTCCCCATCCCGCCATTAATATTTTGGTATGTACAGAGCAAATCAAGGTTCTGTAAATAGGTTGTGTTTGGCTATGAAAAATTTTTATCCAATAAACTCTCCTTCTATCTGCGTATGTGACTTTATGACTTGGTATAACAAACGGTTCTGCGAACTCGAAATATATCAACAACCGGTTCTAGCGAACCTGTGCGAACTGACTGAATAGGAATACTGGATGTACACTCCGCATCAAAAAAATTGTCACAGCTAACGCCCTGCAGTTAGGCCACTCAATATACTCCTTCTTATCCCATAATCGTGTCAGGTAAAGAGACCCCCTCTCTCTCCTCCTTCCTTCTCTCCTATACTAAAATTGGCAAACAACATGAGCGCAATTCTTATTTCAAACTACACATGTATTAATTTCGATAAAATGAAATAAAAAACCGAGACAAAACTAGATTCATAGGTTGATGTAGGAAGAAACTGAAATACACACAATGAAAAATTGAAACCAATGAATGTCGATTACACACAGATTCATAAATGAGGCACAGAGAGAGAAGAGGAGAGAAGAAGAAAAAGAAAAGGGAGAACAGATAAAACTGTGGAATTCAAACGTAGTGAGAAAAGAACCTAACATTATAAAGTTCCGTTTCCAGAAATCCAACAGTAATATAGAAACAACGTTTGTTTTTACATATTTTTAAGAACTATTCGAATATATAGAAAATGCTTTAAACATTCATTATGTCACCTTCATAATGGATAGCATACTCAATTTGAAGTAGAACTGTAGATCTCCGAGACACATCTGGGATAATGTCAAAAGTTTAACACACATGCTTTGTTTCCGCGTAGTTGGATTACAAATTCGATAGTGTTCATTGGACGTACTGTTCCAAAATACATTCTAACATACCCAGTAGATAGCATTGGTCATATCCTCCATTTCAAACTACTAATGCAAACGGAACAAAATAACAAAAAAAAAAAGAAAAAGAAAAACAAAAAGAATAGAAAAGAGAAAGAAAGAAAGAGAAAATAGAATACAGTTCTATTTTACTGTTAAATTTAAATCAGAAGTACCCTATATTAAAAGTTAAAACTGTATCGTAACGAAAAGTTACAAATGTTGGAAAGGAAAAGTTTACATCAATCATAGATGTAGCATGCTTCAAATTTCAACGTGAAAAAAACACTGAATTATAGGATGGGAACAAATTTTGTGTCGAATTAGTATAAATAAAATTTTGTTTTCAAATAACCAAAGAGTTACCATTTTCTAGTTTTTTCCCGAAGATTTATCTGTTCCGTACATCCAGCATTCATTTCATCTCTTCCGGATATAACGTAATTTGCACAGATAGAATAAACACGCTAAGAGCTCAAACGGATCATCGTGTCAGTCGGATAATGTTGGTTAGGTTATAGACCACCACTGGGTCGACGATTCAAATCCGTAGTGACCCGGTAATTCGACTGAGACTCGCTAACCCAGAGGATAAAAAAGAGATTTTACTTATTCCCTTGCGTTTAAACAGTAGGTCTATTTCTGTTAGAGATGACCAGGGCTGGACATGTTTTCCCCAGAGCACGAAAAACACGACGCCGAAGTTAACAGTTAATTAGATTCTCGAGACCATGTATATCGGGATATTGCTCCGTTTTAACTTTGGAACATGAAGTGCGTGTGTATGAGAGAGGGGGAGAAGTGAAAGATGCAAAGACAGCATAGAGAAACATGAAGACAGAGAGAGAGGCGGACAAATATAAATACAGTATGAAACATACTTATTATTACAGTGTATGATATAGAACGCACACACTGTTTATTTGAATTTTCGCCAGTGATGACTTGAAAAAATAATACTAACTGATGACGAATCGTACCTAAATTTTCCATTTGGAAGTCTGGCACATTACCACTACACCACCGATTGCTTTAGCCAAACTTTGTTTAACAAATGGTTTAGTGTTTCTTTCTGAGAACGATAACATGAAAAGTGTATACTGCAAATCAATGATGTCTTTGGAATGTCCTGGTAATTCCCTTGCCCTTTCCCAACTAGCATTCGTAAATCGTCTCTATCATGATACAGGTGTTTGCTTCCACATTCTTATGTATTGCTTGTCCAGTATGATGAGTCGATTCTTCACAATCACTTTGTAAAAAGTTTAACTTTGGCGTGAACAGGCCTTGAACTTACTTTCGATAGCTCTATTATTTATAAGGCCATTACTTTACCCCTACACTATCACGACATCTGAAATTACATGCCAAATATTACTTACTTTAGCCCTGATCTTTGGGACGAACCGGCTTCTTCCTGTAACGTTATTTGCACCAAAGTGCACAACGAAATTGATTTATTCGACGGCCTAGAGAGAAATTAGTGTCCACTGATAAAGGAAAAGCATACAATCGAGGAAAAATAAAGAAATAAAACATATTTTGCAGTAATTTTGTCGTGCAAGTTCAAAAGTACGTGAATAATAATAATAATAATAAATGTTCACATTCACAGGATAGCAGTCAATTATTATTATTATTATTATTATTATTATTATTATTATTATTATTATTATTATTATTATTATTATTATTATTATTATTATTATTATTAACATCAATTATCCGCTTCGTTGGGTTAAATTGAGAAAAAATAATATGTTCGTTACTCAGTCACTGTTTAGGATTACTAAAGCGTTCTTTGATATCGGTCATTTTGGATGTGTTTTATATATCGCTTTCCCACCCTATGTTGTGGGGCACGGCATCTGCAGTGTTATTGTTGATCTCAGCGTGCGGAAAACTATGGATTGGGCACTGATATTGATTATTTCGATCATTTTTTTATGTATCCCCCTCCTCTAAGTTGATGAGCTGAATTTGGATTCAAACAGCATCAGATGTGTCACTGTTAATCTCAGCGACTCCGAAAATGATAGATTCGCCACTTATACCGGTAATTTTTCGTACTTTTTTAAATGTCGCTCCCCTCCCCATCTCTTAAGTTACACGGTCAAAGTGATATGACAGAAACCATCTCAGGTTCGTACTTCATCTAGGTTGAAAATTTGATCGAGATTGGTTTGGTGGTTCAAGGGTCCAGTAAGTTTTATTTAGTTTAATATATATATATATATATATATATATATATATATATCCCTCTCCCATTCCCCTCCTCAAGTTCTCCCGTGAAAGTGAAATGATAAAAATCATCTCAGGCCCTAGCCTCACCTATGTTAAAAATTTGATCGTGATTGATCCTTTGTTTCACAAGTTATCAAATTTTATTTATTCTTTTTAACTCCTCCCTCCCCTCAAACACTAAATTATATCATCAAAGTAAATAAATACCATCTTAAGCCCGAACTTCATGTATGTCGAAAATTTAATCGAGTTCGGTCAGGTCGTTCAAGAGTGATGAAGTCACAAAGACAGTCACTTTTATTTTCATTTTTTTAACATATATATCTCCCTCCTACCGGCTCCTACTTTGCACCGGTAAACTGAAATGATAAAAGTCATCCCAAATCCGAACCTTATCTATGTTGAAAGTTTGATAGAGATCGGTCTGGTGGTTCAAGAGTTACTACGTTTTATTCATTTTTATATACCAACTCTCCTCCCCTCCTTCTAACCCTAAGTTTTACCTTTAAAATGAAATGATAAAAAAGCTTACCAGGCCCGAACCTTATCAATGTTGAAAATTTGATCGAGGTCGTTCGGGTGGTTGAAGAGATTAGGAGTCACAAACCTAGTTACTATCAATATTATAATATATGTTATTATTATTATTATTATTATTATTATTATTATTATTATTATTATTATTATTATTATTATTATTATTATTATTATTATTCATGTACTTTTGAACTTGCACGACGAAATTACTGCAAAATATGTTTTATTTCTTTATGTTTTCCTCGATTGTATTTTTTCCTTTATCAGTAGACACTAATTTCTCTCTAGGCCATCGAATAAATCAATTTTGTTGTGCAATTTGGTGCAAATAACGTTACAGGAAGAAGCCGGTTCGTCCCAAAGATCAGGACTAAAGTAAGTAATATTTGGCTTATAATTTCAGATGTCGTAATAGTGTAGGGGTAACGTAATGGCCTTATGAATAATACAGCTATCGAACGTAAGTTCAAATCCTGTCACGCCAAAGTTAAACTTCTCACAAAGTGATTGTGAAGAATCGACTTATCGTACTGGACTAGCAATACATACGAATGTGGAATAAAACACCTGTATCATGATTTACGAATGCTCGTTGGGAAAGGGCAAGGGAATTACCAACTTTTCATGTTATCGTTCTCAGAAAGAAACACTACACCATTTGTTAAAGAAAGTTTGGCTAAAGCAATCAGTGGTGTAGTGGTAACGTGCCAGTCTTCCAAATGGAAAATCTAGGTTCGCTTCCTCATCAGTTAGTATGATTTTTTCGCATAAAATAATGGCTGCAGAGATTTATCTTCTGATGGAGAACTTACAAGTTATCACTGGAGAAAATTCAAATAAACAGTGTGTGCGTTCTATGTCATACACTGTAATGATAAGTATGTTTCATATTTATATTTGTCCCCCTGTCTCCCTGTCTTGACGTTTCGCTATCCTGTCTTTGCATCTTTCACCTCTCCACTCTCTCTCTCACACACGCACTTCATGTTACAAAGTTAAAACGGAACAATATTCCGATATACATGGTCTGAAGAATCTAATTAACTGTTAACTTCGGCGTCGTGTTTTTCGTGCTTTAGGGATAACATGTCCAGCCCCGGTCATTTCTAACAGAAATAGATCTACTGTTTAAACGCAAGGGAATAAGTAAAATCTCCTTTTATCCTCTGGGTTAGCGAGTCTCAGTCGAATTACCGGGTCACTACGGATTTGAATCGTCGACCCAGTGGTGGTCTATAACCTAACCAACATTATCCGACTGACACGATGATCCGTTTGAGCTCTTAGCGTGTTTATTCTATCTGTGCAAATTACGTTATATCCGGAAGAGATGAAATCAATGCTGGATGTACGGAACAGATAAATCTTCGAAAAAGACTAGAAAATGATAACTCTTTGGTTATTTGAAAACAAAATTTTATTTATACGAATTCGACACAAAATTTGTTCCCATTCAGTGTGTTTTTCTCACGTTGAATTTTGAAGCATGCTACATCTATGAGGAATATAAACTTTCTTTTCATTACGATACAGTTTGAACTTTTAATACATGGTATTTCTGATAGAAATTTAGCAGTAAAATAGAACTGTATTCTATTCTCTCTTTCTTTCTTTCTCTTTTCTTTTTGTTTCGTTTTTTTTTTTTTTTTGCTATTTTGTTCAGTTTGCATTAGTAGTCTGAAATGGAGGATATGACCAATGCTATCTACTGGGTACATTAAAATCCAATGAACACTACTGAATTTGCAATCGAACCACGCGGAAACAAAGCATGTGTGTTAAACTTTTGACATTATCCCAGATGTGTCTCGGAGATCTACAGTTCTACTTGAAATTGAATATGCTATCCATTATGAATGTGACTTAATGAATGTTTAAAGCAGCTTCTATATATTCGAATAGTTCTGAAAAATATGTAAAAACAAACGTTATTTCTATATTACTGTTGGATTTCTGGAAACGGAACTTTATAATGTTAGGTTCTTTTCTATTAGGTATTAGGTTCTTTGAATTCCACAGTTTTATCTGTTCTCCCTTTTCTTTTTCTTTTTCACTCCTCTTCTCTCTCTGTGCCTCATTTATGAATCTCTGTGTAATCGACATTCATTGGTTTCAATTTTTCATTGTGTGTGTTTGAGTTTCTCCCTACATCAACCTATGAATCTAGTTTCGTCTCGGTTTTGTTATTTCTTTTTATCGAAACTAATACATGTGTAGTTTGAAATAAGAATTGCGCTCATGTTGTTAGCTAATTTAAGTATAGGAGGGAAGAAAGGAGGATTGAGAGGGGGTCTCTTTACCTGACACGATTATGGGATAAGAAGTTGTATATTGGGTGGCCTAACTGCAGATCGTTGGCTGTCGCAATTTTTTTTGATGCAGAGTGTACAATAAAATGATTTTCAAGACTTTTTCAAGACTTCGTATTATGTACAGGTGTGTGGAAATATGCCCTGTTCTATCTCAACTCTAAACTTCGATTGGTAAACTTGTAATACGTTGTGTTAAAGTGGTTTGGCGCCTAACTCTAGGTGCCGTTCCACCTGTAAATATAACAAGATATAAATCATTTTAACTATAAATACGAAGTAACTGGATTCCGCTTGACATTTTTAATTAATCACTACTGATCAATGACAAAAAAAAACTATTTTTCAAAAGTAAGAAATACTGTTTTGTGCATAACAGTATAAACAAGGCTTTATTTTTGAAAGTTATATTTGCTAACCCAAACATTAATTAACGATAGATTTCAAGAAACCAGTTTCTCGTGAGGTAGAACCACTGTTCAAAATCAAATTACTAATTTCTTGTATCAAGACTCCTAAGGCCAGAGGCGGACTGGGCCGCCCGGATACCCGGAATTTTCCGCGTGGGCCCTGCCGTCTGCAAAATCACTGAAGATATTTCTCGATTAGTTATAACTATTTGCAAACTTCGTTCTCGTTTACAATAACCAGTGGTGTAACTAACGAGTCCACAATGCTAGCGAAAAAAGGGCACTGATGAAAAGGGGCCCCTGCCCAACCCGAAGTCTTGTTTGTTGAAAAATCAATAAGACAATAAAAGTCTCAAAAATACATGTAAGTTAGTAGTAGAAAAATGATCGATCTGGCTCAGCATTGAACAACTCACAAGCCCCTGGGAAATTGAGCACCTTACACCGTGAACCCACGGTCTTTTACGACCTCCATTTAGGGGTGTATTCGTTCTCTTTTATGAGCATATTTTCCAACCCCCACGAACACATAAGACTACGTAACACATAGAAGAGAAGATAACACACAGCACAACAGATAATACATGGCGTATTTTCCAATCCCTATTTTAAGATAACAGAAATTACGAACACATAGAAGAGCAGATAACACATAACATAGCAGGGGTGAACTCGTTCTCATTTTCAACCCCATTTTAACATAGCAGAAATGACATAAGCATGTCCTCAAACTACTGACCATTGTGAACAAAGGTCAAACTAAGAAACGAAACAACATATCGAGGTGCTGTTTCCACATTTAGGAATTGGTCATCAAGGTCGAAAACAGAGCCACATTTAGCAATAGGTCATCAGGTACTACATGTCCCAAAATTAGTGGTCATCGAGGTCAAAGACCAAAATACTTAAAACCAAATAACTCTTAAATGGATCCACATATTGAGGTGCTGTTTCCACATTTAGTAATTGGTCACCAACTACTACATGTTAAAAAAGTACTGATCATCGAGGTCAAAGGTCAACATACTTAAAACCTAATAACTCGATCCACTATCCTCATTTAAATCAGTATCACATTTTAAAATAATTTTTTTAAAAATTACTATTAAATAGGGTATCAGAATTGATAGTATTTGATTTAACCTTTTTTGTTGCCATTTTTTTTAAAAAACTAACTCTTCAAAGTTACTATAATAATTTTGAACTGAGTTTTTATAATATAATATTATTATAAAATGTCTTACTTACAAAAGAAAACAAAACCACACTATTAATAAACCACACTAATAATATAAACGCACACACACACAAAAAATATCTGAACTTTACGCTTCACACGGTAAACATGAAGTGATTACAAAAAAACATGTCGGTCAGTCTTTTATACCTGTCTGACCGCATTGCGTAATATTGCGCAATAGTATGAGTCATCCTCGGGGATTCCCCTCTTTTTTTTATACCTTTGTGATTGATTACATTACGTTCAGGGATTCCTATCGTTGAATGACGACAAGTTATTGTCTGTTAAAGAGAAAACTAGGTCAATGTTTTTTAAAATCCGGATGAATGACGTAATGAGAATTATCTACATATGGCGGAAGTTATTATGTAACTGATAACAAAACACGGAAGTTTCGCATTCCTGTACAATCTTTAAATAATCTCTGCTATGTTCAAATATAGGTTAGAACAAGTTCACTCCTTAAAAGAATCTTTGCTATAGGGTTCGAATGTATTATCTGTTATGTTCAAATAAGGGTTGAAAAATGAGAACGAGTACACCCTTAAAATGAAGGATGTTATGTGTTCGTACCCCTTTGCTATGTTCTTTGTCTGCTATGTTGAAAACGTGCTCATAAAAGAGAACGAGTATACCCCTAAAATGGAGGTCGTAAAAGACCGTGGGTTCACGGTGTCGTTAGTAGTAGAAAAATGATCGATCTGGCTCAGCATTGGCCAACTCACAAGCCCCTGGGAAATTGAGCACCTTACACCGTGAACCCACGGTCTTTTACGACCTCCATTTTAGGGGTGAACTCGTTCCCTTTTATGAGCATATTTTCCAACCCCCACGAACACATAAGACTACGTAACACATAGAAGATCAGATAACAGATAACACAACAGATAATACATAGCACAGCTAGTAAAAGAGCATGGCATATTTTCCAACCCCTATTTTAAGATAACAGAAATTACGAACACATAGAAGAGCAGAT
This sequence comes from Thermobia domestica, assembly GCF_964235325.1. Taxonomy (NCBI): domain Eukaryota; kingdom Metazoa; phylum Arthropoda; class Insecta; order Zygentoma; family Lepismatidae; genus Thermobia; species Thermobia domestica. Next base: position 180,961,402 of record NC_137458.1, on the reverse strand, counting down.
AACACATAACATAGCAAGGGTGTATTCGTTCTCTTTTATGAGCATATTTTTCAACCCCTATTTTAACATAGGTCATTCAAATTTATCTTTTCATTTGTTTAAATAGTTAAAATGGTATATCTTTGCTTTTCTTGTGATTGGTACAAAAAATAAAATTTCGTTTATTTGAGTAGTACACAATTGTACAGAAATATGGAACTAGTTAAAACGGATCTTCTTCATTTTTTTCTGGTTCATACAAAGATAAGTACTCCATCCAAATTTGAGTAAAATGGTTCATGTTCGCTTTCTCAAATTTAACCCTTCGTTTTGCTTAAATAATACATAGCTAGTTAATACGGCATATCTTTCGGTTCAAAATTTTTGATGCGGATTTTGCAAAGTAAAATTCCGTTTTCTTTTTCTATTTACAGCTTTAGAAAGAATACGTTATTGGGAAAAACACTTTTGGTGATCTATAGTGGGAACAGCCCCAATTACTTTTTCTTGCAAACACCTGATATTTTCCGAGAAGAATTTTGCTTTCAATATAGCGTTACAGTGAATAATTGTTGATCGTTAAGAATAATAGATTATTAGAAAAAACACTAATTGGTGTTCTATAGTTGGAACAGTCCCAATTACTTTTTCATGCAAACAGCTGATTTTTCCGAGAAAAGAATTCTATAAGCATTGCTTTACAGTGAATAATTGTTGAACGTTAAGAATAATAGGTTATTAGAAAAAACACTAATTGGTGTTCTATAGTTGGAACAGCCCCAATTACTTTTTCTTTCAAACACCTGATTTTTTCCGAGAAGAATTTTGCAAAAAATTATATAAGCATTGCTTTACAGTGAATAATTGTTGATCGTTAAGAATAATAGGTTATTAGAAAAAACACTAATTGGTGTTCTATAGTTGGAACAGTCCCAATTACTTTTTCATGCAAACAGCTGATTTTTCCGAGAAAAGAATTCTATAAGCATTGCTTTACAGTGAATAATTGTTGAACGTTAAGAATAATAGGTTATTAGAAAAAACACTAATTGGTGTTCTATAGTTGGAAGACAGCAATTAAGATAAAACAGCAAGCATTAACGATTTTACAATATTCTAAAAAAAATGGAGCGATTTAATATAATATCCGAATCTCAGCAATATTATTACTAAATGTGGAAACAGCACCTCAATATGTGGCTCAGTTTTCGTGTTATTAGGTTTTAAGTATGTTGACCTTTGACCTCGATGATCAGTATTTTAGAACTTGTAGTAGTTGATGACCAGTTACTAGATTTGGAAACAACATCTCAATATGTGGTTTCGTTTTCGAGTTATTGGGTTTTAAGTATGTTGACCTTTGACCTCGATGACCACTAATTTTGGGACATGTAGTAGTTGATGACCAATTACTAAATGTGGAAACAGCACCTCAATATATGGCTCAGTTTTCGTGTTATTAGGTTTTAAGTATGTTGACCTTTGACCTCGATGACCACTAATTTTGGGACATGTAGTAGTTGATGACCAATTACTAAATGTGGAAACAGCACCTCAATATGTGGCTCAGTTTTCGTGTTATTAGGTTTTAAGTATGTTGACCTTTGACCTCGATGGTCATTATTTTGGAACTTGTAGTAGTTGATGACCAGTTACTAGATTTGAAAACAGCACTTCAATATGTGTCTCAGTTGTCGAGTTATTAGGTTTTAAATATGTTGACCTTTGACCTCGATGATCAGTATTTTGGAACTTGTAGTACCTGATGACCAATTACTAGATTTGGAAACAACATCTCAATATGTGGTTTCGTTTTCGAGTTATTAGGTTTTAAGTATGTTGACCTTTGACCTCGATGACCAGTATTTTAGAACTTGTAGTAGTTGATGACCAGTTACTAGATTTGGAAACACCATCTCAATACGTTGCTCCGTTTTCGAGTTATTAGGTTTTAAGTGTCATAGAAAGGGCGTATGCCACAGATAAAAATAAGTATGATATTTGTAATCAGCATGTCTGAAAACCCTCATATACCGAGTTTCATCCAAATCGGTTAAAATTGTCATAGAAAGGGCGTATCCCACATAAACTATAAGACCCAGGTAAAAAGAATTCTTTGCTATGTAATCTGCTATGTCCGTAGATAGGCCAACTGCTATGTATTCTTTACTATGTTAAAATAAGGGTTGGAAAATATGCTCATAAAAGAGAATAAGTCCACCCCTAAAATGGACTATGTTTAAATAGAGGTGGACTTCGCAATGTTTCGTAGTCTCTGTGTGATTTCTGTTATGATAAAATAGGGGTTGGAAAAAGTACGTAGTCTTATGTATTATCTGCCATGTTCAATTAGGGGTTGGAAAATATGCTCATAAAAGGGAACGAGTTCACCCTTTAATCTTCAGTATGTTTCGTAGTCTCTGTTTGATGCGCTATGTTCAATTAAGGGTTGGAAAATACGCCATGTATTATCTGTTGTGCTGTGTGTTACGTAGTGTTATGTGTTATCTTCTCTTCTATGTGTTCATAGGGGTTCATAAAAGAGAATGAATACACCCTTGTTATGTTACGTACTCTTATGTGTTATCTGTTCTGCTGTGTGTTACGTAGTGTTATGTGTTCGTAGGGGTTGAAAACGAGTACACTATGTTTCATATTCTCTGCTATGTTCGTTATGTTCACCCCTAAAAAGTGGTCATAAAAGAGAACGAATTCACCCCTAAATGGAGGTCGTAAAAGGCCGTGGGCTCACGGTGCACGGTGGTCATTTTCCCAGGGGCTTGTGAGTTGTTCAATGCTGAGCCAGATCGATCATTTTTCTACTACTTAAGTTATTAACTTGAAAATGTAATCTCGACCATAATTTATGTGTTCAATAAGGTAATCTGCAATCTATAACATATAAAGAGCATGAAGCTAATTCTACGGTAAAGAAACCATGTCAAACATGGAATTGTTGGACGCGAGTGGTGGCGATAGATAATGTTCCCCTGAGCATACCGGTGATGTCAGAAAATGGGTCCGAAGCCCCACAAATTGGGCCCCGAAATTTCGACCTTAGGTCCCTTCTATTCACCAATGAAATACGGAGTGCTTGGATGTAAGAAGGGGGCAATCGAAAGGTCGCAGGTGGCAGCGGTGACGTCACAAATCGAGCCCGGGGCCTGATGTTCCCAGATATCGTACCCCGTAAGTATAGGGTCGGGTTCCTGTCGGTTTCCCCTTAACACACCGGTGATGTCGTAAATCTGGCTCGAAGCCCAAGAAATTGGGCCCAAAGGATGTTGATGCCATATTTTCCACGCTTTCTGATCAAAAAAGTAAGTTTCCTTATTATACTGCGTGAATGTTATTCACCCGAACATTACAAGACAATACTGATGCTGCATGCCAGTAATGTATAGCGCAATATATTTGATATCGAAGAGAAGGGACCTGACCCAAAACATGTGAGGCCCAATTTTTTTGGGTTTCAGGCCACAGGACCGATATCTAACATCATCGTTGTGCTCAGGGACCCCGGTTCTTTCCAGCGCCACAATTTGCATTTTCAACTCCATGTCTAAAACAGTTTCCTTACTGTAGGAGGATTTTTATGGAATATTCTCCGTGTTCTTATCCAAAAGTAACAAAGACATTACAAAGCTGTGTGAATTAACAGGGCATTAGATTGTGACAATTTCTTTTTATCGTATAGGCCTATACATGGGAAGTATAGTACACGGGAAATAGCGAACCCCAATGGAAACGCACTACTCGTCCTTGTAAATCTTTATTTTTTAACTTGTGATTTTTATTTTATTTTTTAACTCGTTTTCAAAACTTGGGTAGAAGGAGGTCTCCATTGCTGGTGCAATCATAGTTTTTTAAAGTTTGAGTCAATAAAGAGGTAAGGGAATAGGAAGATGGGTTTGTAATTCGACATACCTAATAATAGTGCACGAATATTGACAGGAATCCATTTGCGAATATTGCGGGGTGTTGGCATTGGGATACAAATCCAGGGTACATTAAATGGTAGATTTACAAACAACAAAAGATTAATTTTTGATGCTTCTTGTCTTGATTCTCGCTGATTTATTGATTTACTAAATGAAGGTATTTCAGAAGGTGCTTTGCAGGAGATAGCTGAAAATATTTAGTTCAATATGAAGATTTGAAACTGAATTGTTGAATTTTGCTAAAATTAAAAACAAAACAAAAAAAAAAAAAACTCCGAAAAATTCTGCCCGACTACTATGATAACGCAAATAATAAAGACTGTACTGACATACAACCCGACGTAGATGTAGCAGAATGTGACAGTTCTACTAAGTGTAGTGCCTCGGAGTGCGAAAGGGAACCTGAGGATGCATTGCCTCTTTTCCAGAATGCTAGTCTTATAAGATGTGCAACGAAAATCATCCGTGTAAGCTGTGTTGCTGCAGGTTGCTACTAAGGTATAACATGCATATTTCCACTTTCCAAATACTGTTTACTGTATACAAATATTTAATAATTCTCTCAGTTACTCAAGTATTGTGTGAGTGGGCATTCAATTATCTCAAATTAATTAAAACTTGTACATGTTCGTCTTTGTCAAACCATATTCTGGAATCATTAATGCTTATGGCCATTGAAAGGAAAGTTCTGCAAAAAATCTCTAATTATGAAATTGGGAAATCTTATGTCTTTAGAATGTGCTGCTGTAAAAGTTGGTTTGATAAATGAACTTCATTACACACGTATTTTATAAGAATTGCAAAACGCATCAAAGATATGACTGACAAATGCGTTATAACCTCTATGTAGTCAACAAGTATGCGAATTTTTACATCAAAAGTTCGTGCTGTTCGTTCCGTTTATTTTTCTTGATTTTAAGGGGATGATTCTTAACTGCCGTTTTTAGAAAAAATATTTTTGGCTGTAATGCTAATATATGGTAATGTTCCAATTTAATTAGTGTTTAAGAAGTCAACAAGAAATTATTTATCAAACTCAGCGTGCTTTATCAAAAATGTTTTAAAAGTTTTTTCTGAACTTTCTGTGATTTCAAAATGTTACTTTCTTGATTCTCATCTCCATAATTGGATGGTTACTCAATGTTCTTTATATATCATGCAAACAAATCTATAAAGATAGACTATTATTTTATGCAATAAAATTAAGTTTATTGTAATTTATTCATTCATTTGCATCGTACCATTGATGAAAATTAAATTCCTCATAATTTTGAAGATGGAATCGTATCATATTCAGATTTCTTTCAATATAAATAGTCACTGCTTAGCGGGGACATGTACGATTCATTACAAAGATTTTCAGACTGTAGAAAATAAAGAAAGCGAAATAATACTTGGATATAGATAAGCGTACACTAAGGTGAGGGTTTAGCCATTCAAGTCTCCAGCTAAGGGCTCATTCCCAAAAGGGAAGTCCTGACTCCAGATCAACTCGGTATTCATTAAGACCCTTAAGCATCATTCTCCGGGTGAGCCCTTGTACTCCCAGTCCGCCTCTGCCTAAGGCAGTGGAAGGAGGGAAGGTGAGTTATTTTTGTCAAAGCTAACTTCAGTACACCTTACTTTCATATACTCGTATTCATACCAATTAAAAACAAAGTTTCAGGTAGACTTGAAGATGATCGAAGACAAGTCTCAGCACCACTGGCCTACGTTCTAGTTACGGGTATTATCCTCTACTACTGTACTACTGTGAAGATATGTTGCATTCTACCAACAAACAATTTTTCGACTACTTTACTTAAAGAAAAATAATCACTTGTTTTATGCAAACTATATACCTTTGTGTAATTTCAAAATGCAACAGTTTGAAATCACTTAAGCCAGAGGATAACTCTATATAATGTCTACGTTAAGAAATGAGAGCTGCGAATGCGTTGACTCAGTGGGTAGAGGATCACCACTGGCGCGTGCGGTCACTGGTTTGATCCCTGTTTCCGGATTAAGTTCTGATAAGCACCATCGGGCCAAACCTATACACTATATAATGAAACGAAAAGAAACCAAACCTAAGCTGAGCTAACTTAACGTATTCATAAGTAATTCTGCCATGTGAAAAAGCTAGTGGGGCTCAATGGAATAAATGCCCTGTTCCCAACTGAGCTATGGTGGGTAATCTCAGAATTTTCTTGTTTCCTCCCACTTTCGTCATTCCACCATAATTACCCATCTCATCATGGCTTCCTATGCCCCAGTGCATAATTATTGGATATTACTCAAAAGAAAGAAAAACTTTGTGCACAATCTGCTAAATTCAACAAGTTTATCTTCATATATTTATTTAAATAAAAGACAAACTAGATTACAGACCTTGCAGCACTGAGTCGAAAGTAAGACAAAATTAATTGAAATGCAAAATAGATCTAGATCTTTTAGTGCCAGAATAATAATCTCGTTCCTAACAAAGCCTTTTCGTAAGATCATATGATTATTCCTACATTTTCTCTTCGTAAAAGTTACTTTCAACATACGTTGCAATAAGGAGGATATTAAAAATCATATTGATATGTTTCAAGACACTTTACGGTATAACAAAAATAAATACACTTTCCTTCGCAATATCGAAGTTTCAAAAATAATGTGGCATTTCCGTTGTAAATAAAAAGCTTCTAAATTTTCCAATATGCTGCATCTCCCACTTGAAATCCTTGCTAAGGAGGAATTAGAATCAAGAAACAAAAAAAGAAAGAAAAATGAAATCTTTGAGTTTTACATCTCACGTTTATGCCGGTTAGGCTAAAGGAGACGGCGATGATGAGTAATGAAGAAAATGGTGGAATGATGAAAGTGGGAGGAAACGGGAGAATTCCGAGGAAACCCACGCACACGGTGTTTGTCCGAAGTTCACTTGGCGTGGGCTGTGATCGAACCCGGGACCCCAAGCACCAGAGGTGAACCCTCTACCACTGAGTCACAGTAGCACCAAGAATTAGAAAACGTTCCTCCATATGACGATAACGTATATCTTCCTTCAGATTTCCCGCACGACGTTCAGGCACTTCTTATGTATAAAAGCCTAACCAAGACGAAGCAGAGCCATCTAACTACTGAATTCTGCTTATTAAATGGTGACAACTTAAACTTTAATGCTATGAATCAAAAGAATCCACCTGTTAATTTTCAAAATCTTTTACTTTTGTCTGAGTGGAGTCGAAAACACTACTCCAAATAAAACATTGAAAATAATTATTAAGAATACTTTTAAATGCTCTTCTTTAAAATAAAATAATATTATTGAAATATAAAATGAGTGAAATGTTACGATGTCCTACATTAATTTTCTTTACTACCTATAACTTTCAAAAATATAATTTAGTGGTAAAATAATATGAAGAACAACAAAACGACTGAACAAGAAGGAAATTCTCAAACTTCTTTTAACTATACACAAAATAAAATATTATTTTTCTATAATAGCGTCTTCAATTCAGAGTTACGTTCTCATTCGTCATACTCGAGTAGAAGTAGGAATGAGCCTCTCCTGTTTGTTTTCCAGGTATGAGACATTTAATTCATTCAGAGTCTATCCATTCTTGTATACAAACTGTGATAGTCTTCTATTTTCTTTCCGATGTACGATTCTTCATACTATCCCTAACTCTAGGGGTGCGCACGAGACGAGTCGAAACAAAGTCCTTCCAATAGAAAAATATACATTTTTCCGAGTCGAGACATCGCTTTTACAGCACATTTTCGAGACGAGACAGTCTCAAATATTGTCTCGTTCGCATCCCTAACTAATTCATATTCTGGGGTAAAGTTTCCTTCTTACCATAATTTCTGGTTCTACAGTGCTGATATCTTTTATTCTGTTCTTCGTTAGAGTGAAGTCTTGTATGATTTGAATTAATCTTCAGTTGAAAGTATTTATGACGAAATCCAAGTTATACCAGATTTTGGACGTCCAAAGCTGGCAAGTTACGGGATTAAAAGTAAGTCAGATAAACTAGTGAATTTGCATGCACAGTAAAGGTAAATTGACTGTCAATATCTCCCGCCCCGTCTTTCGGTGTCTTAACCCTCTGTGCTACTCGCCTCCCTTCGCTAATTGACTCCTTTCTTTCATAATCTTTCACAAAACAAATCTTGGGGTCCTGATGGCTTTGTGGTACAGCGCTCACCTTTGACGCGTTTGGTCTTTGGTTGGATTCCAGCTCCCACCAAGTGGGCTATTTTTGGACAAATGCTGTGTGTGTGGTTATTCTCAAAGTTCTCCCGTTTCCTCCTACTTTCTTAATTTCACAATTATCAACTACCTAATCATCACGGTCTCCCTTACTTCGGTACTGAATCGTGGCACACTAAACTAGAACAGAAAAAATGTTCGTGCAAACATTCAAGTAAAAGTGGTTAACAGTTTTCTAGACTACAAGAGACGATTTTCGCGCTGGCAATGGTTTCTTACCAAATATGTTGTGCAGTCGTTTAGTAAATCATTATCCAGAATGGGTCGTTGCAAATTGAAAGGAACGAAGAAACACATAACATTTAATTTCTGTATACAACCTTAAAATCTAAATAAGGGTTCTAAACACCAATGTTCAAAGAATCTACAAAATTCAGATTTGTCCATTCCTTTCTTTTCAACAACTAACAGGTTACAATAGTAAGAGATGCAGTAATAAACCACACATTAAGTTAGTAATGTATTAAACTTAAGTAAATGAATATTAAACTGAAGGAATAGTTAATTGTTGTACTTACCCAGATTTTCCGTTTCCTTCCTTTATTCTTTTCCGTTTTTAAAGAAACCCTCCTGTTTTTCAACCGACTCTCAAGCAAGCAACTGTTCTTTGTTCGAATACATCACTTATGATCAAAGGAAAACTGTATATAAGAGGGCAGGATCTCACATGCAGATGGACGTACGTGTATGTATGTTTTATACGGATGGTTGTTAGATGATAGAGATTTGAAGCGGCATGATGTAACATTTAAGCGCAAAAGGACAGTATGTATGTAGCATTTGGATAATGTTTGCTCCGCACAGATTATCACAGTAAACATATGAATTCGTATATTTGTACAATATACCGCTGTTCGGATAACGTAATTTTTCAGTGTGGCCATCTAAATAGGATGATCAAGGAACAGCTAAAAAAAAACGAGCTTTTGCTGAGTACCTCTACAAAAAGAATTTGACCCAAAAAAAATTCATCTTCATATGTGTCAATCGTAGAGGAACCACACAGCTTCTAATTCTGATGTGCGAAATTGAGTTGCAGACTTCCAAAAGTGTACGATGTGCATTGATGGTGAACTTCGCTTCGGTGCACTTCAACAAAAGTGACCAAAAAAATATTCGAAGACCCTTATGTAAACTATTTAATTTTAAAAAAAAAAAATTACAGCACCCTCTGATGAAGTGCTGAATCTGTGCTAGGGCATGAGAAAAATATTGGTAAATCAGGTTCTCAAATATCTAAATGAGAAACAGAGTTGGTGGCGAGTTCAATAATCCTTCCAGATATACTTCTTTTCCTCTCCCCTCGGGTTGAAACATCATCCTCGCCGAAGCTGATATGTATCAAGTTGTGCTGAAGTCTAGCCCCAATTCATTGTGTTTTCTCTCTGGAGAACCTTTTCTATAGAAAAACATGAACGAGTGCTCGCTTGTGAGCACATCATTTATCTTTGTAAAGAGGATACAAGCAGATTTATTAAAAGTCTTAATTCAGGATATGACTTATATCCACCACTTTGAACCTGAGACAAAACAGGTCTGAGAACAGTAGAAAACACACCTCCCATTCATTCCCAAATTAATCATGTAAGATTGCTCGGGCTAAGCTGATGGCCGTTGTTTTATCTAACGTTTAAGGCACTTTTACGACAAACTCTCTAGCAAATGGTGATACGTGACTGGCATATATTTTTGAGAACTCCCGCGGTTGGTCGGGCGGTAAGCGCGACGCTAACTTTGCTGTTCTGTTTACAAAATGAAGAAAAGTTTTTTGGGGGCACCACTTTCTCAGTAGCTGCCATTTGGAATGTCAAGAGAGGGAGAATGACTCACTAGTGCCGCTAGTTGGCCCTGAGTTGCTTCCAAGCTGTCATACTGTAAACAGCTAGGTGTAGGAGAGCGTGGCGCTCACCACCCGACCAACCGTGTTACAATTTTTGCGCATTTTGTTTACATTTTGGTTATAAACGGTGTGTTACGTGTCGGACCTCAGTATCGTCTCTTGTTTTATCACTCACAGGTGCATTTGTACTTTTTGCTCAGCTGTGAGCTATGGATGAACAGCAAGTAAAGCAAATACTGCAGTGGTTAGCAGAAGAAGACGATCTTGGAGACGCTGATGGTGAAAATGTACTGCGTGAAGAGAAATCACAATCGGGTTATTCTGAAGTTCACCAAGTGGAGAACGATGAGCTCGAAAGTGAAAGTGAGCAGTCCACGGAAGAACCAGAAGATGATGGTGTGAACGTCGGGCCAAACTACATTGATAAGAACGGTGTGACATTTTGGAAAATTCTTAAACCATCCCAGAAAACATGCAGAGCGCAAAGAGCTATTTTTATTCACCCTCCAGGAGTCAAAGGGGAAGCCAGGAATACTAGAACTGTATCTGAAGCTTGGAGTTTGTTTCTTTCATTACAAGTTATTGAAGAAGTATCAAATCGCACAAATGTTTGCGAAGTACCAAACCTCACGAGACTCGCATAGAAATATAGCCGAGATGACGATGTAGCAACGCAAAAGAAATAAAAGTTCTCATAAGATTACTCTACATGGCTGGAATACTCAATTCTTCTCATGTCAATATCCAGGATCTATGGGCAACAGATGGAACAGCTCCAAAATTTTTTTGGCTAACAATGACCTACAGACCATTCTACTTGTTGTCGAGGGCTCTGCGGTTTGACAATATAATCACAAGGGTAGAAAGGACAGCCCTTGATAAGCTTGCTCCCATAAGAAACATCTTTGATGGGTTCGTAGACAAATGCTTAAAAATTTACACCGTCGGCGATTATGTTACACTGGATGAGATGTTGGAATCTTTCAGAGGGAGATGTTCCTTTAGGCAATATATGCCGAAGAAACCGGCCAAATATGGTCTAAAATTATTTGCTCTGTGCGATACTCGAATGGTTTACACTGTTAAGCTGGAAGTGTATGTTGGAACTCAACTACATGGTTCATCCTATGCTGTGGACAACACGTGTGATAGTGTTGTTAGAAGAATGATATTACCAGTCCATGGTTCAGGACAAAATGTAACTATGGATAATTGGTTTGCCTCCGTTCCCACTGTGAACGAGCTGGCCACTCAAAAAACTCTTACCTGTGTCGCCACTTTGAAAAAAGAAAAATAAAAGAGAACTGCCTCCTGAGATAGTAAACACCAGGCCCAGAGAAGCGAACAGCAGCCTCTTTGTATTTGGAGAAAACTCAATGTTGGTTTCTTACCTCTCCAGAAAGTATAGAAATGTCATCCTTATTTCAAGTATGCATGACTCCGATGAAATCGATGAATCAACTGGCGAAAAAATGAAACCTATTGTCGCGACCTTTTATAACATTACAAAAGGAGGAGTGAATGTGGTTGACAGAATGAAAGAACAGTATTCAACGCCAAGAATTTGCTTCAGATGGCCTCTTCGTATTGTCTATACACTTCTCAACGTTGGAGGAATAAACGCACAAATTATCTTCAATGTCAACACTGGAGACAAATTATCAAGAAGAGAATTTCTCATAACTTTGGCATTGGAGGTCATCAAACCTCATATGACTGTTCGAGCATTCTCTTGAAATCTGATCTTTGCTTGAGAATGAGAAGCCACCTTGGCAGGACAATTGAAGAGCCAGGACCACAACCGCAGCCTGTACACAACAGAGATAGGTGAAATGCGGATTTTGCCCAAGAAAGAAGAACAGGTTCACTACACCAGGAGGCCAGAGATGTATTGCAGCTATCTGTGAGGAACATACAGTAAAAATTTTCCCTCAGTGCGAAGTGAATGGTGAACAAAAATAAATAATGAAGTACTTATTGAGGGAACTTATCTTATTCATTTTTTATTCATAACTACTTAATTCTTAGACCGACATATTCTAACAATTTAAAAAGTATATAATCAAAGGCGTAAAAACAGTCAACTTAATTTGTTTTCTTTTCAAGTGGCTAAGAAAAAGTTTTTACATAGCTATGTAGATTTTACACATTTTCAAAAATAATGTGCAGTCGCCCATTGTCGGTCTGAGAGCTCAGATAGTGCGCTTATAAGTTACGTAATTGGGGATGTCAGAACCGACAATTTGCGCCCAGGATTTTACATACATTGAACTTGACAGAACGTAAGGCACGGGATCAGACCTGGGTTGCATTTAAATAAAATCAAACGTATGTAAAAGGTAGCAGATTGTGATGTCAATGGGGTTGAAAGCGGTGAGAAGGGAGCAACTCTTAGGACAGGTTAACCTACTTGCACTTACTTGTAGATCTGGATGTTGCATTCTTGACGATTCTTCCGATGGGTTGACGTCCGTCCATCTCTCTATCTGGCTGGCCGGTCGTCCAAGCAATCGAAGGTTAAGGGTTAGCGGAACCCGGACAGGAAAATCAACTTTACGAAGACCGCAAGTTCAATCTAAGTCGTAACTTCTTTTTAGAAAATATTCATTGTCGTTAACAGCTATGTAACGTTAGCTGAAACAAAAGTGCTCTTTAGGACAGAGCAAGGCTAAATTTGTCGTAAGCTTGAAAAATGAAGTTCACAGTCTACATCTTAATTCGTATCTAATTCCATATCGACTGCCTCTTCCAAAAGTCTCTCGATTCTTTTGTTTAGCGTCCCTTCCGGGTTCATATCCTCGGTCATTAACTGTGTTTTCCGTTTTGATGAAAAAGTGCGTGCTCGTAGATTAACCAAGGTAAGGTGATGGTAGGAATGCGGAGGGGGAAGCAATCTGTTGTTTTTATTGATTGAGAAATTACAAGTGTAAGAAGGAAATAACAGACAACAATAAGACTTCCTAGTAGGAAAGGCAAATGAACTTAGAAAAAAAACGAAAAGTGATTTAACATTTACCAGACATATTCCTACATGCCTAACTAAATATGCGATAAAAGAGAGAAAAAAACTTCTTTCTTCTTGTACAAAAGTAAAAGTACGTATATCCACAGGTAAATGTAGAATCAAGTCAATTCTTCAAATATACAGAAATATATATCATATAAGCACAAATCTTCGTCATACATGAATCCCAAGTCATCTTCATAATGAAATATGCAAGTTTACTATATACACTGGAGGCAATAAAAAATTGATCATTCAAGAAGATCACTAAAATCACACAAGAGGTTATAACAGTGTATATTCCCTTTAAAAGAATACATTGACTGAGTATGTTCCCAATAACTAATAACAAATCGTAGGATCAAATAAAAATAATCTAGGAAAAATAATCATTCTTCTTTACATAAACATTTGGGTCATAAAATGCATCTTAAAAAATGCAAAAAAGCGCAGGAATTCCTTCTTCATTACCATCATAACATAGATAGCATACAAATATAAATTCACAGTTGCGTCTATCTCCCTTGTTTTCTTCTGCTAAGCATGGTGTATCAATGAGATGTTGATTTGGCGCCAAAATACTAATTTATTCAGTTTATAAGCTGTTGACAAGATGACCAAGAAAAAGAACGTGTTCTACAAAGTTAACCAACACTTCTAAGTGACTGAAAAAACAATGATGTCTAAATGAGTACTCCTTTTTCTCCTTCTCTTCGCTATAATTTTTATTGCCGGCAAGACTTAGAAACACAAAGAAACCAAAACAAATTCCATAATGACATGGCCAGTGTCAAAACAAAATTCGTCACCAACTTCACAGATGTTCCTAATCCATGAAATCTTCCTTTGAGAACCGTTTTCTTTTTCCTTTTCTTTAAAAAAAAACTTCATTGTAGTGAAACAGCTTCCGCTTCTTTTCCTTCTTCCAAGGGAAAATACACTGGTAAAAGAAGCTGATAGAGATCCCAATTCTCCTTGTCAAAAATACACAATACAATACGGTCTACGTTGTTCAAATGATCCTCTAAAAATTTTCGTGTATTTAACAATGCAATTCTCGCAGCAGTTTTCTTAGGGAAATGAAATGCAAAAGCAGCGATGCAAGGAAAAGTCACAGTTGAAAACTGATTTTTCAACACACAATCAAAGCAATTGTTATAACAATTGTCCAAAATCTTCTTGTTCGCATCTTTGAGGCCACACGTCAATATTACATAATCAGCGAGGAGATTATAGCCTGGAGCAATCTTCACTTGTCCTGGTTTTAAAGAACGTATTTTCTCACAGTCTTTGCGAAATTCTTCTGCAGCTTCTTGGATATTTCTATCTGCTCCTCCTAATGGCATTAGTAATTCATTCGTGGGGTTGACAACAGCGTCAGCTTTAATCATAGCGATATCTCCTCGAAAAACACTGATTTTCTTGTTGATTGCAGAATTGGCACCAAACTTCGGATTTAAAACGTAACAATTCTTCCCTGTTTCAGCCCAAGTGGGTAATTGGTTGGCAATCACAACCTCACGAAGATTCACAGATGGAATATCTTCTTCTTTTTCTATCATGTTTACCGCAGGATTAAAAACAATTTCATAATGTTCTTGTTTTCCTTCCTCTCTCTTATGTTTCTCTTCCTGTTCTTCGGCACGGCAGGCATTCGCAGTAGCATTCTCAACAGCGTCTTGTATATCCAAGTCAACGTCATCTTCTTCTCCCTCTTCTTCGTTTTCCTTCTCCTGTTTCTCGTAGTACTTCTTCAATCTTTGTACTGCAATCGAATCAACCTTGAATCTTCCTCGCGCAGTCCTGAACTTAACAAAATAGGAATTTGGGTGGTCAATATCCTGTATGATTCCTGGACCAAAATAACGTCCACTGAATGCTCTGGTGGATCCTTTCTTCATGGTGCTGTCCAAAATCCATACCTTGTCTCCAACTTTGAAATTGGGTTTCGAATGACTTTTCTCATAAAATTTCGTTGCCGTCTTATGTTTCTGGAATCATTTATCATGGGCTTTGTTTCGTATTTCTCCAAGTTGCCGTAAACGTTCAGCATTGTCCTGAAATTGACACGGGGTGTCCAAAATTGCTTCGTGTAGCATCCTACATCTGAATTCATGCAAAAGTTCAAAAGGGTTGTATCCAGAGGATAAGTTGACAGTTAAATTGTGGGCTAACACAACAGATGGCAGCAGTTCGACCCATTTTCCTTGATCCCTATTACACAACGCAGATTTCAGTCTCTGTTCAATGTTTCGGATAGCTATTTCAGCAGTTCCGTTAGCGTAATGGGCTTGAACATTTACAAATCGAATCTTAGCTCCAATCATTGCACATAACTCCTTGAATAGGTTACTTGTAAAACATGGACTTTGTCTGTGACTAATTCTTTAAAAATCCCGTATTTCAAAATTACATTTTCATAAAAAAACTACTTATAAAAGACGCTGTTATATCTGCTAATGAACCACAAATAGCATAACGGGTAGCAGCATCCACAACGAAAATCAAATATTTGTGTCTCAAAATATTACTCGAAGAGTACACTCCCCCAATGTCTACAAAAATGCGATAGAAGGGCGGCACTTGGGGATAAGTTTGCAATGTGCCATAGGCAAAACCAGGTTTATTTTTGCTTGACTGACAAATTAAACATTCCTTACATTTCTGATAGATATATTGTTTCATATTAGATAAATACACATATTTCAATAAAAGGTCATATGTCTTAGAAAAACCTCCGTGACTTGAACCAATGGCAGAAGTATGAGCTGCATCAAAAACTTCATAACGTAATGAAACAGGTACAGCAATTAAAAATTTCATACCACTAGATGTTTTTTTGTTTTCTATACAAAATTCCTTTTTTAACCGTGAAATAAAATGCCTGTCTTTCAATTTTTGGATTTTTCTTTCCCTTGTTTTCTAACCAATCAAAAATATCCTTATAAAACGGGTCCTTAATTTGTTCATCTCTGAGAGAAAGCTCATCACTTAGCATATTGTTCTATTCAGTAACAGTGGAAGAAAGTAGTCGAGGGTTTTGCTCATTTTGTTGCTCGTCAGAAATGTCCTAAGGGCACGAGAAAAACGTGAAAGAGCATCATTTTCTATGTTAGACACCCCAGATACATATGTCACAGTAAAGTTATATTGTTCAATAAAACTAAGCCACCTAGCAAATTTACCTACATTTTTGTCAGTTTCTGAAACAATAAACTCTTACAATCGGTTTTCAAAAAAAGTGACGTCCTAGCTAAAAATAACGAAAGGATCTCAAGGCATATATAATGCTCAAATTTTAAGTTCATAAGGAGGTCTAGATTTTTCACTTTTACTTAAGCTACGACTACAATAAGCAATAGGTGCTAACTCTGGGTCATCTCGAGAACATACAGGTTGTTTGAGCACGGCAGCAAAACCGCGTATTGATGCGTCACAGAACAAGTATACAGGGTGTTTCGGATTCTAATATATTAAGTATGGCGACTTGATGATAAGGTCTTTAATTTTCTCAAAAGCATCTTGTTTTTGTGTCCACTTAAACGGTACATCCTTTCTGAGAATCGAGTTCAAAGACTCCGCGATTCCAGAAAAAATAGGTAAGAATCTTACAAAGCTAGCTAATCCTAGGAAACTTTTCACATGTTTTTCTTCTTCGGACGTTCATAATTACTAATGGAATCAGTTATTTTTTTGGAAATCCACAAGCCATCGTACGAAATATCGTGTCCCAAAAGCATTAATGAAAAATAAGCCAATTTCATTTTTCTTGTGCAAGTTTAAGACCACGTTCTCGTTTATTCGTTGAAATAACATCTTGGTGAGGTTGATAACATCCTCAAAAGTGTTTCCACCCCAGAAAAAAATCATCAAGGTACCCGAAAATTTGTTCAGATTCTAATCCTTGCAGTGTGATTTTCACTAATCTGTTTAAACCAGCGAAACTAGTGATAAGACCCTGTGGGAGAGCTGTAAAGCAAAAAGAACCAGTTCCTGGGATTGAAAAGCCAATGACATGTTGATATTTCTCAGCTATCTTCACCTGAGAAAAACCGCTGAGTAAATCAGAGCAGCACAGGTAGCGACACTTACTAAGACGCGAAATAATTTCTTCTATCGACGGTACAGGAAAACTGTCTGGTGCAATATGGAGGTTAATAGCCCTACAATCTAAAACAAATCTGAAAGATCCAGACTTCTTTTTCACGAGAAGAATAGGTGAATTATAACTCGATATACACCTCCTAATAACCTCTTGTTTAATCAAAGTATCAATCTGTTTTTTAACTTCTTTTCTTAAGTGGAAGGGTATTGGAAACAGATTTGTGTGAACTGGGATTTTATCTAGCATTTTAATTTCATGTAGGTAACCCTTGGCCACTCCAAAATCATCCTCTGACCAAGAAAAACAATCCTTATACTCCTCTATAACAGAATAAAACATTTGCTTCTGATCGTCAGAAAGTTGAGGGTTAATTTCTACACGGTTGACGTCAAAACCAGCAGGAAAGTTAGTGATGTCTTGTTTACTGGCTAAACCATGATTTTGAACACTATCTGTATCATTTGGGCAATGTGCACCTGGCTTAATGTCAATAGCTGCACCTAAACGAAGCTTTTTCTCTAAACACAACTTTTTGTTGGTTGGGTTGACTACTCTAATAACAGGATTAATAGGATCCACTCTAGACTCAATGACAAAAATTTCGGCTTTAGAACAGATCTTCTCATTGGGTTGCAAAATATTTTTAACTCCCACTAAATCATTAATTTTACGAACAGGTACTGAAACGCTGGAATTTGGTGGCAAAGTAACAGATTTCGCCGTTATGAAATACGCTTGCATTATGTTCGCTATTTGTTCGGAAACTGTGTCTATAGCATGACTCTCAGTTAGCACGTGATCAGTGGGCTTCGCAAACCTAAATATGTGAACTACGTGAATATCCTGGTTAATAGTAACATGCTGAGGAAGTAACCAATCATTCCCCAACAAAACAGGATATGCAAATTTGTCTACAACTCTACAAGTATGCGTAAAGCCGTCAATTTTGAACTTCAACACTTATAACGTGTTAGTTTCAAGTCCCTTACCCGAGATGCCACGGATAATAGTACGTCTTTTAACAAGTCTAGTGTTAGGAGGAAGAAGCTCCCTAGTGTAAATAGAAATTTGACTGCCAGAATCCAACAACGCCTTATACTCTTTGTTTCCAATAGTAATTTCGATAGAAGGCAGAATCTTATCCCTAACAATAGGCGTAATTATCGTGTGAGTCTTAAAAGCAGGTCTCTCACCATTCCCTGAACTATTTCCGCTATGTAAAACATTACAATTATTACTTCCCTTGAATTGTGCCATATTGCACAGTAATGTTTAGCTGGACAGTGTATATTATTATTCGCGTGAGACGTACTATGATTCTTTTTGCGCCTGTTCTGTTTGTTCTTAGCAATAACAGAAGTATTCGTTGCAGAGCTCATTCTATTATGCATGTTATTATTATTCTTGGTACTCTTACATTCAGAGGAACAAAAAGAAGAAAAAGAATTACATTTCTGTTGATGAAGCGGGATAGAATCTACAGACTGTTGATTACCGCATTCTTTCCCAGCGGATATCATGATGCAAACGTGCAAGCATTTCTTTTCTCTCCTGTTGTTCTTCGAGAGGAAATGAAACATGAGAATTATCGCGTAATGAACATCAGCTATCTTAGCGATAAATTCCGGTGTACTATACTGCAAAATTTGTTCTTTCGAATTAGTTTTAATAAGCGTCTTATAAATCACGATTAACTCAGCTGACTGTTCTTGTAATAGAAATTCACACAACGCATCAACGGATGAAAACGATTTATTGCATGTGAGCTTAAAGTACTGAGGCAATAATCCTTCAACTAGGAAATTGATTTGTTGCTGTATAGGCATAGCTTTATCAAAACTAAGTATAAGATCTAGCTTCTCATAAATATATGTCATGATATGTTCCCCTTTTTGATCTCTAGAACGTATGGTGTGCTCCGTAACGTTCTTAACTACAAAACCTCCAAATAGTGTACTCATACGTCTCTTTATGTTTACATACGACAAGTTCACAAATTCGTATGTCCTAGTTAAAGCTAAAAACCACGCCAAGGCCCTGTCCCGTAATAGATATGGAAGCAAATGACGTTTCTTCACTGCATTCAACTCATAAATGACGCAGTAAGATTCAAAATACTCAAGAAACGAATAACGTCTTCCCCATACTTCCCGTGAAAAAATGTGGGGTGCACAATTGAATCTAGAGACGTAAGTCGAGCTTCTGCCATAATGCTAGAACTCACCATTTCCTCTAAATATCTCTAAATCGTATGGCTAAAAATGCACACAAAAACAAAAAACACAAGAAATTGAGAGGGTGGAGGGAGGGTGGTAAAACAAATAGAATATAATCAAATTCTAACGGTGGGCGGCGAACAAACCAATGCAAAATAAATCTTAATTGTGTTCAGCTAAATGAAAAAAATCGAGGGTCACAGATATGTGTGCATCCACACAAATTAAAACCACATCTAAGTAACGTTAGCTGAAACAAAAGTGCTCTTTAGGACAGAGCAAGGCTAAATTTGTCGTAATCTAGAAAAATGAAGTTCACAGTCTACATCTTAATTCGTATCTAATTCCACATCGACTGCCTCTTCCAAAAGTCTCTCGATCCTTTTGTTTAGCGTCCCTTCCGGGTTCATATCCTCGGTCATTAACTGTGTTTTCTGTTTTGATGAAAAAGTGCGTGCTCGTAGATTAACCAAGGTAAGGTGATGGTAGGAATGCGGAGGGGGAAGCAATCTGTTGTTTTTATTGATTGAGAAATTACAAGTGTAAGAAGGAAATAACAGACAACAATAAGACTTCCTAGTAGGAAAGGGAAATGAACTTAGAAAAAATACGGAAAGTGATTTAACATTAAATGAATGATTATGCTTTTCACTGTAATGATTTAAAAAAATGTCCCATAATTCAAAATAAAATATTTTCTTATGTGTCTAAATACACATATCTTCACAAAAATATACTTTCTATTTTTACCAAAAAAAAAAAAAAAACTATGGACAGAAAATTTGTCAGAAAATTACCAATTTCAAGTTTCAGAAACAGGTATGTTGTATTGCAGTGTTCTAGTACAAACGTTGTTTTGTAAATTGAGCTCTCCAAAAGAAATAAAATAAAAAAATTAAAAATGCTTGTATAGAAACAAAATAAAAATATATAGAAACTGAAAACTCTATACACTATATACAACAAAAAGCATGAATGAGCGCCGCGCTCACCACCCGATCAACCGCGTCCGTCTGGTTGACCTGACCAACGGTGGGTTAAGTGAAAAAAGTAAAATGTAAATCTCCGTGGAAAGCTGTCTAAAATCGTTCAGATGCACCAACACAACATAAAGTTCATAAGTGTAACAACAAATTGCGAAGTAATAACATGTCTTACAAAATTTAGTACTCTTGAACCTTTATCCTGGTCGCTAGCTAAATAATAATAATAATAATAATAATAATAATAATAATAATAATAATAATAATAATAATAATAATAATAATAATAATAATAAAGAACTTTCAGGTTTACAAAAATCACAATGGAATATATAGGAAAGATTTTACGCCTGAGCAACTTCTTATTGTCCGATAGGTTAGAAAATTGCGAATCACCCCCGTGTAGTACCTATACTATAAAACTGTACGGAGCTAAAGAACTCAAACGTTACAAAATATAAATAAAAAGAAATCGCTCACGAAGAAAACGATTCAAGTGCGACGAAATTGTGGACGAGTTTATGCGCAAACGAAGTGTTTCTGTGTACAATTAAATCTATTAGAGGGAAAAAGTCTAGATCTCAACCATTTCGGAGATATAGAGGAATAAGGGGGAGGCTGGTGCACCAGTATTTTGCGAATTTTTGAATATGTAGCGATAGTACAAGTAAAAGAGACTTTTAAAATGAAGAATTCCTTCATCCACGAAACTTCAATAATACGTCGCCTTAGACATGAGGTTTACTAAACCGAAGAGTTCATAAAGAATCTAGGGGAAGAATGTTTTAGAGGGGAAAGGCGGAAATAATGAAATCCCATTGTTGCCTCAAGTATGTGTGTAAGGTGTCTATGTATAGGTTTCTAGGTACGATGAATCGAATAAAAGCATCTGGTCAAATAGGATGAAATGTAAAAAACAGTGGCCGTCCAAACTTTCCAAACATTTATAACGGTATGAGGAACTACTTTACTTTGTGATGTTTGTGTTGTTTACATGCAACAACTTTGTGTGATATACAGCATATCAGCCGTATAGGTTTTCGTTTTTTAGTGGAACATACTATTTTTGTTTATTGATTCATACTTTGCGTTTTAATATATGTCATACAATACACACTGTCCTACCTACTTTCGCAACAATATGTGTTTATGTTTCACAGTATTTAATTCGTTTTTCTATAGCGCTTTTGCACAAACTATGACATTGTATTTTTGTTCACATAATAACTTTTCTGTTGCTTTGCCAATAATTAATTCATTTTGGTATCACCTTTTCTCACTTTTTACGAACTAAAGACACGTATATGATATTAAAAGTAAGTAAAATCATTTAATTTTGTACTTCGTGCCAATGGCGTTTGTTAATCCTCATGCCCCTTCTGTTTCCAGTAAAAGCTACGTCACTTACCTTAACACTAAACAACCCTTTTATTCGCTCTGGTGAATCTTTCTTAAGGTTTCCATACAGTTTTCAAACATATTCCTTCACAACATAGCCGAAAATCCACAAAATATCAGAGCAGCAGCTTCCCGCTCTAGCCCCTCTATATCTCCGGAACGGTTGAGATCTAGGGTCTTTCTCTCTAATGGAATTCATTTTTCACAAATACACTTAGATTTTGCATAGACTCGTCCACAATTTCATGTCACACTTGAACCGGTTTCCTCGTCAGTGGGATTCGAACAAATTCAAAACTAATTGAACCCCCACAAAAAGAAACAACTTAAGGCGTAATGCTATCGAAACAATTACAAAGCTTTCCTCCAGATGTATGGATAGATGACGCTCATCTTAAAAATCCTTCTGGATTTTTAAACGATTTTTGAGCTCGAAAAGCGTGTTTGTTTTACTTTTAATCACGTTTTCTGCATTTGCCAAGGTACTATTTTGTGCTAAAATTATTAATACATTAAGTAACCAAAGAGAAGCTTACTATTTCAAACATCGAAATGTTAGGTGAGTTGGGAATTCTCGTTATTTTTTCTTATGACTTAATCCCTCACTACTTCGAATGAGTCGCTGTCAAACCGACCTCGAAAAAATCAGATGCACAATTGAAGACTTTGGGGCAAAACCCGTGAAGTAAAAAAAAGTGAAAATGTGAATGAAATGAAATGAAATCTTTAAGTTTTACGTCCCACGGTTATGCCGGTTAGGCTAAAGGAGACGGTGATGATCTGAAATGAATGAAATGGTGGAATGAAGAAAGTGGGAGGAAACGCGAGAACTCCGAGAAAATCCAGGAACACGGTGTTTGTCCACCACAATGTCCACACCGCGCGGGCTTGGATTGAACCATGGACCACAAGCACCAGAGGTGAACGCTCTACCACTGAGCCACCGCGCCCCCCGTAAAAGTGAAGATATAGAGGAGATAGCTTGAAAAGGGTTTCTGTTCATGCAATCTTTTTAAATTTGGCACTAATGTACGAGACTGAAAATAAATCGACACGTGTTTTTTATTGTTTCTTTCTAAAAATAGATTAAGGGGCAAAGGGTTGGTTTTCAAAAAAGGTCCCCTTGATTAAAAGGGCTCCTTCAAAGAAACGAAACTCTGCTGATGCAAAGATGACTTCAAAGTAGGAAATAAGGATTTTGTTGTTTTTGCGACAAAGGGTTGCAGGAGCAATGCCCTCTTCGAAATGACGAAGGACCCCGTACAACCCTTATGGAAGTTAGAGTTCGGAGGAATTCCTGAAAACCGTGATATGTTGTATATATGGTGTTCCTAAGAAAAAGTCTCAATGGGCACAACCACAAATCACTGACCGTTTGGCTACTACAGGGCCACTTTTTTGAAAACGGCCGAACATAACGATATTGTGGATTTCGGTAGTAATGACTAAAACTGTGTTATGTTGTAGATATTGTGATCCTGAGAAAAAGCCTTAATGGGAATAACCATCAATCACTGATCTTTTGTCCACTACAAGGGCACATTTTTGAAAACAGCAGAAGGTAATGTTATTCTGCGTTTCGGTGGAATTGCTTGAAACTGTGATATGTTGTAGATATTTTGATCCAGGAAAAAGTCTCAATGGACACAACAGTAGGATTGGAGCGTCTTGTATACAAAAGAACCGCAAGGGGCCTAATTAAACTGATACTATGTATACTTTTTGTCGGTAGGCCAGATATGGTCGGACAGGTCATTAGAAGGGAAAGATTTATTGCCAGACCGTTAGGTGTTCAGACTGGTTCGTGGAAAGTTTGACCGTTAGGAAGGAAGGACTAGTTTCTAGAAACGTTGTTAAATATGTATAACATACTCTTGGGAAAATCAAAACATCATTTTATTATATTTAATTCAATAATATTACTTTATTTCATTCGTTCGTATGCATGGCAAACTCATTGTTAATTATTTTATTTAATTCGTTCGTAGGTTAAAGCATAATCTGTAGAATAGTGGAACAGAACATACTCTGTAGAACAGTAGAACAGCTAGATCATACTAAAATAAAATTAATCTCGAACCCAGATTATTTATCGAAGCGTTCTTTATTTATTTAATTACATAATATTATTTATAATAATATTCAATGTTAAATCTGATTGTAGTCATATTTTTTTCACAAATCGTACGTTATACATACTCAAGAGAAACTGTTTCGAAGTGGTAAGAGATGGGAGGGAATAAATTTTATACATGCGGGACTTTTTAATCTGATCATTTGCTTAGCAAATTCAGAAAACTCCTTGAGTGTGAACATATTAAAAATTTGTTTCGCATGATACGTTATGCAGGTACATATACAGAGCATGGTTTTACATTGGAAAACTATAACGGTACGTTGTCAGTTTCAATGCCTCTGTAAGTGAGAATGAGATGATCATCATCAATTGGGACCACACTTTGAATTTCATAATTTGCCGTGTTTAAATACAAAAGAAACGTCACTTCATCACTAACGATTACACTCTGTGACATGTCTGTGCGTTGACCCCACTTTCCATACAATGAATTGAGGTATTGTTCTGCATATTGCCTCCATTCCGGGTTCAACTTAATGTTGTCATAATTTAATCGCATGCCTCCATGGGCATAATATTCTTCGCTATATTTTTGTTTGTCTTCTCCAGTAGTACAATAAGCAGGAAAACCAGAGGCTTCCTGCTTAATCTGAAGGAATGCATTCACACAAGTCCCGAACAGACTACCGGAATTCCCCTCTTCACGATCTAAGAGCTCAATTATCCATTTCTGAAGTATATCGATTATTTTGTTACCTTTTTGAAGAGCAAGGTGTAACTCTGGCGTACAAAATGTTCCTGTGAGAACACACTCAACATCACTATGGGTACAATCGTTAGAGTGTTCTTCTTCCATGCATGTCCGGCAAAGACCGAAGAGTAATGGACCTTCCGCAACGTATGGTAAGATCGGAAGATAGAGGTCTTTGGAGGTAATATGCTGCATTTTACTACAACATGAATACTTTCCACATCTGGAAGGTCTGGACCGTGTGAATCAGTTGATTTAAGCGGCATAGGTTTACGTGCAATCACCCATGGGTATAGATATTTTACATCGGCATAGACGATTCGCTCATCACTCGGAAAATTGAAGTAGGAACGAAAGCCTTCCGTGCGACCACCGTTGTAACAATTCTTGGGAATAAAAATCAGGCAAATTAGTAAACGTTCTTGAACAAACTTTTGTACTTCCTTATCCGTCTTTACCTTATTGTCCCAAGAATATTCCCATATTTCGTAAAGGTTTACACTTACACAATTCAGGTACCTACGGCGGAGCATGGTTTGATCCTATACTCTCTCCATCATATTTTACGAGTCTTGAGCATCGTGCAGAATGTCGTCACGGTTAAAAGGGAAGCAAATTCTACAGGCATGGAAATAACACGCATAAAAGTCAAAGGCAGCGTTCAGTCCTTCGTGCCATTTATCGACCTTGTATTTACCAATATACTTTTCCCCACCTCTCCTAGAATGCTGGATTACTATTCCTTATTGGTCTTCCATACACATACGCCATTGCATAGCTTTAGTACAATACTTGGTCTTATGATGAAAAGCGAAAGCTGGAATTACAGGAATAATATTCTCCAGTAAGTGCAAGTTACGATATATCGGCATCGCAAGACTTGCAATGGTGGACGAAGTGATGAAACATTGCAAACCCTTCATTTTCTCTTAGATCACTAAATTTGATGACCGCTTCTCTTAGAATTCGAAGATCATTTTCACAATATGCCAGCATTTCCTTCTGCTGGTTAAACTTCTCGCCACTTGGTGCCAGGCTTCCAATTGTCTTTCTTCCGTACTTCGCGCCTCAGGATCAAAGTACTCATGCGGAGGATAAGGACCGCCATAATTTTGATTGCGGTATTCTCTTCTGTATTGAGCAAATATGGGAAATCTCCCATCCTTAAACTTTGACTAAGGCCTTATGTTTTCTGTAATTTGGATAATTTAACGCCAAGGAAAAGGAAAGAATCACGGAAGAAGATATGATTACTATGATGATATTAAAAGTCTTCTAACCCTGGATAAGAACACTAGGAATAATATGCTGTTCTTCTATTAGAGCTCTAAGACAGAAGAGGCCATCGGAGCGACTACTATTACGGGCGATTCCTACTATCTTCTGAAAGACAGGACGCTCTACTAACACATGATTAATAAAGGTGGTCATATTCTTAAAAGAAAACGAAGGATTTCCAACATTATCACCACACGGTTTACAAGGCTCATCGATGCCTTTCCTTATAGTGGCGTGACAAACGTGATGACAACAGACCATTACAACTTCGTGTTAACTTTCACCGCGCTCATTCGCTGCCTTCAACATTGTCTCTACATCATAGGTGATGTACATAAACCTATTGGTATGAACAGGCCGCTGGGTTCGTACGAAACATGTGTTGTTTGTATGAACGTGTATACTACACGTCGAACAGAAATGTTCACCACACACATGATCAGATTTTCGGAGCTTGTCAACAAACATGACACCGTAATTGATGCAGATCTTTACATTATCGCTTACAGATCTAGCCGATTTATTACGTTCCACATGGTTCTCAAAACATATACCCTCAGCAAACTCTGTATTGCATGCATTGCATTTAAGTTTGTTAGCTTTGTTATCGCGTTTTTGACTATGTTCGTAAAAAGTACAGCGAGTTTCACACGTATGTTTCCCTGACCTTTCATATAACAATGCAAACAATAATAACAATATTTTCTAGCCTTGAGGAAAGTTCTAATGTTACGAATGGATTCGAAATGACCGACAGTGTTACCTCCTTATTAGTGAATGAAGACCTTATTTTCTGCCGTTTCTGGTTAACAAACTATATATTTCCGGTTATTCTTTTCATGCTCCTCATAAATCACGATTTGATACTCCTGTTTCAAACATGGCTGGAAAGCATCAACATCTGGAAAATCACAGCCTCCATTACTTGGAACGTTAACTCCTGGCACCTCGCTGAGAACTTCTGCTTGAAGAAGCCATGTTTCCTGGTCTCTTGTTCTTAAAAGATATAAACTTTGCTTCCTTGATGTATGTTTGGTAATGAATATACAATGGCTAGAGGAAGAAAATAAATATTCTTATTTTCGATGTGTATTAAACGCTTTTTCAAATAGTCTTGGTATTTTAAACATTTGTCAACGGCACTCGTCGTATTATTTCTTCCCTGGGCATGCATGCTGTCGGCTGTGTGGAATCGAAACAATACTTCATGCCCGAAAAGAACACCCCATTCGAATCTAGTACACTTTCGATTGAAGTGAGGACTGTCCTAGCAGATAAATTGCCTTTTTTCTCCACGGGACATGCACTGGTTTATTGTTGGTACTGTTGCTACTGTCTATGTGGACCCCAATGTAGTCCGAGGGGCGTGCATTCGAAATTACATGTTCCAACGCAAAATTAATTAAACTTTCGATATAAGCCTCAGGGTTACTAGTATTTCGTTCACCCAGCTGTCTAACGGCAAATTCATGGCTCGTAACATGAAACTTACGAGACCTTTGCTTTCTCTTACATCGTCGAAGTACTATTACTTTTATTTTGGCCGTCATAATTTTCACTACTACTACCAGTGGTACTACTACTATTAGCATTACTAGTGGTACCACTTGTACTATTACTGTTGATGTTGCCATGTGCAACCATTGCTGCAACACTAGCATATGCCAGGCCAGGCTGAGATAAAAACATTTGCTTCCCATAGTTATGATTATCCTGTACACAGTGTTGAGGGGGATTGTATACAGGATTTTCTCCCTGGACTTGGTACGTAGGTATAACCACAGCGTTGTACTCATTTTGAATCAAACTCCTAACTTCTTCAACTGGTATTTCATCGATATTTGATTGCTAATCCCATCTATTTCATCTAAGAAAGCTAAAACTTCATCGCTTAATTGATTTATATTGTAAAACTTTGTGTAGTTTTTTTATATATATGGAAGTGGTAGAGTTGTTAATAAAAAGAGCGTTTGGAATTGATTTTTATTATTAGTATTTTTATTATAAAAAGTTTTTTTTATAAAAGTATTTTTACAAAAATATTATACAAATTGATTTTTCTATAATTAGGGTGAGTATAGATGGCTTTTGACCGTAAAGTTGCAGACAGGATTTTTAACAGAGCCCCGTAGCAGGCTAAGAGGAGTGGAAATAAGGAACTAATGCTTTGTAGTAAGCAGAGGCGGGTTAAATTGCCAACAGAGTCCCGTAGCAGGTTAAGCCAGGAGATAGGATAGGCGTAGTTCCGTAGCAGATTAGAGGCCTGGGGTTAGGTTATTTTAAGAGTTTTGTAGTAGACTAAAGGAGGAGCACCAGAGAACTGGTACTGAGCTGGATTTTTTGCTTAATTTATAGCGTTTTTGGGTGGCGATGGCGCTGCTGCTTTAATTTTGTTTTTTGTTTCGTTGGAGGGGCTAAACGTTGTTGGTAGGTGATTGCAGGTCCCCCTGGTGGAAGTTTATCTTGATGAAGCACGAGATTGTGTTTATAAACACTTGATGCGAGGATTTCCTTGTAAACAATTTTACATGGAATATTACAATATTATTATTTTGACTCAAGTTATGACTTTTGAGGGGTCGTGACTATGGTATTATTTTCACATGGGATTAAGCATGGTTCCGAAACAAAGCGCGTTCCAAAATCAAAGCGTTCGATGACTGTATCTTATCCACCTAACGTTCCCCACAATATATTAAATACATAAGTTTCTGCTGAGCTTGAACAAAACTCATATGTACGGAAAAACCCATACACAAACAAGTCTAGTACAGCAGCACTGGATACAAAGTGCTGCAAGAATAATATGTCATTACCTTCAAAGGCACGAAGGGCGCGTAGTAGTGTATCGCATCTCTCCGACCGCTGATGTCTCAGGCGCTGCATCTTCATGACACATTTCCAGGTACTGAAGACCCCTGGGTAGTCGTTTAGACCGCGCAGCAATTCCTGGAAATAAATTTCGTCTACCATATTAATTTAATCGCTTGGGCAGAATAAATCCCTCTGAAACAAATAAAAATATAACAGCTATTTTGAGTTATCAAGTTAACTTTAATATATCACTTTAATAAAAAAGAAAAGACCAACCAATTATTTTCAAGCTATAGTAAAATTAAAATATGCATAAGACAAAGCAATCACTTATTTTGAAGGCCTGAGTTAAATTATAATGATATGCAAAAGAGAAAACAACCAATTATTTTCAAGCCATAGTTAAATAATGATATGTAAATAAAAACCAATCTGCTCAGTTTATGAAAAGGAATAAGTAAATATTCACTTAATATCTAGTTGTAAACCATTATTCTTAAAATATTTGTATATAGTTTCTTTCTGTGTTCATTAATAATGGTTAAAACGACTCAAGATTAATTAAAATTTGTATGATTTCTTTTAAATATCAATAAGTATAAGAAATATAAAAATACACACCTCTTAAGCCTTAGTTGATTTTAATAAGGTCTCAAAAAAGAAAAAAACATGACGTCTCTACGTCGTAGTAAGGCCGGTCATAAAATGGATGATTCTCGTTGTTGCTACTACTCAGGGTTCAGCAAAGCTTCTTTCTCTGCAATATAATAGGGTTCAATGAATATCTTAGCTCTTTATATCTCTTTATTATATATATATATATATGATTTCTTTAAAAACAAGTGCTTAGCAGGCAAGGCAAGGTTCTCTACGATATTCTACGTACACTGACGTGATGGAAATGATGTCCGCACACGCCAATTGCACGTTATGTCGTGTCCTATCATGTATTGCGCTATCACTACTACCAGTGACACCTAGCGCCAGAATTCTAAATTAGACATTAGTTGGAGAGTGGATGTTCTTCAGTGCACACGTATAATGCGCGATTGTCCCGTATAATTCTATATATTTTAACGTGATTATAATACTGTTTATTTCAATAAATAGTATATTTGTATTACATATGTGTCCAATGCTTGATAAACCTCTAGCACATATTCTCTATTTGAATCTTAATGTGTTGCAGTAGTTATTACTAACATAAGCAAAATATGTCTTCCATGTGTTAGGTTTTCTCTCACCCACAAAATTCATATATTTTCAGTACGCCCTTAAATATGCATGTATGCTCTGGTGATTATAATATAAAGGTAAACTATTGGGGATCAACACAAATTTGAGCAAATTTAACTTTAAGTTGTACTATTGCGGTGAAAAGGGCTGTAAAGTCGGTCTTTCAGTAAACCGAAACTATTTAGTTGGGGGACCCTACTCGCATCATTTGCGGGGATAGCTCGCTCTCGCAATATTGCTGTAAACTTTAAGTTTGCAATCCTATTACCAAAAAGATGAAGTGAATAGTGCTGAATAATGCCGAAAGTCTAGGGATGTATTTACTGTTAAAACACGGGCAAAGCCTTCTATCTCTCTAAGCGAAACAAGAATTGTTCGCTTTGGGAATGTTTAATAGCAAAATAGGGATCGATATTTATTACGTCTTGGGACTACTAATCGTCCATTCCTTTTTTGAAAAACTTGCGATGACAATACTGTTGTATGGCAAATCCAGAAGGAAAGTATCGCTTCCATGATCAAAAATAAACGAAAGTGTTTCTTTGTTTCAAGTCTAAGAGTTCGGAATGTTTAATAGCAAAATACGGACCAATATTTCTTACGTATTGCAAAATAATTCAACGTTTATTTCTTTTTCCTCAAAACTTGCGACAATACTGTTCCACGGCAAATCCAAAGGGATCATACCTCGGCTTTCATGATCAAAAATAAACTATCGTGTTTTTCATCAAATCTAACTGTAGAAAAGTGTCATAAATATACACAAATTCCTGCACATCTATGTTAAAATAGCAAAGCAAACGGAATTTTTGCGATAATCAAATCTATCTCGGAAAACTGCGTGCAACAAGCTGAAACCTCTTTGTTTATTTTAACTCCTTGCTTCATTATACCTACATTTCTCAGTATAGGAACAATTTTTTGAACACATTTAAAACACTTAAACATTTAATACTAATCGATTTTTTAAATACTACGGAATAAATCTCTATTATAATTTTTCTTTCCATTCATTTTTGGTATGCAAAGCAAAACAAAAGTCAATCTTTCTGTTGAACTTATTTAGTTTGCACTACAGTAAATAAAACAATACTTACTACAGTTGGCATTAGGTATTATATCGGGTATATATCTGTTTTAAAACTGTTCTTTATGTGTAGTCAATTTTCTTTTACGGAAACACTTCCCAATATGATAACAAATTCTCAACAAACACTTTAGGCAATGTATTCACATAGTATCTACAAACAATCAAAAATGTTAGGCCGTACGCAATTCTGTTTAATCTCTCTTTCAGGAATACGTAAATGTTCATTGAGTTATAAAGATCACAAGAAATTCCCCAGTTAGTTTCAGCACTAATCTATTCAGTATGAATTCCACCTAATCATTTTAATCGTCATTGGCGGCTCTAAGGTACATCACCAAGCATTTCTAAAAAGCCAGACCTTTTTCTTTTTTGCGTAACTAATTGGATATTTCCGTGTAAATAAGACGCTACCTTCTTCAAAAAAGTCTCATATGCAGTTTAGATTTCCAAATATTCCTAGTTATAATACCACAGATCACTCATCCCTTAATGTTTCAAATGTCTAGAAATACACTCATCGTATATAAACGTAATAATAATAATAATAATAATAATAATAATAATAATAATAATAATAATAATAATAATAATAAAAGTTGGTAATCATATAATGTATCTCGTTCCATACTTATTTCTTGGTTAAGTTGACACGAGACGAGACAAACACATAGTGTTCAAACAATATAAAGTTATGGACAACCTATGAGAGGAGATGAAACAAAGACACGTACTTTTCAATCATAAGTTTAAATGAACGTAAATAATTTTCAATTCAGTTTACATTATTTACTCACGCAAAATGTTATAGTATCTGAATATGCACAAAATTCAGGAGGTAACGAGGGCCTGGTACCACCTTCAACTAATCTTTTGAAAAAGCAAATTTCTCTCGTTCGTGAGGAGCGCGGTGGGCCAATAATACTCTAAATCGTGGGGGCGCTGTGGCTCAGGAGTAGAGAGGTCACCTCGAGTGTGATCAATTCAGAGAATACATTCAAAGATAAGCAATTTTCTTTCTTTCCTACGGAACTAGATGGTTAATGAATATAAATTTCTTAAAATAATAACCATTTCATTCGACAATTTTACGGTGTGCTTAAAAACGCTCGTAGCGACAAATTTATTTGGCAACCTTCAGTATATCTGGAATCGTTGCAACGAAGTCTGTTCACAGGAGACACGTTGGTGCTCTTAATGAGCTGAAGGAAGACCATGAAACATTCAATCTCAAATGTACAAAAAATAGTGAATATTCTTGAGGCGGGATGCAACCAGCAATTTTCAAAGTATCATAAATTTATTGACCCATACTTTCAGTACAGGAATATGAAAACTGTTGTCAGTTTTAATTTATTGATGGAAACCGAAGCAATTTGTATTCTTGCCGAAAAAATCATACATCTAAATATACAAAAACCAATAACCCATGAGTCGTATAGTTCCATTCAGCAAAAGATGAAGTGGTCTAAGATACTGTTTATGATCACCCTTGGTCTTCTGAAAGGCAGGTGGTAAGAGGCCAAGCATTTACCCGGGATATTCTCACTGAAAAGAAACAAAAGGCTCCAATAAATTCCACCTTCATCACACTTTTAGTTATATGCGGAGACAAAGCTAGTCGATTAGCGCGGATGGGGTGAAGAGTAAAATAAAGCACCCATCCGAGGCGTTTACCTACGAATGCAGTTCGTCAGCCAGCGGGAGGAGAGAGAGGGACGGGGAAATTCAGCTCGCAGAAAGATTTGTCGACAGACAGAAATATCCTCTATCAGTGGGAAAAGAAAGAAAGGGATGGAGAGAAGAATGCATTCATCCTTTCGCAACAAGAAATGTAAGCTCATCCAGCGGGAGAAGAGGAGAGAATGAGGGGTTTACCTGTCCAAAAGAGTTAAACCATTGTCAATCGACGTGGGTTGGAGAAAGATGATTGACAAGTGGCTATGTGACCGTCTTCATGGTTCAAGCAGAACATCTTAGTATCAGGTGATGGTGGGACGTGACTAAACTGTACATGCGCTACCAATCAGATAGCATAGTTGATTTCTGCACTAGAGGATTAGATAAACAATTGTCTCAGTTGACAGAAAGTCGGGCTTGAGAACGCGTGGCTACATCTGTTTCTGCAGAAGGAAGTGTTTCACATCTTGTAACTTTGAGAAACTGATTCTAAATGAATCAAACGCAATAAAGTACACAGCAAGTAATTATGAGAGTTTAAAACGAAAAATAAATAAATAAATATTCATTCCCTTCCTTTCCTTTCCTGCATGTCTTATTTCTGTTCAGACATTTTAGAATTTTCAAAACATTTTTACATATTTCTACTAGACTTTCCATAGGAAAGGAGACGGTAAAAGACACTTAGTTTTCATCTTTCATAAAAAGTTTTCAAAGTTCGCAAAATTTTGACAGCCTAATTATTTGTAGAATCATTGCATAGCTCTTCTTATAAGTTCCCATTGAATTTTTCTAAGTTCATAGCGTGGCTCCTCTTAGGACTTTACGTAGTAAAACTAACCAAAAAGCAATCCATTAAGAAACATTGATAAACATAGGAAATTCATGGATAATGCGGGAGCTTGAAGGGTAATGTTACAGAAAATGGGTAATCATATTCATTATTATAAAAGTAATCCTAATTTAGTACGTTCACACATTGTGTTCGAATATTTACGAGCTATTTTTGTAGAATCATCGATTAAATTAAGGTGAAAAAGTTTGAGGGAGATGGGGATCGGGTTTCAAGCCTTATAACAGACGTCTAGTAGTCTGAAACACATTTTAATTTGAGTCTGATCATAATTTTTAAAATTTCGATTAAAGAATCTTGTAAGATCATGTTTCATACAGCAAAAAAGATCATTCACACTTCCAGGAACCCTTCTATCGCCAGAGTAATAAATTGTTCCTCCTCCTAAGGCATTCTAATGGCCTGTTCAATCACATCTAGCCCACTGACAACAAATTACACCAAGTAATAAAGTAATTAACAGACAACAGCCCCATTGTTGTATACAAGACGCTCCAATCCTACTCACAACCACCAATCAGT
The DNA here is from genome assembly GCF_964235325.1 of Thermobia domestica. NCBI lineage: Eukaryota > Metazoa > Arthropoda > Insecta > Zygentoma > Lepismatidae > Thermobia > Thermobia domestica. Next base: position 180,927,392 of record NC_137458.1, on the reverse strand, counting down.
GACCATTTTGCAACCACGGGGCCACATTTTTTAAAAGAGTAGAAGGTAAGGATACTCTGGAATTTTGGTAGAACTGTTTGAAACTCCGAAGAGTAGGATTCCACTACTCGGAAAAAGGTATAGGGAGAGTAGAGGCCAACATCACTTAAGCATAGACAACATTCAGATGTTCATCTTGCGGGACAAAGAAAAACCCTGAAAAGCCGTAGGCAATTTTTCTCAGAATCACAACATCTACAACATATCACAGTTCCAGTCATTTACACCGAAATCAAAAATATTGCTGTACCCGGCTGTTTTAAAAAGTTTGGACCCGTAGTGACCAAACGACCATATTCAATGGTTGTGTCCATTAAGATTTTTTCTCATCATGAGAAGATCTTCACCATATCTTAGTTTTATTCAATCTTAAAGAAATCCAGAATATCGTTATAAACGGCTGTTTTCAATAAAGTTGTCCTGTAGTCAGAAAACGATTAGTGATTTGTGGTCGTGTCCATTGAGTTTTCTTCTCAGGATAAGAATATCTACAATATCACGGTTTCGGTCATTTTTACCAAAACCCATTATATCACTATCTTCGGCTCGGCCGCTTTAAAAAAAGTGGCCTAGTAGTGGCCAAACGGTTAGTGAGTGATAGTTTTTCCCGCTAAGATTTCTACTCAGGATCAGAATATCTACAACATATCACGGTTTCAAGCAGATCCACTGAAATCCAGGGTACCATTACCTTCTCTTTCCATAAAGGCAACCCTGTAGTGGGAAAACGGTCAGTGACTTGTGGTTGTGCCTATTGAGATCTTTTCTTAGGATCACAATATCTACAACATATCATGGTTTCAAGCAATTCCACCGAAATCGGGAATAACTCTACCTCCTGCTGTTTTCAAAAATGTGGCCCTGTAGTGGCCAAACGGTCAGTGATTTGTGGTTGTGCTTATTGAGACTTTTTCTCAGGATCACAATATCTACAACATATCACAGCTTCAGTGATCTTAATTGAAATCCAGAATATCACTATCTTCGGCTGCTTTCTAAACAGTGGCCCGGTAGTGGCCAAACGATCAGTGATTGGTGGTTATTCCCAATAAAACTTTTCTCAGGATCACAATATCTACAACATACCACGGGGTTTGTAATTTACCGAAATAAAGAATGTCGTTATATTCGGCCGTTTTCAAAAAAGTAGCCAAACGGTCAGTGATTTGTGGTTGTGCCCATTGAGACTTTTTCTTAAGAACACAGTATCTACTATATATCAAGGTTTCAGGCAATTCCACAGAAATCGAATTTCCTTGTGCGGAGTCCCTTGTTATTTCGAAGGGGGCCATTGTCCCTGCAACCGTTTTCTCGCCAAAATAACAAAATCCGTATTTCGTACTTTGAAGTCATCTTTGCATCGGCAGAGTTTCGTTTCTTCAAAGTGGTCCTTTTAATCAACGGTACTCTTTTTTTTTTTTTTGAAAAGGGGCTCTTTGTCCCCTTAACCTATTTTCAGAAACAAAAAATACGTGTCGATTTATTTTCGGTCTTGTATATATGTGCTAAGTTTGGAGAAAATCGCATAAAGAGAAACACTTGTGAAGCCAACTTTGTGGTGGACAAACACCGTGTGCGTGGGTTTCCTCAGTGTTCTCCCGTTTCCTCCCATTTTCTTCATTCCACCATTTCATTCATCTCTCATCATCACCGTCTCCTTTAGCCTAAACGCCATAATCGTGGGACTTAAATCTCAAAGATTTCATTTCATTTTTTCCCTTTACACTTTCATTTTGGACTGGACGGTTTTTTGCCCCAAAGTCTTAGCCTACTTCATTAACTCAGTAATGAACACTTCTTCAAAATATAATTTAAGTTAAATTATAATACTAGGTAAAGTTGGTTAAGTTAATTTGAGATATCCTTATGAGTCATGTGACTAGAAAATTAGTGTTCCTCTAGGTAGTCGATGATTTTTAATAATTTTAAATTATATTATTTTAAAGCCTTTTAACTAGTGGCACTAACCAAAGGATGACAATCATTTCAAGGTCGGATGTATGTCAATGAATAGACTACAACTTATTATATAATTGGTATATTGACCTAGCTACAAGTAGAATTTGCATTTGTGTATAAGCTACTCAACCATGTGCTGTAATTTTAACTGTTGTCGTGTGAAGAATCCAAACAAGAATGTTGACAAGCTCTGTTTTAAAAAGGATTGTTCCATCCCTTCAACTTTACATGATTATAGATTTTATGCACAATTGTAGTGATTTGCATAATTACCAAGCGGTAAAACATAGATAAAAAAACTATAAGCAGAAAGGGGCATGGCAGGCGCTGCATGAAGAGTACCTCATGTTTCGAAAATCGCAGAGCCGCCAGTGGTTTCACTTTGTGTCCATTGAGTTGCTGGCTCTTGGTAGTACAATTCTTTATTTAAATATCCAGCCCCAATTCTTCTTCTGTACTCCCAAACTTCTCTTAACTGTATTACTTCTCTCCTCCTACAGCAGCAAAATAGTTTATTTCTGTAATTGTAACTTTTTTTTCGCTGCTTGAACACTCTCTTTTTCACTGCGAAACAAATCATTTCAGCGTTCAAGAGAAGCACAGTTAGAAACAAAGAAATTGTGTACAGCACCATGACTGGATACACATGGTTCAATGTAATCACTTGCAGTTCTTGCTTGTCTGTGTGAACCTCTCCATATGACTTCTTCTTTAGATAACTTATAATACCAACTTCTTGCATTTTGAACAGCCTGAAAGTGCAAGAGGAGAAAATAATAGTAAGAGCAACGAAATAACCAGCGTCGTAAACACAAATGTAGATTGATCGGTGAGTCTGACCAATTTTTTCTATACTACAGTATAATTCACAACCCTATGGAGTGTAGCAACTTCATATCTAGTTTGGAGATTACAAACAGAGGCACTACTATGAATTATTATACTTTTATTTATTTATTGAATAGAAGAGGTAGTTATAAAGAAATAATGAGGTTGGATTTTCTATTTTAGTTAAAATAAGGCAAATTCGATCAAGCTTAATTTCTTTTCTAGTTTTCTATTTTACAAAAATATTAGTAGTGTTTAACGAAAGAAACAAATGACTAATGGTCAGATATACTATTCGATAGATCTCATTAAGCTGACCGAAATGTTATCTACAGTGTGAAAGGTTGCAAGGCGCACCTTACTGGTTTCTAATACTGGTTTCTATGTATTTTATATAAATGTATAATTTTAAATGTAAGAATTAGTATACAAATAGAACTAGTATAAATACCAGGCCGGGTGTTAGTTATATTTATAAATTATATATATATATATATATATATATATATATATATATATATATATATATATATATATATATATATATATATATATATGTATATATATATATATATATATATATATATATATATAGTTAACTTGTGTATTTAATTTGTAAATTACTTGCATATTATGTATGTTTAATAACTTTTCTTTGGGGTGGAAACACTTCTCGCTGGGGTCACAGAAGCGATTTTTTAAAATTTTCTTTCAAGAGGAACCTTTGGATCCCCACACTCTGCGGAATGTACCTTGGATAGTCTTCGTGGACTGCTATAAATACGGACGAAAATTGGGTATAGTCTGTTCACTATCCTCTTATACAGTTTCAGAAACTCAAAGGCATGGCCCCCTTTCCCCAAAAGCCGAAAAACATCACTTAAATAACGCCAGCGGACAACTCTCTTGCTGGAAAAAACCAATCCATCAATGCTTGTACGCCCTTATTCATATGCATTCACTGAGTGAAGCAACTCGGTGACACAGCTGGTTGTGAAGCATTGCTTTAAATTGTTGCGTTCGCACGAGGTAACTGCAGTTGCCGTCACTAACACGGTTGCCGTCAGCGATCCCTCTCGCGCAACTATCTCGAGAAACTCTCAGTGTCCGTCACTCGAGGAAAAGCATTGATTTAAATTGTAGCCTTCGTACGGGGACAGTGCAGTGACCGTCACCGCACAAGGTTGCCAGTGTATCTTGATGCCAATGTATGTATATGTCATTAAAAAAAAGTGCTGATCGGACGAAACATGCACGCTTGATCTTTCCGTACTTGCCCTAGTCAAGGGTTTTCTACCCCTCCCCAATGAGGGAAACTTTTAGCACAATAGAAAATAATAATGAAATCTTATTTTATGCATACCTCTATTTCCTTTTAGTATAAATTTTAATGAATTTTCATTTTACATATGCTGTGAAGAAAGACTTTAATTACTGCAAATTTACTATATTTTGTTGTTGTTTGATATAGTTACAGAGAATGATGAGTTTTACAATATGCGTTGGTGCAATAATGAAAGAAAGGCGTTTTGAATTTTAGTCCGTAATAGTTTGAATATTCCAACACTAAGAATTTCAATAAAAAGAATAAAATAATCGGATTGTTGAAATTTATCTAGATTTATATTGTGACAAGGTGTTGAGGAGCACATGCACAGAGGGTTGCAAGGGAAGTGCAGTGCACCGTAATTACCCGCCTCTTCGCTACTGTCTACTGCAAGTACAATGTTAAAATTCTATTTAGTTTCGACGATCAATGATTGAAGCCAATAGACTTGCTAAATCAATTATTATTTGGAGACTCTTTAATTTGGCTTCTATTATTATTATTATTATTATTATTATTATTATTATTATTATTATTATTATTATTATTATTATTATTATTATTATTATTATTATACTTTTGCACTTTTCTTCGTCTTGCTAATTAAATTTTCATTCAAAGTGCTCCCCGTAGACCCGGGCCTAGCGGTAAATCCAACCCTGCCTAGTCGTCTAATATGTTTTGTTATTTGGGTATTAGTCATTTATATTAATCACCAGATTTGCAGCCATCCCTTATGCCAAATGAATCATTTTCGGATCTACGTTTATAATAAGAATTATTATTATTATTATTATTATTATTATTATTATTATTATTATTATTATTATTATTATTATTATTATTATTATTATTATCACTTAACGGGACTTACAATATTGTATTTTTAGTACGTCGGTCCGTTACTACCACGTTAAGTCTTGGACAAATGCCAAAATTTTATATTGCTTTTGCAATAGACATGGGGAGTGATTATGGTATCTCGTCCGAGTTCGTTAATGGAGACGATTAATCAACCGGACGTGGTAAAATCTACCATTTCCGGTTTTAACGTTACCACTATAGAGCGAAAACCACAATAGAGAGCGAGAAGGGGTTTCTGAAATCTATTAAGCGTTCCAAGAATAACTTCCATGTCTATCCTTAATACTGTATTAAAACCGGAAGTGGTAGGAATCCAGTACGACTTTCGGTTTCAACATTAATCTATGTAGAAAAAATCGATAAGAGAGCAAGTTCGATTTCCTTGGAATCGATTTAGCGTTCTAAGAATAGTTTGCATCTTCTCTTTTAACACTTTATTCAAATCGATAGAGACAGAAATCAACCATTTCCGGTTGCAGTGTTGATCGCCATAGAATAAAAACGGTAATAGATAGCAAAAAGTGTTTTTGTAGTCAATTTAGCATTCCAAAAATGTGTACTATCTTCTCTCTTAACCCTCTAGTCAAACCAGAAATGACATAAATCAACTACTTGCGGTTTAAACGTTGATTAGTATAAGGTAAAATCGGTAATAGGTAGGGAGAAGCGGTTTTCTGTAATCAATTGTGTCCCAAGAATAACATTCCATCTCTAGTCTAATCTTTTACTAAAACCAAACGTGGTACACATCTACCATTTTGGTTTCCATACTAATATGAAAAAAAATATATTGGCGTGCTCGTCTTTATTGTGTTTACCAGAATTGTATTATTATTATTATTATTATTATTAATATTAATAGTATTATTATTATTATTATCATTATTATTATTATTATTATTATTATTAGTAGTAGTAGTAGTTGTTGTTGTTGTATTAAATCATTAAGGAAAGAGGTAAAGGACGGAAGTATGTTGTTGACAAAACCAAACGTATATATTTATGGGATTCTTTGTGGCTCATACCATGAACGGCTATATGTGTGTGTCTGCGTGTTCCATGTATTTCTATGCGTCCTGGCAACACTACTAATAACTTGGGCAATAAAAGGAGGGGAAAACAGAAAAGAACAAGAAACCCTGGCACCTCCTGTCGGTTGCCTGTCTTTACACAAGCAGTGACGCAACTAAGTCACGTCACCCAGTGACCGCGAGCGAAGGGAGCTTACGATGTTGCCTTACGTCTTTCCAAATTCTCAAGAAAGGGATGGTCAGTGACTAATTTTCTTTCTTCCTTTTTTTCGGCGATTTTTTTAAAAAAAATTCTTTCCTTTTACTTTCCCGTAACTCAGATAAAGTAAACATTTTCTTGCGAAAGTAGAGCAATGTAACAGTAAGCATAAACGTCTTCCTCGAACAATGATTACATACTATATTAATAGAATATCTATCTATTAAAATGCTACAGTACCAATTAAGAGCGACCAAGCTCTAACCTATAACCTTAGCTTTCAAACCTTTGATTTACGGTTATTTGTGATTTCACGTATATAACAAAGACAAAGAGTGTACTTTAAAAGACTGTACTTTAAATAAATTACTTAAAGAAATATTTTTCACAAAGTTTATCCTTTTAAATTATTGTTCAAAGGCCTTTGCCTTTAATAAGCCTTCTCCGAAATAAATGCGAAGGAATTGTGCTGCCATATTTAAAAAGCATGGAAACTATTTCTTTATTACATTTTTACGGGTACATTGGAAGTGTTGAAATTAAAAAAAACTAAAGCATCACATCCTAAGCGTTATACATTCCAACACCACACAGTTGTATATAGGAGTTGTATATGTCTCAGGCGTTTGTTTCATGGCCAAATAATAATGGAAAAGGAAGGATAACTATTTCTCCAGTCTAAGATGAACCATTATTTGGGGGGAAATGTTTTGCCAAATGAACACCATATATAACTGACATGATAATTAATTGTGTATGTAATGTATTTGCTTATTACATACTGCATGCAAGAAGAAAGAAAACACTGGTCATACATGAATTAGAAACTCCAACCCCAAGCAGGCTCAAATCTTGCAAACGGTGCGAGATATTGAGAAAAAATAATCGAAAAAAAAAGTCTCCCCTTTGTGATACGTCTTTCACTTCTGTCTGTAAAGGGACATATACAGATATTGTGAGGAATGAGAAGGAGATTTACGCTCATATGCGAATGATGCGTTGTGTAGAGAGCGCAGGTTCAGCTAGTAAGCGTTATATAAATATAGTCTGGCAGCCAGTCCATAAGATTTGCAGAGTACCTTGAATTTTGGGGTGACCAAGGTTTTTGGATGTTTTCTTATAGATTTTGATGTGCTGAATCCAAAACTGAAGGGTGCAACGCTGGTACCCTTGAGCATTTCCCACAAAACTCACTAACGATTTCCCGTCCCCCCTGTTATCAAAAATCGCTGACTTCGGGGAAATTATCTGTAACTTCTACAGTAGTTAACGTAGAATAAAAATTCAAACCTTGTTCTGCTTCTAATGAAACAGTCTTTCCAACTATGTTAATCACTTGGGCTGCGACGAACAGGAAAGGGAAATAAAATGGGAAATTCTGGAAAATTTCCTCCCAAAGCATCTTTCAGCTCTTAATATCCAATAGCCGTACCTCGAATCTCCATCCGGAAAGAAAATATTTTTATATTTTCATGAACTTTCGACACTAGCAAACAATATTAGGAAAAGTACTGTCCTGGCACCCTTGTACATTTTCCACAAAACTCACAATTTCCCATCATTTGTATTTTACCAAAAAATTATTGACTTCTGGAAAATTATCTGTAACTTCTACAATAATTAACGTAGAATAACGGTTTAGACCTTGTTATGCTTCCATTGGTACAGTCTTTCTAACAATGTTAATCACTTGGGGCTGCAATTAACAGGAAACTAAAATAAAATGGGAAATTCCGGATAATTCCCTCCCAAAGCATCTTTCAGCTCTTAAAGTTCAAAAGGGATGGGATGTAAATCCTTCCGAAAGATTTTTTTAATATATATTTTCATGAACTTTGTACATTTGAAAATAACCGTACACACGTGAACCGTAACCGTGCGATACACACTTGAATAATTAACATTTAAAAGGAATTTACATTTATAGAATTGATAAGTAACACAATAGATGGTACATTTATTATATCTTCCTCATATAATTTGGGCAGTAGGATATATTTAATACTTGTATTCGTTTTTGTTTTGTACTGTGCTAGGAAAGACCATTTCTACCACTTCTAATTTGAATAACATTACGAATTGATGAGGTAAGTTTTCCTGAGATGCTGAATCGACTCCACAAATTTACTTGTCGCTATGTATTACTATTTTGTCCTATTCATCGACGTCGTATTCGGAACAGTTGATTTCTCCAATTTCTTGTTTGAATAGAGAGATAATGGAGGAGATGGAATCAATTTTTGCAAATCTTAGTAATTCCAAAGAAATCTACTTACAATTTTAGCTGTGATACTTGTGGCCAAACGGACATAGCCTTCGAAATATAGCCAAATGACCTTAGAAATATATGCAGAGGATAGATTGGAACTACAATTTCGATACTTATACCGCTCGGAAGTGTAGAAGGAATGATTATGTGAAGAAAAGTATCTTCAATACTAAATTCATCATGAAAAAGGGAGACTCTGACAGACAGGCAGATACTCATATGCGTTTTGATACATCACTCACTTAAGTACGTAACTTATTATCTTATATATTTCGTTACATCAGTGATTCAAAATGCAACTCTTTTCTTGATAATATACTGTGACATATTTGAGCGTCAAATTTTGTTTCATTATTGCGACAATTTGTGTAAAAAAAAGTGATAGTGTCTGTTGTTATAAAATATTATAAAGCTTAGATACTACACTATCCGAATTTCTAGCACCGAAAGTTCAGCCTCATATTCTAGGTTTGTAGTTCCAATTCCGTATATACAAAAATATTACAGCGTTCAATAGTAAGGTGAAATTTGAAGCTCGTCATAACATAAAACCTGTTCATTATATAGCGGAGTAAAAGCTTCTTAAAGTTTTCGACTCGCCACATATACCACACGATACACAAAATTCTCAAATGACGGCGTGGCAAAGTCAGTAGCGTCTGTGACACACGAAGAAAGGGTCATGGGTTCGATTCCCGCAGAAGTCTACTTTTTTTTTTTTTTGCTTCAACCAATAAACTAGCAATTTGTAGCTACAAGTAAAATGTTAATTCACCATATGTTTATAATGAATTAATACAATAGAAATATTCAAATAAGTTGTAAAATCTTTCAATGTTCCCTGTTAACACTACACTGCTCGCGCGGATTACTATTGTAGTCCAGTGGGTTTCAGTTGTCTGGTATCTGAGGGTTGGCAAGACTTGTGACGTTGAGCGGTCGTCTACCTTCCTCCCCCATTTCTAGAACACCATTAGTCGAGTGGTAGCTCCCAAAGTCAACGCACTGATGATATACGGATTCTTATTTTCGAATGGACTACTATTGTAATCCGTGCGAGTACTGATGTGACAGTTTGTTTTCTGCCTGAAGTTTTAACTGTTCTTGTTTTGAACGTATTATTTCATATTATTCTCTCAAATATATGTGATATATGTTAGTTTAAAACGTCAGAGCAAGAACGAGAACAGATACGACAGTGGCTAACAGAAACTGAAAGTGACGACGGAAGTGTTTTGGGTATAGGAGACGAAGACGAAATAGATGTTGTAGAAAGACATCATAGTGACTCTGAAGAAAGTGGTAGTGACGATTTGGAAGAAATAGAAGATGAAAAAAGGAACGAGGTTATCCAGAAAGACAGATTTCACGGGGAATTTTACATTGGCAAGGACATAATTACCAGATGGTATATTGATCTAGTGCATCCAAGAATACGCGAACGCAGCGTCATAACATCATACCTACACTGCATAGTTATTAAGATAGAACAACACTAAATTTGGAGTTGACATATTGGACAAATTGTGTCGCCAGTGTGATACATCCAGGAATTCGCAAAGTTGGCCACTCACTCTCTTCTTCCACGTGTTAAACGTTGCTGGAGTAAACGCTCTCATTGTTTTCAAAGCAAATAGCAATGATGCTATGATCAACCGTAGAGACTTCCTGTAATCTGTGGCTATGGAACTTATCAGATCTTTTTGTGGAAGATGAAGAAACAAGGGTACCAGAAAAAGATGTTTCAGGTGCAGTAAGTGGATCTGCTCTGACCACAAGCACACTCTTTGCATTGACTCTTATGACTAAAACACCCAAAAGTTTGCCTATTTTTGACCTTGTTTTTAAGTGTAAAAGTTAAACGTGCAAACAATTTAACTACTTATTTTTATTTTTTATGACAGTTTATAACACTTTAAATGAAAGTTTCTTCTTTTATTTCAATGTTTAATAAAATAGTAAGAAAATAAACGAACATTTACAAAAATATAGTAAATTGCATACGCATTCTGAAGTTTTGTCTTTTAAGTCTTTTTTTGCATTAAAAAACAAAATGTTTGCACTGAAATGTGTTCTTTATTGCTTGTGAAAACCCACAAAAATAATGTAAAAAATACCGACTGGATAATCACTAAGATATATGTATTTATCAAATGGACTACAATCGTAATCCGCGCGAGCACTGATGTTTCAACAATTTCATGCGAGTACTGTAGTGTTAACTAACAATAAAATGTAACTATTTCGTAAATATATTGATATCACGAGTTATATTATGGTTATCAGAGTCGTTATATAAAAATGTTCTTGACGCTTCGTGTCTGTATCTGTTGACAGTGTGAGAATTACAAGGGGGATGAGAAGGAAATCTCCTTTGGTAACACTGGATGTTGCTATAACCGAGTTGAAAGCAAGAAGGCAAAATAATTCAATTTATTGGTCATGTGTTCCGATTTGAAGCTCCTGCTTCTGCAGTAGCACTGAATTTTTGAATTTTACAAATTTAGAAATATAGACAAATTTCTCAGCAAGTGTATTCCAAGCTCTTGGCGCTGACACTGAAAACGATGCACTACGTATACGTTTTATGATGGGGAAAATTAAGTTTGAATTTATTACGTGTGGAAAGATTGTGTACACCAAAGTAATTCCCCCCATAAGCGCTCTAATTCAAGTAGGCCCTACTTGGGGTCCAGGTAATTTGCAGTTGTGAAAACGCCTAGACAGATGCAACCCAACTTACACGTGACTTTTCTCGGCACTGACAGCAGTTGGTATCCCTGATCCACATGTTTATGCGAATAAAATTGTGAAGTAGGTGACTAACGAAACAGTTAGTTCTCCATTCTAAGATCAATCTCTCTGGTTCAGAGCGTGTTGTCCAATGAACATCATATGTTAATCTCAATATTGTTGTGTATGTAATGTATTTGTTTTAATTATATACTGTATAATCAAAGAAATAAAAACACTGATCACATATGAATCAGAAAAAGCTTGAAAGTAGCTGAAAATATCAAATCTAGAACAACTGCTGGAAATAACTTTGTAAATGATTGCCTCCATTGAGAGACCTTCTCCAACTCTCCTCATTACATCTTTTTCTTTCTGGAGGAGCGAAGATTTTGCATGCCACACTTAGTATGCATTGAAATTGAAATTGAAACAGAAACACTTGAAAAACTTTAAGCCTCGCCTCGAATCGAATCCGGGTCCAGCAGATAGAACTTTAATGCGCTAACCACTCACCTACCGCGCCATTTAAACTTCCACCCAAACCAATACCTAGTTAAAGTCGATTCATGGTAAAATATAAACAAGATACTCAAATATAACAGAAACAAGCAAATATAAACAAAATATAAATAAAAATATAAACAAGAAAATATAAGCAATTTGTGTGTCTTAATAACTTACTAGAAATTTCCTTGTTTAACTCAAAAACAAGTTCTATATACGTTCCGCAATGAGGAAAATATCAAGAAACGTTCTTCAAGTTGAGACTACGCCATCAACAGAACCAAAACTTGTGGGGAGCACGTGGTACCTGCCCCCCAGAGAAGCTCCCCGTCGTTTGTGGTGTCCCATTTTCAGACAAAATTTTCTTACTCCATATACGATAGGAACATGAAATTAGAAATGAAGCATCAAATAGGGTCGCCACATTACATAAACGAAACAGCACACAAAAAGTAAGTAGAACAAAAATGAATCGTACCCATTTCAGTAAAAAATGCCAACTAATATTAGCGGCTCTAGAAATAACATTTATTCGTATCGCTTTGAGATTTATCAATATTGTATCCTTAATAATTTTGTCATGTACGGAATGGGCCCAGGTAGTAACTAACAGAACCGCAGGCCTTCCCGTGCTGGAGGTCCCACATGCTCAGGGACCCATATAAAGATTAAGAGAAAATTGGAAAGAGGGGGACCAAGAATTAAAAGAACAACTTTTCCTAGGGGGCCCAAATAAGCTTATTAATGCTTGCACACCCAGAAGAAAATCTAAGTTACGGCGCTGGTCATCGGTTGCAGGGATTGTGCCGACATATTTACATTTCATCTTTACCACAACTTCTAATTTCCAAACAAGAAAAGACGACAGATATTATTTTCACATTCTTTAAATTGTATCAACACGTGTAGAAATAGACAGTTCTATCTTTATGTTCCATAACTACTAGTTTATTTTCTTATGTTCATATGAGGAATTTGTGGCAAATTGGAGCCACATGATCATGAGTCTGCTGATCATCAGGCGCAATCCACAAGGAATTCGAATTACTCTGAAGAGCACGGTCGGAATTTTAATTGTCATCAGTATTTCTGTGTTCGTGTTCTTGTACTGTTTGGAATACGTGGAAAGGACATGAAGTGCCAATGGCGAACAATACTCCGGTTGGGGCGATTTGCTTAAAAGAAAATTGTGAAAGCAGGAAACTCCCATTGCAGCTACCTGGATTCAAATCCCGTCGTAGAAATTATTCATTATATTCATTATTCAGGAAGATCATGTTTATGTAATTGCTGCTGTAATTATGTAATTCCTTATTATTATTATTATTATTATTATTATTATTATTATTATTATTATTATTATTATTATTATTATTATTATTATCATTACCACTGAAGGAAAGAAAAAGTAACATAGTCGAAGATATTCACAGCAACAGAAAAGATATAGAGTATGTCAGATGTTTCTTAGGTTCACACATGAACGCTATAATATTATTACGTTTATGGATTTACAGATAGAATTATTTTATGACAACAAGAGATGGAATATAAAGATTTGTTAGCTGATACAGTAATGCATTTTGTTTCGCACTTCTTCTAGGTAGAAAGGTGAGGTGACTTCTTAAATAGGATCATTGTCGTAACTACCGATCCCTATTGTAAGTTCGATCACTATTTGCAATTTGGGCACAGCTAGGAACAATTCCTTGGAACTAGTGTTGTAAAAAAAAATTTTTCTGTGAAGTTTTTTTTTTTCAATAAAAAACATTGTTCTTTTTCATGTTTTTTTCAAATGTCTGTTTTTTTTTCTGGCAACTATTATTTATTGATTTATGTTGCAGATTATTGAAGTAATCGACATAACTTGAATCGAAGCTCTCGTAACTTACAAATCGTTTGTTTCTTTGTACCTATACGAGCAAAATTGTGTGATTATTCCATTCGGACCCAGGTCATTTTTGTTGTTTTCCTACATTTTCATTTAGTGGCTTATTACTCAAAAACCATTCATTCGATTGATATGGCTAAGGCCTTGTTTTTTAGAAAATGGATGTGGCTATCTTTTGGTGTATGTTGCATTACAGTATTGCGAACGGGTGGAAAATTATTGAGGGAAATGTAAGGGTGAAAATTAACAAAAAATTTCCTAACCAAATTTCATTTTTTTTTGTATCTAGCACCACTGCTGCTATAAGGGTTCAAGTCACCTAAAAAATCTTTGGTGTGTTGACAAGGTACAGTGAAATCCTGAAGTCGCTAGCTTCCGTTCAAAGAGGGAAAGAAAAAATTCCCTGTCATCATATACAGTAGGTGGGCGGCACTTGAAAACCGGTAGCTGAAAAATCGCCTTTTTTTCCATGGTCTCCTGAGAGCAAGGACTCAATTTTCCACTGTCTCACGATACGCTATGACCCACGCCCCGTCCACCCATGGTCTTTTACGACCTCCATGTTAGGGGTGTATTCATTCCCTTTTATGAGCACTTTTAAGGGGGTGTACTCATTCTCTTTTATGAGCATATTTTCAACCCTTATTTTAACATAGCAGATAATACATAACATAACAAGGGTGTACTCGTTTTCCATCCCTATTTGAACATAGCAGAGACTACGTAACACACAGTATTTTAGGGGTGTACTCGTTCTCTTTTTCAACCCCTATTTGAACATAGCAGTGGCTTATTTTCCAGGGGGTGTACTCGTTCCCTTTTATGAGCATATTTTCCAACCCACTATTTTAACATAACAGAAATTACGAACACACAACAGAAAGGGTGAACTCGTTTCAACCCTATTTTAACATAGCAGAGACTACGAACACATTCTCCAACATAGCACAGAGCTAACCCCTAGCAGACAAACACCTATGGTGTACTCGTTCAATATGGCATATTTTCCAACCCCTATTTTAACATAGCAGAAGTGTACTCGTTCCAACCCCTATTTGAACATAGCAGATATTACATAAGATTCATTCCCTTTTATGAGTACTAGTTCAACCCCTAGCAGAGGTAATATGGCATATTTTCCAACCCCTATTTTAACATAGCAGATTCAACACAGCAGGGCTCAGTGGTGGCCAATCTAACACATTGAAAACTTGTTCTAGCAGAGTCAAAAAATTTTGATTTCGAAAAAGTTGAAAGTTGCACGATGTTTATCAAACTCGGTTAGATGATACGTTTGATGATCTTAAATCGAATGCTGTTAAAATTTTATTTCTATCTCTCACCGTTTTCCAGATATAACGATTCGAATTTTTCAAAATTTTACGAACTTCGACCCATCTGGTTTCTGAGTTTTTGAAACTCTGTATATGTGTACTCCACTGGAAAGACCGGTTATGTTTGCTCTATCTCTTACCGCTTTCGTGATATGACGGTCTAGAGGCAAAAATTTCGATTTTCGAAAAAGTTGAAAGTTGAGCGATGTTTACCAAACTTGGGTAGATTATACATTTGATGATCCTAAATCGAATGCCGTTAAAATTTTATTTCTATCTCTCACCGTTTTTGAGATATGACGATCCGAAGTTTTTTTTGGCAACTTGGCCCACCCTTGTCGTACAAATTTGAAACATGGTTCCATGGGTTCTTCATGTCTAAAAACGGCAAAGGGGATTTATAAAGGGGTGATTTTTTCGATTATTTTTTTTGATATTTTTGACCGTTTTCGAGATATGGGCCATTTTATGTTTTTGGACACCCAAAAAATGAACTTAGACGATTTGTCTGGAGTATTTCTTGCAATGACGCACTGAAAGTCGAGAAGCAGTGCTTCAATATCTTATGTTTGCTCTATATGACGATCCGAGGGTATTTTTTGGCCACCGTGCCCCCCCCCTTGTCGTACAAGATTGAAACATGGTTCCATGGGTTCTTCATGTGTACAAACGGCAAGGGGTGAGGTACGGGGAGATTTTTTTGATTATTTTTTTATATTTTTGACCGTTTTCGAGATATGGGCCATTTTATGATTTTTCGACACTCAAAATGAACTTAGAAAATATTTACCCTGAAAGTCGAGAAGCAATGCTTCAATATGTTGTGTTTGCTCTATATGACGATCCGAAGTTTTTTTTTTTTTGGCCACAGTAGACCCCCCTTGTCGTACAAGATTGAAACATGGTTCAATGGGTTCTTCACATGTAAAAACGGCAAGGGGTGAGGTACGGGGAATTTTTTATGATTATTTTTTTGATATTTTTGACCGTTTTCGAGATATGGGGCATTTTATGATTTTTGGACACTCAAAATGAACTTAGAAAATATTTAGCACATATCTTAGACGTTTTTGTTTTTAGCCAATAGTAAATAGTTTTATTTTAGCCAATGAGATACTTGACTTGTAGATTTTGCTCCAATGAAAAAGAGTTTTATTTTAGCCAATCAGAGGAAAGCAGAACAACTATATAAGGGCTGAGGTTCGAAGCAATTCTCAGTCAGTTATTTGTTGGATTGCAAAAAGACAACATCGTGTGCAAAGTGAGAGAACATTGTAGTGAATTTTGTGTGAATTAATGGTAAGTATTTTTTGAACTTTGTCAAAATTTTCGGTGCGGATTTTTAAGTGTTCCTCATAACCCCACCCATGATTGATTATTTTTTGAATAATACGTTGTGTTGAATAAGTTCGTGAAAACCCGAGGTCACAGCGGTCAAAAATAAGCAAAATATAGATTTTTAAAGAAATTAAGTACTTTTGAACTTTGTCAAAATTTTCGGTGCGGATTTTAAGTGTTCCTCATAACTTGCGCCATGGTTGGTTGGTTGATGAAATATTCGATGTTTTCAATCATGCTAATTATGAATATTATATCTTCTTTCCCCATAAATAATAGTTTATGTGGGATACGCCTAATAAGCGATTTTTTTGGATGATTTTGCAATGTAAGAAATGTAATAATTTGCTTTTTCTCTATTTTCAGGTTTAGAAAATATCACTAAACGTTAGGAAGAATACGTTATTGGAAAAAACACTTCTTGGTGTACTATAGTGGGAACAGCCCCAATTACAGTAAAAGCATCAAACAGCGGAAATACGTGAGATATAGTTTTTCGTAAGTAATTGCTAGTTGATAGAATACTATTTTCAGGTTTAGAAAATATCACTAAAACGTTATTGGAAAAAACACTTTTTGGTGTTCTATAGTGGGAACAACCCCAATTACAGTAAAAGCATCAAACAGCGGGAAAAAACTACTAATATTAATTGTTAGTTTATAGAATACTATAGTACTCTAAGCAATAAAAATGGAAAGTTCTAGTAAAATTACAATCATTAACAAAATAACTAGAAAGTACAAAAAATTCCGAATGAATGGTACAATAATAGCTGCTCAACTTGCGAGAATCCCTGAAGGGAAAACCCAATTACCTGGTTGCGAAGTGGAATTGCTCAACTATTGAATATGTTGATGGAAGATGTAGATTCCCACCATCAAGTAGGGCTGACATTATGGAATCAGAATAATCCAGATAGATCGTTTTGGTTTTCATTTCGAGAAGCAACGAATGTCGGTGAAGACTTCGTCTGGGAGGCTCTGAATCGAGTCATTCAGTCAAATGCACAATTTATGGAACAAGATCGTTTTGTTATTGATTTTCATCATATGGCTTTACCTATAGGCGAAGGGAGGATAAGCCAAAATTTTTCCTCTGATGAAGAATATATGAAAAAATGCAAGGGTATAGTCGTTATTAAAAATAAAGATAGTAGTTGCCTTGCTCACGCCCATGTAGTTGCTAAAGGGCTCATTGATAACAGAGGGAATATAAATGTGTCTCAACTCTATTATAATCAAAAAAAGAACTTTATGTCTTTAGAAGCTAAATTATTGTGTAAGAGTTCTGGCGTTAATTTGATGCATCGTGGTGGCATACCTGAATTAAAACTAATTCAATCATATTTATCTGATTATACGATTACAGTGTACGACGATTTGACGGGGGAGAAAACATTTTTCGAGGGCATCGGTGGTGAGAAGAAAATTAATTTACTCCTGATAAATAATCATTATAATGTTATTACCAATTTCTGTGCTTCATTTAGCTGTTCATACTTTTGCGAAACATGCCATAAAAAATACGATCATAGAGAAAAGCATATAGGGCACTGTAAGGCATTATGCCCAAAATGTAGAAAAAATCCTCCGTGTAAGAAGACAGATGAAGTATTAAATTGTAATAATTGTAACAGATGTTTTTACGGTAACGAATGTATGGCGTATCATATAAAATCAGGTTTGTGCTCACAGCTAATAGTATGTAAAATATGTCTTAAAGCGTATGTTATCAAGAAAAATAGAAATCCTCACCAGTGTGGGGAAACATTCTGTATAAACTGTGATAATATGATGCCCCCCGTCATTTATGTTACATGCAATCACGAAAAAATTCAAACGTAGGAAAACGGATGATGATATTCTATGACATTGAGTGTAGGCAAGATGAAATGTTCCGTGAACATGTGCCTAATTTGGTAATCACAAAGCAAGTATGTTATCATTGTTTTAAGAATAGCGAGGGTAATTCATGTACTATTTGCAGCAGAGAAGAAAACATTTTTTATGGTGAGGAGTGTGTTACTGATTTTCTGCAGTATTTATGTAGTAAACCATCCAATATTAATAAAGTTATATGCATTGCACATAATGCAAAAGGATATGATGCACATTTTATTCTGCGTGCAATGATATCAGCGAAACGATGGACTCCAAGCGTCATAATGAAGGGGTGTAAAATAATGAGTATTGATTGTAAATATTTAAAATTTATCGATAGTATTAATTTCTTTCCGATGGCTCTAACAAAATTATCTGATGCATTTGACATAGAAGAAACATAAGGTTATTTCCCGCACTATTTTAATACGAAAAATAATCAAAGTTATGAAGGGCCTATGCCCGACCCTAAATTCTATGGTTTTCAGTATATGAAGGAAAAAGAACAAAAACAGTTTATAGAATGGTATGAAAAATCCTCAAATCAGACATTTAATTTTAAAGAAGAATTAATTCGTTATTGTCGCATGGATGTCAACCGTCTACGGAAGGCATGTGTTAAATTCGTAGTAGAATTCCAGCAAATAACTGATGTTAATCCACTAGTCGAAGCAATTAGTATAGCCTCGGCTTGTAATCTGGTATTTCGACGCAAGTTTCTCAAAGAACAGACTATAGGTATTATTCCGCATAATGGTTATCGTTGGTCAGATCAACAGTCCATCGAAGCGATTCAATGGTTGGTTTACGAACAAGAAAGACTAGGTATTACAATCAAGCACGCAGCAAATGGAAAGGAAATGGTTCTAATGGGTGTTTTTAAAGTAGATGGTTACGCACGTATAGATGAACAGACCCATATATGGGAATATGAAGGTTGTTTCTATCATGGATGTGTTAAGTAGGGCGTGATAAACCTATATATAATGATCCGCATACCACTCTTGAAATACGCTATGAAAACACCATTAGCAAAATTAATCATTTAAAAAACTTGGGCTACGTAGTTCATGAAATGTGGGGGTGTGAATGGAAGAATGAACTACGTAAAAATCCGCAAATTGCAGAATTGGTGGCACATCACTCCCTATGTAGAAAAGATCCTATCAAACCTAGAGATGCTCTATATGGGGGGCGATGTTCCGCTGTTAAATATTATTATAAGACTGCCCCGGGGTAGGAGGTGCACTACGTGGACGTCATTTCACTATACCCCTACTGTTGCAAGGTGAAAAAATATCCCATAGGGCACCCAAAAATTTATGTGGGTGCTGATTGTCCCGCAATAGATAAATTTGAGGGTATCGTGAAATGTACAGTACTTCCTCCCCGGGATTTGTATCATCCCGTCCTACCATATCGCAGCAATCATAAACTTCTGTTCCCTCTGTGTCGCAGATGCGCGGACACTCTAAATACAGAGGACTGTGAGCATAGTGATGCGGAGAGGGCCCTCACTGGGACGTGGGTGGTGGACGAAGTACGTAAAGCCCAAGAGAAAGGTTATAAAATATTAGAAATGCATGAGGTATGGGAATATAAAGTAGTGCAATATGATCCTGTTAAAAAAGAAGGTGGCTTATTTACAAATTATATAAATTTGTTCATGAAATTGAAAACAGAAGCTCATGGTTGGCCTAAATGGTGTAAAAGTGAAGAACAGAAAAGTAAATATATTAAGGATTATTTTGAAAGAGAGGGAGTACAACTAGACAAATGGAAAATTGGTAATAAAAACAAAGCACGAAAAAGTATTTGCAAACTAGCCCTAAATTGTTTATGGGGCAAATTTGCTCAGAATGATAATATGACTCACACACAAATTATTCGGGAACCTGCCATATTTTATGATAAATTAACCGACAGTAATGCTGAGGTAACACAGGTAATTCCAATTGATGAAGATTCATTATTATTAAATTACAATATTTTGGATGATGCAATTATTCCATTAAAAATACTAATGTAATATTGGCTGCGTATACTACTATGCATGGTCGCTTAGAATTATACAGTTTTTTAGAGAAGGTAGATAAAGATGTGTTATATATGGATACTGATAGTCTCATTTATATAGTAAGAGCTGGAGGCATAAAATTACCTCTTGGGGATTATTTCGGCGAGTTAAAAAATGAAATAGATAATGTAGGTCCCAATGCATATATTAATGAATTTTGTAGCGGCGGGACCAAAAATTATGCGTACGAGGTATTCAGCGGAGGTACAACAAAGACCTGTTGTAAGGTGAGGGGAATTACTCTAAATAGTGAAACAATGAAAATTGTGAATTTCGAACAAATTAGAAATATGGTTCGGAATGATGCCCCTCCTGTAAGTGTGTCAAACCCTTGCAAAATTGCTCGCTCAAAAGACATCAAAATTATCAGCAAAGAGGAAACGAAAACCTATCAATTGGTACACACAAAACGCAAAAGAGTTGAAGGAAGTTATGATACAGTGCCTTATGGTTTTAAGAGAAATAGACTATTGTAAAAAAGAATAAGTTGTGTAAATAGATAATTATGGATAAAAAACAACTTTTAAGTTCTTTCTACTTCATCGATGATTCCACCGATCTTTGTGTATATTTGAAATATAGTAGTGATTATAAATTTTATGTGTTTATAAAATTACGCATTGTTAATGAATGTATTGTGTTATCAATTAATGAATGGTCCAGGTTTTTATCATATTCCATGTATATAAATGATTATTTTAGAGAAGGTGAGAATGCAACTGAATACGCACTAAGTGAGAAAACGAAAGTAATACTTGACGCTAATAATGACGATGATAATTTAATGTATATTTGTGCAAATGATGATAATAGTAGAGTTGAAATAGATTTTTCTACATGGAAAAAAATATGTTACTATTTCCCATGTATTGATGAAGCAATTTCTTCATGTTGTACACTTGCTCCTCTAATAAGTAAATATCTATATGAATGTGTTGTGAAGGGTAAATTTTCTAAAGTTACTTTTGTTGAAGATACTGTCACAGCAAATCGTATTCAACTAGAATTAGTTTCTATGTTATTGGGTGATTGATAAATATTTTATTTTTTTGAAGAAATATAAAATAGAGAGAAAATGGAGTTTCGACATCCTTTCACTTGCATTATTGCAAGCCCCACTGGGTGTGGTAAATCATATTTTGTAAAAGAGTTTTTAAAACATTATGCCGAAAAATGGAAAAATATAGTATGGTGTTATGGTGAGTGGCAACCTCTGTATGAAACTCTATCCTCAGGTTGTACATTTAAAGAAGGGCTCCCCAAAATAGATGATTTTTCAGCACAAGCTGGCCCACATCTTGTAATTATTGATGATTTAATGCGAGAATGTGATACACGAATTGTTGACTTTTTTTCTAAAGGTAGCCACCACCGAAATTTAAGTGTTATTTTTATAACACAAAATATGTTTCATCAAGCTAAAGGTATGCGAGATATATCATTAAATTGCCATTATATAATATGTTTAAAAACCCCAGACACCAGGGTCAAATTAATAATCTAGCACGACAATTATATCCTGGTAACACAAAATTTGTACAGGAGGCCTATCAGGACGCAACACGAGATTCTCATAGTTATTTGGTTTTTGATTTAAAACAGAGCACTCCCGACGAACATCGTGTTCGAACAAAAATTTTCCCCTCAGATTCTTACAATTATGTTTATGTACCAGTAAAAAGATAATATCAATAACTGATATATTTTAATACTCAATTTTAGTATAATAGCTACAAAGAAAAATGATTAGCAAAGAGAGTGCACATTTACTAAAACTTTTAGCAAAGGCAAAACATAAAGTACGCCAAGCAATTTTACAAAATGCTGATCTCGATTAATTCGCTCTATTTGTGAATGTTCCTATAACGTATTACAAGGAAATGTTCCGTTAAATAAAAAAGAGAAAAATAGATGAAAAAGATATAGAAAGGAATTGAGGTATTTAGCGAAAAAAGGTCCATCATTAAAACAAAAGAAAAAACGAATTGTACAAAAAGGTGGGTTTCTTACTGCTTTGCTTGCACCTATTATTGGAGGTATACTATCTACTTTAATTAAATAATTATGCAGCATGCACAAAAGCTTGTTTTAATTGCACCGGAAAAATTGCACCAATATCAAACTATATCTAATTTAGATGATGAGATGAAAAATATTTTAAATAATAAAAATATGAGTGTTGAAGAAAAATGGATACGCTATAAAGAGGTGTTACAAAAATATTTACACATTGTACAAAAACCTACTGCAACAACATCAACTAGTGTTGGTACTAAGAAGGAGGAGGAGGAGGAGGAGGACGATGAAATACTATCTACTCTCCCCGAAAATTATCTGCGTAAAGCAAGACCTTTATTACGTAGATTAAAACAAAATTCCAACATTCATTGGGATGACAATGGTAATGTTAATATTTATAATAAATTAATTCCTGGAGCTAATATAGTAGATCTAATAGCAGATTTTGTCAGGTGTCGCAAGAAAAATATTCCCCCTACAGATTGGGAACCCTTTGCTGTACTGTTAGCAAAATCCAATATACCTTTAGAGTATAAGTAGTAGTGGTCCCGTTATCCCCGAATGACTCATCCTCACTCTCTTTTATGACCGGGATATTTGAAATTTGTTCCCTTTTACGGCTAAGATGAGTGCTTTGGCACCTCGATTCTGATTGGCTGAGAGAGGTCACGTGACTTTAGGCCCCGCCCACGCGGGAAATTCAAATTTCCAGGTCACGTGGTATGACGTCATGAGTCATCCTGCGGGGAAATCCCTCACCAGAGATTTTTGAAATTCGTTCCCTTTTACGGGTAAGATGAGTGCTTTGATACTTGATTCTGATTGGTTGACAAATGTCACGTGATCTTAGACCCCGAGATATTTGAAATTCGTTCCCTTTTATGGGTAACATGAGTGCTTTGGTACCACGATGATGATTGGCTGACAGAGGTCACGTGATCTTAGGCTTTGGGACTTTTTTTAAAAAAAAATTGTTCTCTTTTACGGGTAAGATGAGTGCTTTGATACCTGATTCTGATTGGTTGACAGATGTCACGTGATCTTAGACTCTAGGATATTTCAAATTTGGGTATCCTCTTTGATGAGTACTTTGCTACCTCGATTCTGATTGGCTGATAGAGGTTACATGATCTTAGACCCGCTACACGGTGAACAGGTCACATGGTATGGCGTCATGTTTTACCCTTGCGGGGAAATTCATCACTAATTCGTTTTCTTTTACGGGTAAGATGAGTGCTTTGGTACCTTGATTCTAATTGGCTGATAGAGGTCACGTGATCTTAGGTCCTAGGATTTTTTAAATTATGGTATCAATTTTGATGTTTACTTTGGTACTACGATACTGATTGTCTGATAGAGGTCACATGATTTTAGACCCGCCACACAGTGAACAGGTTACATGGTATAACGTGTGGAAATCCCTCACTCATTTGTTTCATTTTATGTGTAAGATGAGTACTTTGGTACCACGATTTTGATTGGGTTGATAGAAGTCACATGATCTTAGCCCCCAGCCCATGCGGGAAATTCAGAGTGATATGATGGCGATCCACCCTTGACCAGAGATTTTAGAATTACGTTCCCTTTTATTGTTACTGTACTGAAGTTCATCTTAAATATTATCGTTTCCTTTTATGTGCAAGATGGCTGTTACCTTGTATGTTTACGTATGAAGATCCTGTACTTGAATTAGCGTGTCTCTAAAAGGATACATTTATTCTCTAATGATGAAAGAGGGTCCCGTTCTTGTCGCATGTCGATTTCTTATAACACATTGTTGTAGTTTAAGCGATTTTTAAACGCTCAGCGTTTTATTGCTCAGTAAGCACTTCATTAATGGAAACAGTGCTGCCAGATTTTTTTTTACCTAAACTGCTCCGATTCTTTTCGAAACGGTTCCGCAGAGTGCAAGAAATTTTAAACTAACATTTTTTCGAACTAAAAAAAATTGTAACAAAAATTTTAAACAAAAATTTTCAAACAAAAAATTTTCGAACTAAAAATTTTGAAACAAAAATTTCAAAAAAAATTCGAACTAAAAAATTTAAACAAATTTTTCGAAAAAAAATTTTAAACAAAACTTTCGAACTAAATTTTCAAATCAAAAAATTTTCGAACTAATTTTTTTTTAAATTTTCGAACCCAAAAAAATTTCGAACAAAAAGTTTCAAACAAAATTTTCAAATCAAAATTTTTTCGACCCAAAAATTGAAACAAAAAAATTTTGAACTAAACCAATTTTTAAAAAACAAGTTTCGAACTAAAGATGTAAATCACATCTAAAAATTTTCAAATCAAACTTTTTATCGAACTAAACTTTTAAAATTTTCGAACTAGAAATTTAAACCAAGTTTAAGAAAAATCCTAAGAAATGTTTCTCCAGGAATCGAACTCAGGTCTTTCAAACCAAAGACGTGTATGCTAACCGCTTAGCTATGAATGAATTCGGTTTTAATCGCACTTGGTGGGTTTCGAACCATGGTTCTTGAAAAGGATACACTTATACTTTAAGAAAATAAATCTGACAGTGTAACGCTTCCGTTCGTGGATTAAAATAAAATGCTGATAGACTTCTTTGTGTGTTGACATAGAAGCACATATGATTGAAAATGCAAACGTCAGCGGATCGTATTACTTTAGTTTTACTACGAACGTGTCAGCATGATTCATGAAAAAAAAAGAAAAAGTGATATTTTCTTACGGACTATGAGGAAAATGAAATGTCACAATTTAAGACAGGTAGTGACATGATCCTGGCAGAAAGCATTTTGGGATGATGTCATGATCGGAATTGCGATACTAGATGTTGTAACTATTGAGAAACATGAATGACGTCACGATCGATTGTTACACATCGTTTTGGTTCGTGATTCATGCCAAAAGCAGCGAGCGTTTTGATTGGTTCGTTGTGATGTCATTTTATAAATTTCCTCGTTTCTGATTGGTTGATGATGACATCGTTTTCGCAGCGACCTAAATAAAAATCTAAATTTCATTTTTCAAATCCTACACCGCTCTCAACTATCAAGTGAGAAGGTCTACTTTTAAAAGTGTCTTCATTTAAGTTTTACTGCACCGACTTTTTGTTCATTGAATTTAAGGTAAGTTCAGTGAGATTTTATTTTTCACACAAGATTCGAAAATTATTTTTATTTTATATTTGTGGGAGGATCACGAATACAATGTTTTACTTTTAGTACGAAATATTTAGACTATGAAGGAATTAGTGGAATGGGAAAGTGGGAGTACGAATCAGGAACCCCCACACATTAAAACTAAGCACGATAAATGATATGGTTTGTTTATTTTGGTTTAGCGTCCCTTCAGCTTAATGTTGAATGTGAACTCCCGTCGGGAATTGAACCATGGTCAAAGATGTGTGCGCTTAGTTTTGAAAATAATGCATTACAAAATTTCAGAAACTATGCCTGAGAATAATATTGTTCGATACCCTTTGAAACCATTGTTTTAGTTTAGCGCCCCTTCAGCTTAACGTGATATTCGAACAACCACCCGGGATTGAACCTGGGTCAGAGGTGTGTACGTCAACTATTTAGCTTAGTTTTGAAAAGAATGTATGATAACGCATGAGAATAATACATTTCAAAAAAGGCTTGACAGCGATCCGATGTGAAAAGCAAACCCCACCGAAGATTGAACCAGAGCCTTCCACGTTAGAAGCATGTACGCTAACCGCTTAAATAAAAAAGAGTGCATGAATATTTGGTTAAAAGATTTACGCTATACAGATTTTGTTTTGACAATTACGTATGTGTATCGTTAATGCTTGGTGAATCTCTTCAACTTGCAAACGCATCATTTAAAGGTCGTTGTGAGTGGAAAAATGCTTACGCGTACTT
This sequence comes from Thermobia domestica, assembly GCF_964235325.1. Classification (NCBI taxonomy): domain Eukaryota; kingdom Metazoa; phylum Arthropoda; class Insecta; order Zygentoma; family Lepismatidae; genus Thermobia; species Thermobia domestica. The sequence continues at coordinate 180,901,236 of NC_137458.1, read as the reverse complement.
TGTCACATCTCAGTACTGATGAAACGTTCATTCATTTCATGCATTCTTTTTATCACTATAGAATGGTAGGTCAGTTAAATGCTGATGTAATGGTCTCGAGTTTGACAGCAATAAAACATTCATTTCAGTAACATAATTATTTAAAAAAAACTTTGATTTCTAGTACGCGTGCTTTCATAATGAGACTCTGAACGTCACCGCCAGGAATCAAACTCAGGACCTTTACATGAATTACTTAGTTAATTATTTATCATGAATGTTATGATTTCCTGTTTATCAGGTGATTAAGATTTTTCTTTCTTCTTTTCTTTTGTAGTAAATTCACGCTGCTCAATTCCTTTTTCCATTACACATTTATCGCAATTGTACCTGTTTGTTTGTTTTCATTTTTAACCATGGCCAAATCGGGTTTTACTGTTCGCAATGAAATCACTCGTCATTATAGACGATTTAACATTGAGGGCAGAATGCTCGAAATTCAATTCAACGCACCGCCCGTAGGAACCGATATTATCCAATACGTGCATAATAGTTTCCAAGCAATGCTGGACCATTTGTTAGCCAATGTCGACGATGAGGCGATGGTTGGTTTATCCGTAATATCGCCACGCAACACGAATAAACCATTTTGGGTGAGTTTTCGCCAAGCACGAAACCTAACACTGGAAACGATGTGGGCCTCGTTCGAAAGAGTTTTACAAAGTAACAATGCATTTCTCCTGCACGAGCCATTCACCGTTCATTTTCATCGTGTCGATATTCCACGTGGCTATGGCGGTGGTTTGCGGCAAGGAGTACTTCAAAATGAAGAATTATTACGAAGCAAGCGAGGGATTGTACGTGTAAAAAATCAAGATTCAAGGTGTCTGGCGTACGCCCTTGTTATTGCTATTGGTCTGAAGGCATACAAGAATGTAGATGTGCAACGTTATAAGCAGTATCAACGCCAATCGAAATATGTTGTGGACGATGAAGTGAATGCGTTATGTTCAAATGCAGGAGTCAATTTGGATCATGGTGCCAGTGTAAATGAAATACGACAATTCCAGTCATACCTCAAAGAATATAAAATTACAGTCTATACCAGTTTCACAGGCCATGATATCATGTACGAGGGACCCAACGACGAAAATCGCACTCCCATAAATTTAATTTGTTTGGCTGGCCATTTTGATATCATACAATCTTTAACTGCTTGTTTTGCAACCAAGTTCTACTGTGAAGCGTGCCATAAAAAATATGATCAGCGTAACAGACATGTGAAAAATTGTCCTATAACGTGCTCCAAATGCTTACAGAGACCTCTATGGGACAAGAACCAAACGTCGATATTGTGCAACGACTGCAATCGTCAATTTTACGGCGAAGAATGTTTTAACAATCATCGTAATGTTCCATATCATCAAGGGGAACCTGTATGCAAAATGGTGAAGCAATGTACTAGATGCTACAGAGTATATTCTTTTCTACGAAGTGGACAACGCATTCATGATTGTAATGAGATGTTTTGCAATGTTTGTAAGAAGATTGTTCCAGGATCGCATCAATGTTTTATGCTTCCTGATCGCCAATGCTTGAAACCTGGTGTTCCTTCACTCATGCACGCAAAGAAAGCCTTGTTGATATTCTATGATATAGAATCTATGCAGGACACGAATATTGGCGATAATACGTATGTACACGTTCCAAATTTATTGGTTGCACAACAAGTATGTTATGCATGTGTTGAAAACGATAATATCGAGCTGTCTTGCAGTACGTGTGGTCAGCGCCAGCATATTTTCCAAGGAGACGATCCAGTTTATGATTTTCTCCAGTACTTGCGGGAACGTCGTCCCAATATAAATAGGATTTTCTGTCTCGCTCACAACTCGAAGGGCTACGATGGACATTTTATTCTAAAGACCATGGTCGAACAATGTCAATGGAGGCCTGACGTCATATTAAATGGGACCAAGATACTGAGTTTAACGTTGAATAATCAGACGTTCATTGACTCGTTGAACTTCCTACCTATGGCATTAAGTAAATTGTCAAAAGCGTTCAATTTACCCGCAACCAAAGGCTACTTCCCGCATTTCTTCAACACCAAAGAAAATCAATCGTATATTGGACCACTTCCAGAAACGAAGTATTATGGTGCAAATGAAATGAGCGTCGAAGACAGGAACAAGTTCATGCAGTGGTATAACGATCATCGTAATGACACGTTTGATTTCCAGAAGGAAATTCTCAAGTATTGTATTCAAGATGTCAATGTACTACGACAAGCATGCGTTTCGTTTATGACGTCATTTGAAGCAGAAACCAAAGTGAATCCCTTCTTGGAGACGATAACGATTGCCAGTGCTTCCAATTTAGTATTCCGCCGGAATTTCCTCAAACCCAACACCATTGGAATTCTACCGGCACATGGCTATCGATGGAGAAGTACCCAATCGATCGCTGCAATGCAATGGCTGGCCTACATTGAAAAAACCGAAGGAAAACAAATCTTACATGCGGCCCGACAAAAAGAAGTGTTTATTGCGGGATTCCATGTTGATGGCTACTACCAAGATCCTGAGACGTTAGAGGAGCACGTCTATGAGCATGCCGGCTGTTTTTATCACGGATGTAAAGTGTGTATTACTACAGGCCGTAATCAGCCCATCTACGGCAATCCAGAAGACACCATGGAATTCCGTTATGAACGAACGCAACGAAAAAAATGCAAGACTGCGTGAATTGGGGTACATTGTACATGAAATGTGGGAGTGCGAATTTAAACAGTTCTTGAAACAAAATCCAACAATGGCGACGTATCTGAAGAATCATCCGTACATGAACCGTAGACCATTAAATCCAAGAGATAGCTTTTTTGGAGGAAGGACCAATTGCGTGAAATTATACCACCAAGTCGATGAAAAAGCAGGAGAAGTAATAAAATATTTCGATATTGTTTCGCTTTATCCTTACATAAATAAGTGTGCTAAATACCCTGTAGGACATCCTAGAATTTATTTACAGGGTGATGAAAATATACCACCAATAAATAAAGTCAATGGTCTGATCAAAATGCCGATATTACCAAGTCGCCATCTTTATCATGGTCTCCTGCCTTACCGATGCAACAAGAAACTACTCTTTCCACTGTGTGCTGCTTGTGCCGAAAAAATGAACCCAGACCCTACAGCAACGTGTACGCACAACGATCAGGAGCGGTGCCTCACTGGAACATGGGTATCATATGAAATACAGAAAGCAATAGAATTAGGATATCAACCGGTGGAAATTTTTGAAATTTGGGATTATGACATTGAACAATATGATCCCATCACGAAAACAGGTGGCTTGTTCACGGAATATATCAATACGTTTTTGAAATCGAAAATGGAAGCGTCTGGCTGGCCCAGTTCCTGTGTGACCGAAGAAGACAAATCAAAATTTATACAAACCGTCCTGGAGCGTGAAGGTATTGCATTGGATCCGACCAAAATTGAAAATAATCCTGCACGAAGAAGTTTATCTAAGGTTTGTCTTAATTCTCTATGGGGAAAACTTTCTCAGCGTTCAAACTTTAGCCAGACCACAATTATTGATCGGCCGGAAGAATTTTATGAAAAACTCACTTCCCCCGACATTAAACTCCATCAGATTGTACCCATCAATGATACGATGTTATATGCGTTCTGGGAGTACAATGAACATGTGCCTGTTCAAAACCGAAACACCAATGTCGTGTTAGGTGCATTTACAACATGTCAGGCACGTCTGGAACTGTACAAGTACCTGGAAATGTTGCAGGAACGTGTTTTATATTTCGACACGGATTCTGTGATATTTACAGAAAAGCCGGGGGAGCCAACCATTGAACCTTCTACGTACTTGGGATGCTTATCGGATGAGATGGAGTCTTATGGACAATGAGCGTACATCAAGACATTTGTTAGTGGAGGACCAAAAAATTACAGCCTAGAAATATACAATCCAGATACCAACATCACCAGCTACATATGTAAAATTAGAGGATTTACATTAAACTACAATGCAGGACAGCAATTAAATTTCAACACGCTAAAAGAAATGATTACAAATCAATGCCGTGGACAAGTCACCATTACTATCCCCATAAGATATGCAGGACCAAAGACCATACCATCGTCACACGCAAAGAAGAAAAAATGTACAGCATCCAGTACACAAAACGTCGATTTAAAGAACTCAATTCTTATGATACGGTTCCGTACGGGTACGTTAAAAAACAGAAGTTGGAACTGGAAAAAGAAGAAGATGAAGAAAAAACTGTAAACACCCAATAAGGCCGCCATTTCTTTTTTCCTTTTTCCTTTTTCCCCTCCTTAACCACAAAGCAGCAACACCAAGAAGAAGAAAAAAAAACGCAGTACCCAGAAGAGTTCATAAACACCAACAGCACCATCAGTGGAACAAATGTAGTCATCTCGTACCTAAGGAGGAACCTTGACCATAAAGCAGCAACACCAAGAAAAATGCAGTACCCAGAAGAGTTCATAAACCTCCATCAGTGGAAGAAATGCTGTCATCTCGTAACCGAGGAGGAAGATGGAACAAAATACATCCATCCTTTACGAGTAAGTTTTATTTCTCTCTTATCAATATTGACTCGTTTTTATTGTTTCAGAAAAAAAAGAAACTCATAAAGTAATCCATTGTTTCTTCTTTTTCTTTACAGGATTCGAAGATTATGACACGTCCAAAATATTCATTATATAGATCGTGCATTTATTATGTTAACCACCTTGTATGAGAAGAGCACATACCTTTCGTTAAAATACAACAAGTTGAAAAAAAATGTTTTATTATTTCTTGAAACCTTGAACACTTATTTTCAAATCATGGTAATCTTCAAAATTTAAGGTGGAAAATATATCCAAAATTTGGTTTACATGATTTCATTCGAAAAAAATTATTTGAAAATTTAGCCCAAAATTTGATTTTTAATTTAGTTCGAAAAAAAATTTGATTTGAAAATTTTTAGATGTGGTTTACATTTTTAGTTCGAAACTTGTTTTTAAAAATTGGTTCGAAATTTTTTTGGAATTTTTTTTGGTTCGAAAATTTTGTAATTTTTGTTTCAAAATTTTTAGTTCGAAAATTTTGTTTGAAACTTTTTGTTTGAAAATTTTTTTTGGTTCGAAAATTTTTAGTAACAATTTTTTTTTGTTCGAAAATTTTTAGTTTTGAAATTTTTTTTTAGTTCGAAGAATTTTTAGTTTGAAAATTCTTGCACTCTGCGGAACCGTTTCGAAAAGAATCGGAGCAGTTTAGGTAAAAAAATCTGGCAACACTGTTTCCATTAATGAAGTGCTTACTGAGCAATAAAACGCTGAGCGTTTAAAAATCGCTTAAACTACAACAATGTGTTATAAGAAATCGACATGCGACAAGAACGGGACCCTCTTTCATCATTAGAGAATAAATGTATCCTTTTAGAGACACGCTAATTCAAGTACAGGATCTTCATACGTAAACATACAAGGTAACAGCCATCTTGCACATAAAAGGAAACGATAATATTTAAGATGAACTTCAGTACAGTAACAATAAAAGGGAACGTAATTCTAAAATCTCTGGTCAAGGGTGGATCGCCATCATATCACTCTGAATTTCCCGCATGGGCTGGGGGCTAAGATCATGTGACTTCTATCAACCCAATCAAAATCGTGGTACCAAAGTACTCATCTTACACATAAAATGAAACAAATGAGTGAGGGATTTCCACACGTTATACCATGTAACCTGTTCACTGTGTGGCGGGTCTAAAATCATGTGACCTCTATCAGACAATCAGTATCGTAGTACCAAAGTAAACATCAAAATTGATACCATAATTTAAAAAATCCTAGGACCTAAGATCACGTGACCTCTATCAGCCAATCAGAATCAAGGTACCAAAGCACTCATCTTACCCGTAAAAGAAAACGAATTAGTGATGAATTTCCCCGCAAGGGTAAAACATGACGCCATACCATGTGACCTGTTCACCGTGTAGCGGGTCTAAGATCATGTAACCTCTATCAGCCAATCAGAATCGAGGTAGCAAAGTACTCATCAAAGAGGATACCCAAATTTGAAATATCCTAGAGTCTAAGATCACGTGACATCTGTCAACCAATCAGAATCAGGTATCAAAGCACTCATATTACCCGTAAAAGAGAACAATTTTTTTTAAAAAAAAAGTCCCAAAGCCTAAGATCACGTGACCTCTGTCAGCCAATCATCATCGTGGTACCAAAGCACTCATGTAACCCATAAAAGGGAACGAATTTCAAATATCCCGGGGTCTAAGATCACGTGACATTTGTCAACCAATCAGAATCAAGTATCAAAGCACTCATCTTACCCGTAAAAGGGAACGAATTTCAAAAATCTCTGGTGAGGGATTTCCCCGCAGGATGACTCATGACGTCATACCACGTGACCTGGAAATTTGAATTTCCCGCGTGGGCGGGGCCTAAAGTCACGTGACCTCTCTCAGCCAATCAGAATCGAGGTGCCAAAGCACTCATCTTAACCGTAAAAGGGAACAAATTTCAAATATCCCGGTCATAAAAGAGAGTGAGGATGAGTCATTCGGGCGAACGCGGGTCCCTACTACTGTATATAGGTAACCCACAGCGTATAGAATATATTCGTAAGCTGACATCATCATCTGCCGCTGCTGCTGATCCAAAACAGGAAGAAGAAGAGGAGGAAGGGGAGGAGGAGGAGCCACCACGTAAACGTAAAGTTCTCAACAGATGGCGTGATTATAAAATATGAAGAAGCTGGCCGATATTTATTATAACCCTTCACACCCTGCCTCGTTTTCAACTGCTACGTCATTATGGAGAGCTGTGAAGAAATATATTCCTTTACACAAAGTGCAACAGTGGGTAAAAAACAGTCGACTTATACTCTGCATAAGCCAGTACGTAAAAAGTTTCCACGTAATCCCTATTTAGTGTTCAATATTGACGATCAGTGGCAAGCTGATTTAAACGATATGCACAGTCTGCAGAAGTATAATGATGGCAATAGGTATATTTTAACTGTGGTTGATTTGTTTAGTCGTTATCCATGGGCTGTGCCTGTACGTACAAAAACTGGTGAAAACATTATAAAAGCATTTAAGCAAATATTTGCATCTACCCGGCGTAGACCCTTACGTCTACAAACAGATAAAGGTACAGAGTTTGTTAATAAACCATTTCAGTTATACTTAAAAAAGCAAAATATTAAATTCTTCACAACACAAAACTCCGATATTAAGGCAAGTGTGGTGGAACGTTTTAATCGAACTCTTAAAGAACGAATGTGGAAATATTTTACAGCAAAGAAGACTTACCGATACATAGATGTGCTATCGAAACTTGTTCAGGCGTATAATTCTAGACCCCATAGAGCTCATCAATTACCACCCGCCAGTGTGAACCAGGACACTTTTCAACAAGTTTGGAATAAATTAATAAAACCGATGCCTCATACTAACATTGCAAAATATAAAAAAGGTGATACTGTACGCATTACTAAAGCAAAACGTCATATTGAAAAAGGGTACAAAGAAAAGTGGACTGTAGAAATATTTAAAATAAAACAGGTGATACATAAGGAAAAGAAAGTGGTTTATGTGGTGGAGGACTTAAATGGTGAAGTAATTGATGGTACATTTTACGAAGAGGAATTACAAGGAGTGCCTCTGCCGAAACTTTATGAAATAGACGAAATTTTAGAAGTTAAATGTAAACGTGTACTTGTTCGTTGGCAGGGGTACCCCCTTCCTTTAATTCATGGATTCCTGTGTCGCATTTGAAAAACATTTAGCCACAATACAATATTATAATTGACTGTTATATTTGTGTATATAGGAAAAAAATAATAATGAATGATCCATACTTTAAATATTATACGCATCAAGCAGGAAGTGGTTATAACGTGTATAGGGGTGCACCATATCAAGAAGGTTATGGTATTGGAAGTTTTTTAGGTGGTTTATTTCGAAGTGTATTTCCGTTAATTAAACAAGGAGCAAAAACTGTTGGTAAAGAATTGTTACGTACAGGAATTAATGTAGCTGGAGATGTAATAGGTGATAATAGACCTATTGACGAAGCTTTAACATCGCGTTGGCAAGAAGCTAAAAATAATTTAAAAACTAAAGCTCAAAATAAAATAAATCAAGTGTTGGAAGGATCTGGAAGAAGAAAACGAAGAAAAGTTCATTTTGCAAAGACTGGTGGTAAAAAGAAAAGGAAGAGGGAGAGTGATATTTTTGATTAATATGGAACAGACTAGCTTTTATCTTACATTACCGAGTAACAGTTCTATGCAGTATTTTCCACAAAATACTTTGTCATGTTATACTACCAAATTATATCATCCATTGGTGCTAGAGAAAGGTGAGTGGGAGACGGCAGTTGTTGAAGTACATTATACAAATTCATTTCAGAATGTTTCCAAATATACTAATAATATTTATTACCGTCTCATGAATACAAAAAACTGGAACATAACTAAAATCTTACCAGGACACTATTATAATGTTGATGATATTCTATCTCAAATTAATCATAAAAGTGATATATTAAATTTACAATTAAAAGTTAAAGCATCAGTAAAACGAATCGAAGTCAGTAGAGTAATAAAAGATCAAGAGAGGCATATAGAAGTACGTCTATCTCCTGAACTAGCCAGAATACTAGGCTTTGATCACATACAACAAGAAGATATTGCAGTTGTGCATCATGCTCGTTATCCACCTGATTTACAAAAATCGCTACCTACACTTATGTATATTTACAGCGACATTGTAGAGCCACAAATGGTGGGTGACACCGTAGCTCCATTGTTACGTATTATAAATACAAATATTACAGAGTATGGTATTAATAATGTACATATTTTTGACAATCCTCACTATGTCCCCGTGCAGCGTAAACAATTTGATCAAATTATTATTGATTTAAGAGATAGTACAGGTAATCCACTTCCTTTCCAACATGGCAGTGTATGTGTAAAATTACATTTTCGCAAACGTAATACGATATTATAAATTTTACCATGTGTGAATATTAATAGTAAGAAAAAAGAGAAAAATGCAGTGTGAGTGTATGAAATCAGAATTAGATTTATTTGCTGGTTTACCACTCAAACCAGTATTATAGGTAATAAAATAGTTCCATATAAGCCTGTGGCTTCGATAACTGATAATGCACCAATAGAATTTGTTGTCCCCGGCCATGGGGATGACTATATAGACTTACCGCACAAAATGTTTTATATTAAAGGTAAAATTACTAAATCAGATGGTTCTAATTTAACTTCTGCCGATAAGAAAATCGTCCCTGTAAATGATTTTCTCAATGCAATGTTCAGTGAATTGCAATTATATTTAAATAATCAACTTATTTCCTAGTCTTCACATATATCTCCATATCGATCATATATTGAAAAACTACTAAATTATAATGCTGAAGCTAAATCAACGCATCTTCAAACATCAATGTGGTTTAAAGATACGGCAGGGCATATGGACAGTGTGGCCGATAGTAATGTAGGATTTAAACAACGTTTTCTTCTCACTACTTTAAGTCAGTCATTTGAACTATTGGGTTATATTCATGCTGATATATTTAATCAGGAGAAATTTCTACTGAATGGTGTACAACTGCGCATTAAACTTATTCCAGCTAAACCTACATTTTGTCTAATGGGTGACGCAGATGCTGATGGAAAAGTTGTAATTACAGATGCAACATTGCTTGTGAAAAAGGTTGATGTGTCGCCGGCCGTTAAAATAGCACAAAATAAAGTATTACAAAATCCTAAATTTAGAATAAAATATCCTATAACAAAAGTGCAGGTGTAGACAGAAACTCTGCCACAAGGAATTATGGATAGTACACTTCCAGATCTGTTTTCAGGCATAGTGCCTAAACGTATTATTATCGGATTTGTTAGTAATACTGCTTTTAATGGTACTTATCAGACAAATCCGTTCAATTTTCAACATTTTAATATGTCATTTTTTACATTGTATGTTGATGGAACGCCTGTGCCATCCAAACCACTACAACCTGATTTTGATAATAAGTTATATATACAAGCATATTCCACGTTATTTACAGGTTCAGGTATTTATTATTCTAATCAAGGTAATAATATTTCACTCGCCGAATATTCTAATGGTTATACTCTACTGGTGTTTGATTTAACTCCCGATTCTAGTGCTAGTGCTGCATTTCATACTAGTCCGCAACGGCAAGGAAGTGTACGCCTAGAAGTTCATTTTAAAGAAGCATTGCCATCTCCTGTAACAGCGATTATTTACGGTGAATTCTCCTCAGAATTAGAAATTGATTTCCAGAGAAGAATATATATTAATTAAAGAAAAAAATGTTAAATACACTTGAACTTTATGAGGCGCTACAACAAAATCTGCCTAAAAACCATTTTATTGGAGTATATGCTGCAGATGAACTACCGCTGTTTATTCATACATTTCCAGCAGTCATAATAATAAATACACATTCTAGTGATAAGTCTGGGGAACATTGGGTTGCTGTTTATATAACTAATATGCGTGTGGGGGAGTATTTCGATAGCTATGGTATTCCACCTTATATACATCATCATATAAGGTTTTTAAAACGAAACTGTCTGTATTATACATGGAATAAAAGACGAATTCAAGGTGATTTATCTCAATTTTGTGGACATTATTGTTTTTTATATCTAACATGCCGTGCGTCTGGTTATTCACTACGCAATTTCTTAAACAAATTCTCATTTACCACTATTGATGCTAATGATATTATGCTCTATTCATTTATGAGATGGTCACTGGCGCGAGATTAAGTTCTCCGTAAACCATGGTCACTGGCGCGAGATTAAGTTCTCCGTAAACCATGTATGTGTGATGGTCCCTGGCGCGAGATTAAGTTCTCCGTAAACCATGTATGTGTGTTGGTGGTTGACATGAGATTATATATGAGTGTGTGTGAATAACCAGACGTCGTTATTTTTTTAAAAACTCTGCTAAAATGTCTACAAATGAATAACCTAACCTTTTAACTCCGCCATTGCCGGTCCCAAGCCCTGGATGAGAAAGGAGGAGGGAAGGTTCTAACAGAACGAGTACTTATGCTATGTTCAATTAGGGGTGGAAAAAAGAGAACAAATCTTATGTATTATCTGCTATGTTCCAATAGGGGTTGGAAATGAATACACCCTTATTATGTTACGTATTCTTATCTGTTATCTGCTCTGCTGTGTGTTACGTAGTCTGATGTTCATAGGGGTTTTAAAAGGGAATGAATCTTATGTATTCTCTGGTCTGCTGTGTGTTGGTAGTCTCAGTGTAATTTCTGCTATGTTCAATTAGGGGTGGAGAAAATGAATACACCCCCTGTGCTATGTCCGTAGGTTGGAAAATAAGCCATACTCTTGTGTTAGATCTGCTATGTAATCTGTGCTATGTTTTAATAGGGGTTGGAAAATAAGCTCATAAAAGGGAATGAATACACCCCTAAACTGAAGGTGGTTGTGTTTATTATCTGCTCTGCTATGTGTTCGTAACTTGAAAACGAATACACCCTGCTATGTGTTCGTAGGGGTTGAAACGAGTACACCCCTAAAATACTGTGTGTTCATAGTCTCTGCTATGTTAAAATAGGGGTTGGAAAATAAGCCATGCTCTTTTATTAACTGTGCTTTGTATTATCTGCTCTGCTGTGTGTTCATTGTCTCAGTGTAATTTCTGCTATGTTAAAATAAGGGTTGGAAAACGAGTTCACCCCTAAACAGTGCTCATAAAAGGGAACGAGTTCACCCCCTTAAAAGTGCTCATAAAAGGGAATGAATACACCCCTAACATGGAGGTCGTAAAAGATCATGGGTGGACGGGGCGTGGGTCATAGCGTATCGTGAGACAGTGGAAAATTGAGTCCTTGCTCTCAGGAGGCCATGGAAAAAAGGCGATTTTTCAGCTACCGGTTTTCAAGTGCCGCCCACCTACTTATACATAAAATTTTGACGCTTTTTACACTTCAGATGCAAAAATCAACAGATATGCCGGGGCTACAGCTTCTCTAATTATCCTATTAAAACTTTTTATGGTGCGTTTTGTAGGGCAAAGTGGAAGCTTTCAGGTAGTGGTACGTTTGTTTCAATGTAGCCAGCAAGAGGGTAATGATAGAGAGGAAAAGGGAAAATTTCCGAATTTTTCACCTAAAATTGGGAATTAATTGTTTTGGCTGGAAATACTGCCATCAGACAGACGAAAACTATCTTAAAATAAACGCTAGTACTCCAAGAATATATTCTATAAGTATCATGGCGACATCTAACAAAGTAAGCATGAAATTAAGAAAAAAAATCTCATTCTACCTCAGAAATTCACCATTATCTTACCATTTCCAGACATGGTTTATTATAAATCTCAACTGTACTTCTCCTAATTATTCTTGTGAAACTTTTTATGGTGCGCTGTGTAGGCTAAGGACGAAGCTTTTAGACACTGGTACATTTGGTCGAGTGTAGCCCACAAGAGGGAAATAATACAAACAAAAAAGGGATTTTTTTTAAAAAAATTGCCCCTAAAATCTGGAATTAAATTTTCTGCAGCTGGCAACACTGCTATCAGACTCACACAAACTATCTTAAAATAAGATTTGGTATCCTTATAATATATCCTACAAGTATTGTGACGATATCTAATAAAGCAAGCATATCAATAAAAAAATATCTCATTCTACTTTTAAAAAATCACAGTTATCTTTCCAATTAGAGAACAAGGTCTAGTGTAAACCTCAACTGTACTTCCCCTAATTATCCTATTGAAACATTCTATAGTGTGTTGTGTAGGGCAAAGACGAGACTTCCAGACACTTGTACGTTTGTTCCGGTGTAGCCAACAAGAGAGAAATAATAGAGACAAAACAGATAAGTTTCCCAAAATTTCTCCCTAAAATCTGGAATTAAAATTTTCTGTAGCTGGCAACACTGCTACCACACAGACACAAACTATCTTAAATTAAACATTAGTACACCACTAATGTATCCTACAAGTATTATGGCGATATTTAAGGAACAAAGCTTCTATTTACAAAAATATATATTACGGTAAACAGAAAAGTTGGGAAAAACTAGAATAATCAAGGGTTAGAACCTAAATATGAATTTTTCGTGCGCCCCCTAATTACCCCATTGTAACGATCTGTACTTGCGTTTATTAAGTAAGGACAAATGTTGGATTGGCGTAAGTTGACTTGCACTCGAACGTATAGGTACGGATTTATAAACAAAATTTTCGATTGTTTGACCAAATTTTGGGAAATTTTAATTTTCCTAATTGGCAGCACTGCACGCAGATCCGTCCAATTGATGTCAACAGTTAGGTATTCATCCGAGGTATCTACCTGGCAAGTCTTAAGGAGGTCTTTCTACAACGAAGGAAGCTACAGGAGAAAAAAGAAGTAAAGGAAATTTGAAATTAGAAAATTCTCGAATGACGTGAAATTTGAGAAGGAAATTCGACACCAGAAGAAAAATAAATTAATATAATAAACTATGGTCCAACCATGTTTGGCGAGAATAATATCCCGATATCTTAATTAGTGTCCATACAGGAGCGGATTAAAAAAGCGACATGCCCGTACATGCCCGACATGGCCGGGCCGACTTGATGCCACCGAGTGTACATTTGATTACATTTTTTTGACTACTAACCCGTGTTGTTGTTGTAGTTATAGTCTCTAATAATAATATGGTTGTTGTAAACAATAACTTTATAAGGAAAAATTTTCTCTCCTTTTTACATCTTAGTTCCAACACTGTTGATGGGAAATGCAGGGTGTTTCAAAATGAATACCGGGCTTTTAAGTCTTCATAGTTCTTATTACATTTTACGTACAATTATTAGCGATGCATCAAGTAAAAGAGCACCTCAAACAGTCTTTGCTACAAGTGTTTCATGTGAGATTCATTCGTCACATGGCACACATCTAGTCGACAGGCGAGAAAGGTCCATAAACTTTCCGCCATATCATACAAAACACATTCAATTTAGGGGAGTCTCGTTTCAACTGTACCATCTCCTGAGGATTTGCTGACGACCAGATGCAAACATTATAAGTGTTCACATTAGATCTTAGGTGAAATGTCGATTTATCACTGAAGACGACACAATCCAGAAAATCTTCATCGTTATGCAGGAATATTTCACTTGCGAAATTGGCACGTAAACCGTATCTGTAGGCTTTAGACCTGTAGCAACTGCAAACGATAAAGACGTAGTTGCAAGTGTCTCCTTAATATTCTTCACACAGACGGTTGCACTGTACAGATTCAGTCTTTATTAAGACACAAAAAGCTTTCTGCTCTCTAGTCTCTGTCTTTGCTACTTGCTCTTTCTAACGGCAGACAGAAGAAACAATGCATGTACATACGTGCGTACAAAACTGTGAGTTGCTCTTTCATTTGATATAATATTTATAATTGTAAGTTAATTGTAATAGATACTACAAAGTTTCAAAACCCTAATATTAATTTTAAAACACCCTGCATTACTTCAAATTGTGTCATCCTATATTCATGTCTTGTATATACATATCATCAGGGCCAGCCCTAGGCAATTTGTCGCCCCGTGCAATGGCATAATTTGCCGCCTCTCCATTTCTCCAGAAAGAAAAAATCTTGAAAGTAATGATTTTAAGTATGCTACTCCAGCATGAACAACGTAAAAGCAAACACACCTGCAGAGGAAAGATGGTAATCCTTTTTATAGAATTCAATATCGAGCTTCAATCTCAATGTATCAGTTTGCAATTCCAGTGCAACTTGCTCTTTTTTTTATTTCTTGATTTTTCTTCTACATCTGTTAACATTCTTTTTTTTTTTTAAAAAAAAAATTGTTTCTATCTTCAATGATAAGGAACTTGTTTCTGACAAAAACAAGACTAGTTGTCATATCAAAATTGTGATAACTTATTAAATGGAACAGATATTTGCTACTATTTGAGAATTGAATTCTTGCATTTGACAACAATCAAGCAATTTGTGCTCGGATTTATTCGACCATTTGCTTTAGCATTGCCCATGTGACCTTAAACTAATGCAACCTAAACATAATTTATGAATGTAGTATTCAAATAGGTCAGCTTAGTAAATGTAACTGCCATCATCATGAAGTCTGTTTCCAACAAGAAATATTTAATTTAAATAATATACTTATGACAGATTTTGTCGGACCCTCCAAACTTGCCGCTTCATGCAAATGCACGTGTTGCATATACGGTAGAGCCGGCTCTGCATATCATATATATCTAGTCTACAAATTATTCATATATGATATTTAGAAAAATACCATTAGGCAAATTAGTATTAGTTTTTACCTTTAGACAAGTTATTCGAATTTTATACTGTTCGTGACATTATTTTCTTAGTTATTAAAGGCCTGCTTTCACGAAAAAACAAAATTTCATTTCTGCTTTTATTTCTGAGTTGATATTGACGAAAACTGCTGAAACCCGAATTGTTAATAGGTATGCTACTCATATAAATTGTAAAATATTTGTAGCGTATTAGTATCTAGCGTTTAATTTATGTTGCATTTTACGGTGATTACACCTACGTAAAAGTATTTCATACTTAAATAGACGTAAGATGCATTACAAATGACTATTTGAAAAAAAAACTAAATTTAGAAAAAAACGAGAGGCAATGTTTTTTTTCTAAAAAAGCGTACATTTCTGAAAAAATACGAACGGTTTTTTTTCTATTTACAACACTACTTGGAACTCATTTTTGGCCCATACTACAGCAGTAAGGACGTGTTTAGCCCTTACGTATTCATCAATTCTTTTCCAAAAAGGTTACTTGCCAGACGCTTACGAATGAAGTTGATACGGATGACGTAATTTTATGTTTTGGCATTTCACCTGTGAAGGAGGTCGTCTCAAGTCTTAGACCCAGAGAAATTGAATGTTTTTCATGTTAGTATACGTCAGAAGTATCAGTTTTGTAGATTGTAAAAAATTTATGAACAGTCACACAAGGAATCGAACTCGTATCCCCAACATTATGAAACTAACGCTGA
Organism: Thermobia domestica; assembly: GCF_964235325.1. Lineage (NCBI taxonomy): Eukaryota > Metazoa > Arthropoda > Insecta > Zygentoma > Lepismatidae > Thermobia > Thermobia domestica. The sequence goes on along the minus strand of NC_137458.1, from coordinate 180,885,140 downwards.
AACCACTACTCTAAGACATCACTGCTCTGGGAGAAAGAGAAAATGGAGAATGTAATTCAGTAATTACATACTTTTACGATTCCAGTGTAATAATGCTGAAATTTCTAATTTCAGTCATGATAAAATAATAAAGTATTATGCAGAAAGAATAGTCCAGAGAAGTCAATTTTAAATTGACAACTTATATGTACGGAGGCACCGCCATATGCTCTCACCTCGGGCCCTGATTTTCGACGGCACGGCATTGGACAGCCCACCCAACCAGGTACATTCTAGGAACGTGCCATTTAAGTTCCATATGTACCGTTTACGTACCTGGTACTTGAAACATGTACATTTCAGATGCATAGCACGTGTCGCTAGGTACGTGCCTTTCGAGGAATTTCTGACACTTGAAAGGTACTTTTACATGCTTCACTGGAATGTGAGGAATGTGAATGGCACATACCCCATGTACCATGGCATGGTTGTGCGTAAGTTGCTTCGTATTGCGACTAGGGTTGCCAATTTAGCCCCTTTGTGACGAGATCTGGCCATTTTGAGAACGTCGTTAGTCACATAATTTCCAAAGAGCCAATAGTGGCTTTTTAGCCATATGCTTTTCACTTCTATAGCCACTTTCTGAGTTTAGCCACATTGTAATATAGCTATTGTGTGTGTCATTTTGCAATTTTCTGACGTTTGATGCGTTCTCTAGGTTGTAACATTCTAAACCCCACTGGCAGAATTGTCCTCATAAAATTAGCATTGATGGTTATATTGTGACGTTACACAGCAGAGAATTAGTTCAAAACCTGTACGTTAAAACTAGACGTTAAATAAAATTTTCGGGAAGACGTAAGTTTAAGTATAAACTAACTCCTTAAAGAAATTCAGCCTGATAATATAGACATCCTTTAGGAAATGGTTATCCTTCCTTTTCCATTATTATTTGGCTATGAAACAAATGCCGGAGACATATACAACCGCTATATACAACAGTGTGGTGTTGGAATGTGTACTGATTAGGATGTGATGTTTTATTTTATGTTTTTGAAAGTTCAACACTTCCAATGTACCCGTAAAAATGTACTAAAGAAATAGTGCCCATGTTTTTTAAATATTCAATTAGAACTGGACAATCTACATGAAATTTGCAATCGATCAGTGAAAACGTCATCTTTCTAGAGCCTGTAGTTCCTGAGATCTCATTGTCGAGAAACATATATGTGTATTTTAAAAGAGCTCCAAAGATGGCAGCACAATTCATTTGCATGTATTTCGGAGAAGGCTTACTAAAGGCAAAGGCCTTTGAACAATAATTTAAAAGGATAAACTTTGTGAAAAATATTTATTTCAGTAATTTATTTAAACTACACTCTTTTAAACATATTTGTCTTTGTTATAAACGTGAAATCACAAATAACCGTAAATCAAAGGTTTGAATGCTAAGGTTATAGGTTAGAGCTCGGTCGCTCGTAAATGTTACTGTAGTATTTTAATAGATAGTTAAATTGCCACACAGATGCCGGAGGAGGGTATATATTTTCAGAGTTAGTTGCTTGGCTTTTTTTAAAAGTACAAGCTTCTAAATTCGAACGTAAAAATGAAGCGTTAAGGTTTTAGTATTTAAGTACTCGCACCCCCAGTTGCATAGCACTGCCCTAAGGAACATTACTGACATGCCTAGTACATTCCTGGCACATGCCAATGCCACGTAAATGTGTCAAGTACATACACGGTACGTGATATACACATCATAGATACATTCCTCGGTATGTGTCATGCACGTACTTTTGGGCGGAAGTAACCTTATTCCTTACATGTGTATTTCACATGATTGCTCTATTCACGTACCTATCATGTACATTCCAATGTACCTCGAGGAACATTCTTTACACATGATCAGTATGTACTTGTGTTGGGTGGGAGATACTCATATTGAATGGAATTTGGTGTTTCAGAGCTCTGGCTTATTTTTTTATGTTAATTAATTTAACGAAGCTTACTGTCTTATGATCATCAAAAGCTTTAGGGTACTTCCCGTAGATATAGAAAGGTGAAGTAAAGCTTCGTATAGCAATGAAGTAAAGAAATAAAAGGCAACAGGATGATATTTCCCTCCGCAAGTCCCTTTCAATGTAGTGTGTTATTTATTCAACAAAAACACGTGCAATCCAATCAGAAAATTCACAAAATATAAAATATGTAGCCAAGTATCGACTTTGCAATAATAATAATAAAGGAATAGCAGAATTACAATATCAGTTACGTAAACATAACATTTCAATCAAGAAAAAATAATAAATGTCACACCGGGATTCGAACCCGGTTGACTATAATGGCAGCTCTCTGTTCTCACACTTTGCAATCAATTCCTTAGACAAAGACAAGAAAATAAACTAGTAGTTATGTTAGATAATCATAGCACACACTATTTCTAGACGTGTTGATATAATTCGAAGAATGTGAAATTAATTTATATCGTCTTTTCTTCTTTGGAAACTAGAAAGCAAAGAAGAACTGTATGGATGGGCACGAGCGAGTTCGAGCGAGTTTTCACTCAAACTCGACTCGACTCAAAAAAGACATCTTTGAGCTCGACTCGAGAACTCAACTCCAAAGATTTCCTCCAACCTGACTCGAATTTGACTCGAGTTTCGATACGAGTCGAGTCAAAACGAAGAAAATCGAGTCAAATGCTGTTTGTAGTTTCAAGTACTTTCTTCAAGTATCCTACATAAACAATATAATTTTTATCAATGATGCTACTACTACTACTACTACTACTACTACTACTACTTATTATTATTATTATTATTATTATTATTATTATTATTATTATTATTATTATTATTATTATTATTATTGCAAACTCGAGACTTGGATACATATTTTATATTTTATGAATTTTCTGATTGGATTTCAAGTCTTATTGTTGAATAATCAACACACTCCACTTTAGGGGGTTTGGAGGAGGGAAATATTATCCTGTTGCTTTTCATTGGTTTACTTGCACGCTACACCAAGCCCGGATACTACATTTCACCTTTCTATATCTACGGGAAGTACCCTAAAGGTTGTGATGATCATAAGAGAATAAGTGAATAAGTAATGAGATCAATGACCTTTGAGTATTAACAACATTTCAAATATCAGGTTGTGAGAAAAGTCATGACGTATTTCGGTAAAATATGACAAATGATGGTTTGTGGATATACTAGAGTTATTCGGATCATGCAATAGTTTGTCATGAATAGCTAAGACGTTGAGAGTTTTGTGTACTAGTATTGCTCTTTATTTGATTTAGTTTTCAGATTTGATCAGAGATGGCGTGGGTCAATGAAAACTTGACCGACCACCCACCGCGACCCACTCTGTCCCATGATCCACCACCCAACTTGGCTCTTCATGACCCACTACCCACCATAACCCACTCCGAACTACTATCCATATGAAACACTGATCCACTAAAACACATCGTCATCAACTCTGACACATGATCCACGTCCTCTTTTCTACCGACAAAAGAGTGTATACTTGTAATAAAACCAGGTTGCCAAATTCTAACTAATCGGAGTTTGAATTTCTACGGTCAATCTCTCAAGCTCCGCTCTGTTACAATAATGATGGATCTGACCTTTATGATATAAAATGGTAAAGTCTTTGTCATGGGCAAAATTACGATGAATTTCAATTAAATTATCATGGTCTAATTATTTCCTTGTTGAATTATCGATACTTCTCAGTTTAAAAGCGGATGAAATTTGAAACTCCCAAATCAAGGTACGTAGACCAACATACAGAAGCTTACATTACAAATTTTATGTCTATTTTTCTCACAACATAATGGGTTCATTGCTCTGTGCTCTATGCGTTCCATATAATAAACAAGCTTTTAGCAATTAGTATAAAGCGCATGGTAAGCATATATGGATACATGATGCGAAGCACTGTACTTTTGGTTGAGTTGATTTTGAGTTTAACGTCCCTTTCAGCAGAGAGGCTATATGAAAATGGACCTACCCCATGCCGTAAACGTCGCCAACACCTTGTTGCCCACTTGCGGGTAAACGTTGATCGTCAATATAAAGACCAGACGGTGTTGTACTGCCGGCAGGGTTTCGTCGAGTCGAAACAGATATGTCGCGTCGGGTTGTTGAAGTTCCCACCGCGTCGCAGCGAGGATTCGTTTGGGTCCGCGCTGTTTCGATTCGTCGCGGAGCATCGCGAAGGGACCAACACGAACTATCGCCAGTCATGAGCATGCTGTTATTATTGTATATTATTTTTTCCTGACGAAATGTTCCTAAAGTGAGCTCCGGGGGTCAAATATAACCACTGCCTCAACATCATGAAATGAAAAATCTCGAGTGCGATAATTGTATGAATTTAGATGGTAAATGTCGTCGATCATTAGAAAGTAAGTATGGGAGAACTATGAAATAAAGTAAATAGACACTCGTCATTTTGTTATAAAATTACATTTTATCTTATCCCAAACAGTTATCGTCTCATATATACGGTTAAAAGAGCACTCTGATTGTCCAGATTAAAACGATCTCAACGGCTTATCCCTTTATAAGAGATGTCTCCTTCATCATCTCCGCGGCGAAATCGGAAAAACACCCGCCCACTAATGAGAAGGTTGGTGGTTCGAATTTCCTTCAGGGTAATTTTCTGGTACCTTTTTAGTGTTTTTCAGACTCACCTTAATGTAATCAAATCACAGATATAGGCGATTTAACATATTTTGAGGGAGTATTTTGTGGTTCATTGGCGTTTTGTCGCGTCAGAAGATGCTGTCTACAATGCAGTGAGCACAGACGTTCGTTAAATGAATTAAATTTAAAAAAAATAAATAATCCAATGCCCTGAAACACCAGATTCCAATCAATATAAGTATTTGTCCAATGCCGTGCCGTGAAAAATCAGGGCCCGAAGCGAGAGCAGATGGCGGCGCCTCCGCACAGATGAGTTGTCAATTTAGAGTTGACTTCTCTGGACTATTCTTTCTGCATAATACTTATTTTATAACGACAGTAATTAGACTGTTTCAGCATTATTACACTAGAATCGTAAAACTGTGTAATTACTGAACTCAGTACAGCTCCATTTTTCCTTCTCCCAGTACAATGTTTTCTTAGAGCAGTGGCTTAAGTGTTTGTTTCATAATGTTGACGACGCGAGATCGATTCCGGGTGTGGGAATTCAGTAAACTTTTACAATCAACAAAACTGGTATTTCTGATGTATACTAACATGAAAAATATTCAATTTCTCTGGGTCTAAGAGTTGAGACAACTTCCTTTACAGGTGAAACGCTAATAACAGAAAATTACGTCATCTGTATCAACCTTCGTAACTGTCTGACAAGTAACGTGTTTGGACAAGAGTTGATGAACATATAAGGGCTATACACGTCCTTACTGCTGTAGTATGGGCCAACACTGAGTTCCAAGGAATTGTTCGTTGCTGTGCACAAATTGCTAATAGTGATCGAACTTATAATTGGGATCGCTAGCCACGAGAATTATCCTATTTTAGATGTCAACTCTCGTTTCTATTTAGAAGAAGCGCGAAAGAAAACGCATGGTTGTCATGAGCTACCAAATCTTTATATTCCATTTCTTGTCATGATATGATAATTCTATCTGTAAATCTGTAAACGTAATAATATTTTTGCGTTCATATATAAACCTAAGAAACATCTGACATGCTCTATATCTTTTCTGTTCCTATGAATACCTTCGACTATGTTACTTTTTCTTTCCTTCTGTGGTAATAATAATAATAATAATAATAATAACGGAATGACAATTATAGCAGCAATTACATAAACATTATCTTCCCATTCAGAAAAATTAATAACTTCTACGACGTGATTTGAACCCAAGTAGCCGCAATGGGAGTTTCCTGCTTTTACAACTTCTTTTAAACAAATCTCCCCAACCGGAGTATTGTTCGCCACTGGCACTTCATCTCCTATCGACGTTTTCCAAACACTACAGGAACACGAACACAGAAATACTGAGGACAATTAAAATTCCGACCTTGCTCTTCAGATAATTCGAATCCCTAGTGGATTGCGCCTCGTGATCATGTGGCCTCCATTTGCCACAAACTCCTCATATGAATATAAGAAAATAAACTAGTAGTTATGGAACATAAACATAGAACTGTCTATTTCTACACGTGTTGATACAACTTAAAGAATGTGAAAATAATATCTGTCGTCTTTTCTTCTTTTGAAATTGGAAGTTATATTAAAAACGAAATGTAATGTAAGTCGGGACCATCCCTGCAACTGATGACCAGCACCGTAACTTAGATTATTTTCTGGTGGGCGGCCTTTGGCGTGGGAGACTCGGGTTTAATTCCCGGCGGGGCTCATGTGGTTAGGATTTCACGTTAATCAATAGTTCCACGTATCATATAGCTTCGCTGCTGAACGGGACGTTAAATTCAAAATCAACTCTTTTATGGGGGGGCAAGCATTAATAAGCTTATTTGGGTCCCTAGAAAAAGTTTATTTCTAATTATTGTGCCTCCTCTCTCCAACTTTCTCTTAATCTTTATGGGCTCACCGGAGCCTGTGGTCTCTCCCGCACGACAAGGTCTGCGGTTCCGTTAGTTACTCCCTAGGCCCACTGCATACATAGCAAAATTATTAAGGGAACAATTTTGGTAAATCTCACAGCCATACAGATAAATATTACCTAAATGGGTCCACGACTCATTTTTGTTCTATTTACCTTTTGTGTGCTATTTTGTTTATGTAATGTAGCAACCCGATTTGATGCTTCATTTCTAATTTCATGTTCCTATCGGATATGGGGTAAGAAAATTTTGTCTGAAATTGGGCCCCCTCGAACGTCTGGGGGCTTCTCTGGAGGGAAGTTGCCCCCCCCCCCACAAGTTACGGCTCTACCGATGACGTAGGATCAACTGAAGAACATTTCTTGATACTTTCTTCATTGAGCAACGTTTATATAACTTGTTTTTGAGTTAAACAAGGAAATCTCGAGGGAGTTATTAAGACAGTCAGACAAGTAGCTTATATTTTCTTATTTATAATTTCATTTATATTATACTCACATATATTTTTGTTATATTTGAGTATTTTGTTTATATTTTTCCATGATACGAGTTTAACTAGGTGTTAGTTTGGGTGCAATTTAAATGGCGCGTTGAGTGAGTTGTTAGCGTATTGAACTTTTATTTGGTGGACCCGGGTTCGAATCCCGGACAGGCTGAAGCTTTTTCAAGCTTTCTTGTTTCAATTTCAATGCATACTCAGTGTGATAAGCAAGAACTTCTCTCTTCCAGAAAGAAGAAGATATTGGAATGAGGAGAATTGGAGAAGGTTCCTCAATGAAGGCAATCATTTACAAAGTTATTTCCAGCAGTTGTTCTAGATTTGATATTTTCAGCTACTTTCAAGCTTTTTCTGATTCATATGTGATCAGTGTTTTTATTTCTTTGATTATACACTATATAATAAAAAAATACATTACATACACAATAATATTGAGATTAACGTATGATATTCATTGGACAACACGTTCTGAACCAGAGAGATTGATCTTAGAATGGAGAACTAACTGTTTCGTTAGTCACCTACTTTACAATTTTACTCGCATAAACACGTAGATCAGAGCTACCAACTGCTGTCAGTGCCGAGGAAAGTCACGTGTAAGTTGAGTTGCATCTGTCTAGGCGTTCTCACGACTGCAAATTATCTGGACCCCAAGTAATAGAATTAGAGGGGAATTACTTTTGTAGCTGGGTGTAATCAACTGGATGTAGTAACTGGGTGTGGTAATTAGTACGTTTACTCAACTTACTGAACAAATAATCTGGTTTCTCAGTTTTTAAGATCCTGTATATAAAGCAAACATAATCCAAATATCTTCTATGAAACATTGTAGAAATATCATGCTCATTTAAAACAGGAAGTATATGAGATCTTTTCTTAGTACAGAAAGCGTATCTTAACGTAGAATTTTGAGCTAGTTGAATTTTGTAAACAAGTTTGTTTGGTAATTTGGGACCGAAAAGAGTATCGCAATAATCAAAAAGTGACCAAATTAGTGTTTAAACGAGCCGTAATTTACAAGTAGCTGTGAAATCTTCGCGAAATCTGTACAGGTTGCGTAATATTCCAAATGCTTTTCTGTGTTGTGACTGAATATGGTCATCCCAGTGGAGAAATTCATTAAATATTAGCCCTAAATTTTTAGTAACTAATACACGTGGAATTAGAGAGTCATTCACCGCCAGTTTTATGTTTCTGTGCACAACTGTCTTTAACATTGGTCGCGAGCCAATTGCCATATACACGGATTTACCAGGATTTAATTTAAGACCGTTTGAAGTACACCAAAGGCTGATTCCGTAAGATCACTATTCATCAATGACACATCCCTTTCAAGAGTTTGAAGACTTGTAGGCAGGTAAAGTTGGGTATCATCTGCATAAAATTGAGGTTCACAGAACCGAATAACTTTTGGTAGATCAGCAATATATAAGGTAAATAACACCTTGTGGGACACCTGCATTTAGAAACATCGTTTGTGATAGTAGAGACCTATTACCAGGAAGTACAAGTTGCTGACTTCTTTCATGTAAGTATGATCTGAACCACTTTCTCGCGATGTGTGAAAAGCAATAGTATTTTAGCTTAGCTAACATTAAATGATGATTACCGTATGAAAGGCCTTGTTAGATCAAGAAGCGTAAGTAGAACAAGTTGCTGATCAGTTTCACACAGGATATCATCAGAAATCTTAATCAATGCAGTGACTGTACTATACCGTGCACGAAATCTGGACTGTAGTTTAGGAAGTAGTTGATTTGAGTCTATATAATGTAACATTTGTTGATGAACAATTTTCTCCATAACCCAAGATGAAACCGGAAGAAGACAAATTGGCCTAAATCATTGAAAGCAGAAATAACTGATGTTTCGGGCGCCTCTTTCCAAATCTGAGGATATACCCGGTTTATAGAGTATAATTTATAATATGGGTTAAGGATGATAATATATAAATCAATGCGGACTTAATCATTTTAATATTAATTCCATCAGCTGCTATACTGTTAGAATGAATTTTGGTTATCGCATTTCTAACGTCATTGTCAGTGACTTTATGAAAATCAAAATGTTCTAGTATATCGCTCATCGAATTCGTTTCCAAATTTTTAAGATTTTGAGTTAGCAGGTCGCTAGATATTTTGATTGCATCAGTCACGCTGCAGAAATGCTTATTTAGTGTATTGAGATCATCGACACTGTAAAGAAATTATCAAGTGTTCGCATTTCCTTGTTTACTTGAAATGCCCCAATGCTTCAGTTCATTCCAGGTTTCCCTAGTGTTCAATTTTTGCGCGCTAAACATCAAAGAAAAACATGCTTGCCGCTCTTGTCTCAGAACTGGTGCCGTGAAGTTTCGTAGCTCCTTATAATATGACCAATGTTCGGGATTGCCAGTACGTTTATATTTGCGGAGGGCATTGTCTCTGAGACGCATTAACAGTTTTGTGTTTGAACTCACCCAAGGAGCTCTCTTTCTTGACAGTTTTATAGTCTTACCGGCGCTTATTTTTCATATATAGAGAGAAGGTTAGACGAGAGAAAGTCAATCTTTTGGTTAATGTTTCCGACATCCTGTAGAAAAGACCAATCTACATTTTCTAGGTCCTTTTCGAATTCAGTTTGGTCGAACATGGAAAAATTTCTGTATGTGACGTATTGAACTTTATCGCGTGGTTTTACCAAGTTCATTCGTGCAAATGAAAGGCAGTGGTCTGATTTACCTATCGGAACATGACATGAGATGTATGAATTAGGTTCGTATCATCAACAGTTATAATGTCAAGAAGAGTTTGCGAGTTATCAGTGATTCCACTTGATTCAATTATTACTTGGGATAAGCCGAAAGTATCAAATATGAACTTTAAGAATACTGTTTAACATTTTGTTGGGTCTAAGAAGTCACAATTCCTATCACCAACAACTAACAGATTGTCGATAAGTGGATATAAATTAGATAAAAGATTTTCAACAGTTTTAAGTCTCATGTAAGGGATATGCGGGGCGCGGTAGAGAGCAGAAATGCTCAATCGTTTGATTCTGTGTTTCAGTACTATATTTAAATTCTCAATTTCGCTACTATCAACGACGATATCTATCACTCTAACATTTAGGTTTGACTTGTAGTATATAACGATGCCACCACCACCCTTAAAATCTATATCTGATCTTAAAACAGAATAGCCAGGTATGTTTATAGAAGCAGGTGGCATGGTACTATCTACCCAACTCTCTGTAATAATTACAATATCAAAGTCATTTCGATTTATTACATAATCTAGTTCGTCGAGTTTGGCACCAGGGATCTGACATTGGCATGAGCTATTGTAAAAAGACTAGACATTGCTGGATCAGAAAAACAGTCAGCATTTAGGGCTGAGTCTCAAATACGCTCGAGGGATTCGGTTTTAGATACCAACTACCTAGGTAGATAGGCAACAAAATTATTTTTAAAATAAATAAATACAAATATTACCTGTAAAAATATTCGTACTGATGCTGAAGGTGAGAGGTGAAGCTCTACTGTGCGATTTTTTGTTTAGAATGCATGAACACAATCTCATTGGAAATGTACCTACAGAAATTAGACCACTATTTTTCGGAGCGTCGCTTATAGCGCTAAGGAAGAAAGGTGGGGATATACGTCCCATCGCTGTCGGTATCGTTTGGAAACGGCTATCAGCTAAGATAATATGCCAAAGAATTAGGGAACCGTTATCTACTTTCTTGTCATCACATCCTTTGGGAGTGTGCGTTCCTCATGGCTCAGAGGTTACAGCCCATGTCGCTCGACTATATTATTCTCATCCCCACAAACAAGAGAAAATGTACTTGAAACTAGATTTCTGGAATGCATTCAACGAAATCAACAGAGGCTCTATGCTTACAGCTAAAAAAACGCACTTCCCTTATATATATGCCTCCATACATCAGTGCTACTCACAGCCTAGTCATCTATTTTTTGGTAAAGATATCATACTCTCCCAGGGAGGTGTTCAAGAAGGCGACCCCCTAGGACCTGCTTTATTTGCGTTAACATTTCAATCTATTGTCAGAAATATCCATACTGAGTTAAACATTGGTACCTCGACGATGGGACTATGGCTGGAGACAAGGAGGATGTCCTCGAAGCTTTGTCAAAGATTCGTACTCAATCTCGTGACATTGGATTACACCTCAATTTCTGCAAATGTGAAGTCGGTTTCCTGGGAGTCTCAAACGAACAGGCTAACACCCTTTATTCCCTTTTCAACGAAGTTGCACCTGGAATTCAACTTATATCATCCGACAGAGCCTCCATTTTAGGTGCAGCGCTACACACTGATACTCGACGCATTTTGTTATTGGACAAGATATCTAAATTAGATCTCTTCTTCCCTCACCTAAGATATCTACCCACTCAGCTTTTTATCTCCTACGGGCCTCATTAGCCATTCCTAGACTGTTATATTTCCTTTGTAGTTCTCCATCCTGGCGTGAGACAGATCTTTTGGAACAATACGATGAATCCATCCGACTTGGTCTAGAATCTTTTCTGAACTGCTCTCTCACAGATAACGCATGGCTACAAGCATCTCTCCCAGTGGATCACGGAGATCTAGGAATTCGTCGAGCCCTTGACTTAGATATTCCATCTTTCCTTTCATCCATGTATAGCTCTATGCCTTTAATAACTTCTCTTCTTCGGCAGGATATTAATCAGGATTCAGAAGCTGAAATAAATGATTGTATCTCCCAATGGATATCGTGCGGCGGACTCAATCTACCTCATCTTGATAAGAGAAGTTTTCAATCTTCATGGGACGCTCCTCTTATAGACTCCAGATTATCTTCTATTCTTCAGCCCTCCACCAATACTGAAGAAAAGGCACGTCTTCTTGCTACTTCTTCCCCTGAAGCAGGTGCTTGGTTACAAGCTATCCCATCTTCATCCCTAGGGCTGCATCTTCCCGACGAAAGTTCTCGAATCGCTTGTGCGTTACGTTTGGGAGCAGATGTCTATGAACAACACCAATGCCCTGCTTGCGGAAGTTTAGTGGAAAAGAAAGGTGTACATGGCCTAGCATGTGTTCACAGTGCTGGCAGATACTCTCGACACTCCACTTTTAACGATCTCATTATGAGATCCCTCATCTCTTCTGGAAGGCCTTCCGTGAGAGAGCCAATGGGTTGTAGTCGCTCTGATGGCTAGAGACCTGACGGAATGTCTTTGGTGACTTGGAAACGAGGTAAGGCTTTAATATAGGATTTCACTTGTACCGATACCCTAGCCCCCTCTAATCTTCCTTCATCTTCCACAAAAACTGGGACGGTTGCAACTCACAGAGAATATGAAAAGAGACGAAAATATAACAACCTCTTGGACAAATACCACTTCGTCACCATAGCCATTGAAACTTGTGGCTCCTGGGGTCAGGAAGGTCTAAACTTCATTAATGAAGTTGGATACCGCATAACTCTTAACACAGGCGACATCCGAGCTTCATCCTATCTTATACTAAGAATAAGTATGGCTGTGCAAAGAGGGAACGTAGCAGCAATGCTAGGAACTCTCCCCCCGGGAAAAGCTTTGGACGAAATCTTCCTTTTGTAAACACTCTCCTCTCCCCAAACTCTCGCAATTGATACTAAACGAAAAATCAACCATTCTCATATATTTAAAATATTTAAAATATAATTGACCCTAGGACCGTTTCTTATGGCATTCACTTTGAAAGTTTCCAATTTTGGACAGTATATTTTATGTTACCTAAATAGCTACATTCCTCAAGCTTATATAGCAGAATTTTGTGTTATATTGTATCAAATAATAAATGTTTTTTCTAACTGGAATACAAATAAAGGATCTAGTTAGGCATATATATAAAACCAAATCTAGTGAGAGTTACGAAATTAATCGACGACGAATAGTATGATATTGCAGGAATAAAGAAAATAAGAACATACACATACACTGTAGATGTTCTATAGGTTCCTAGTATGATAAGTTCTTTGAAAAAGAAGTCACTTGACGAGATGGTGAGACAGATTTGTGGATGTAAGTTGACGTAGCACAAATACACAAACACAGAACAAATACATACGTGAAAAATAATTAAAAAAAACAATGATATATGGGGAGTTGAGATTAATACTTAATAATGATTAAAAGAGTAATAATATATGTACGAAGTTTAGAGGGAAAAACACGCGCCAACACACACACACATACACTTATTACGATATAGAGGAAAATTCTAAAATTATTTTAATTAAAATATTTAAGAAACCTTCCTTAGTTGTATTAATCTTCTCTTAGTGTTTTCTTGAAAATAATTAAGAATTTCCATGTATTAGGCTTTTAAAACCTTTAAATTTACTCTTTATCTCATTGCTAAAAAATGTACTTTCATTTTTAACATAACTACTTTAAAAATCTGTAGAGGAATTTCCCTTATTATTATTAATTTTAGACATATGTACATTCTCTTCGAAATCAAATTATATATATGAACATTTCGTACTTCAATATAAAATAAGAGTTATAGGTTAAATAAATAAATAAATTCACATTCACTTAAATTGCATGTGGTTGCTTAATTTTTATAGAAACATCTTGTGAAATAATGATTCTTACGATCAAACGCGTAATCAGAAGAAACATCGTGACTCGCCGCAACTACCATAATTGCGGATTTTTGGCGGTATGCTTTTTTATCTTTTGAAGAAAACTATATACAAATTATGTAATTTGAAGAATAGCTATACATTTTCTCTTATAGTACTGCTATTACTAATTATTTACGTTACCAGAAATTATTTTTGGACAATACCTTCTGTTATAAATTGGTTTCAAAGGATCCCCAGCTATGCCAACGTAGCCCCATCTGTCCTCGTCTGTTCCCTGCTTCAGATATACGACTTTACACGGAGCATCTTTTAGTTTTGACTTCAGAGCATCATAAAATCCTAGGATTATGGCTTTCTCGGAACAAATTTGTTTTAAGCCTTCGCTAGTGTCGAGAAATGTTGCATTTGTGACATCCATGAAATTTTCCTTCAGTCTTTTAGCTAAGGGATCACTAGAATACTGAAAGAGAGAAAACAAAAATTATATGTGTCTGATATACAAAATATATTTTGTTCATACATTCAAGCACAACATTACTTATTGGAAAGGATCTTTGAATCAAGAGATCAAATTCAAATAAAAGATTTATGTTTATTTTTATCTGTAGTATTTTCACTTTAGACTAAAAGAAATCAACTTCAAATCAAGTAATAATTTGTCGTACTATAATGTTCAAGTCATTATTACACATTGCCAGCAGAGTTCATATTCTATCTACGTTGATTTAAAATGTCTGACGTTCATTGCTGAAGGGAAACAATATAGCCTATTTCACTTATTTACTCCATCTAACCAATACGTGTTTGGAGAGTCCAGTTCACATGTATTATGTCCCGCAAAATAGAAGTTCGCATTATACTGTAACTTCCACATTTATATTACTAACTCAGTTTTCTTCATATATTATTGCTTCTTTGTGCTTTCTTTGACAAAGCAGTGTAGTAATGAATAAATGTTTATGATTTTTGAGAAAAAATAATGCAAATCGAGAAAATTATAAGCAAAAAACCTTTATTGTTATGAAACCTTAGTCAGTCAAAAAATTAGGCGAAAAATATTTCAGGGAAATTAGAAGGAAAATGACTCAACACACTACACAGGTATTTCGGAACATTCACAAAAATATATGCGAAGTGTAAAGAAGATTAGAAGATTAAACTGCGTAATTCTGCGATCAGGATAGAATTCACACTTTATCCACAGTTCCAATATGCAATACCAGTCAATATCTTTAGTTGAAGTTACTGAAAAAGCATAAAATGTCTATTTAAAGTTCCAAGTGTGAACATGCGTTTGGAGCGATTCTATTAGCAATATTGCAACGTACTCTGTTGTAAGTTACCCACGTGGTCATGCGGGTTTAGTCATACTGTTGGAATTCTAGAAACGAGGATGTTTGGCAGTTCGAATACCCTAACAGCACAAGATGTGCTAGGCATATGCCATTTCGGTGTCCCAGCTACATTTCAGGTATCCGACACCTGGCAAATATGATACTTATGTGCTAAGTATGTACTTCAGCTACCTAGTTTTAGGTACTTGTTACACCTAATTGATATGCGCAACTATGTACCACGAATATAGCATTTATATACCTACCTCAGTTTCTCACTCTAACAGTCATTTTTTTATGTCGTCACTTGGGACATACATCTGTCATGTTCTAGATACGTCCTTTAGGTATCCTCGTCGCCATAAGTGCCTTTACATCGCAGTGACGGGTATGTGACCGCGCAGTACTCCAAGGAAGGGATGGTTGTATAAGAATTTGTGATTAATTTTGAAGAGTTTTTATTTTGACTAGGGAATTAACATAGGTGAAGGGAGTAAAGACACAGATTTGAAGCATCAGTTCACTGTTATTGAAGCATCAGTGCACGAAAAGATTCGTATTCTCAGTTTTTCTATTTATTGTTTTATATGTTAAGTTGAACACCACAATATGTATCACTGATATCGCAGATCGTATTATTTTTTAAAATCGTGTTTGTAACCTATTGTCAAAACATTCATCTCCAGACATGATGTAGAGAGAAGAGAAAGAGATACGACATCTGTAATATATGTATATGTGATTCTCTAAGTAACTGTAGAAATTAGTTAAAGGACACATAGGAGAGCGAAAAGGAGCTCTAGAAGTCTGAACTTTTTAGAAACGTCCTAGATAGGTGAAAATATAGTTAAAAATTGTAAAAGGTATCATGTAAATTACCTCTCTTTTCTTATATTCTAGTATACTTTTTCTTTCACATCCAAACATCTCTATTCAGAATTACGAGATAAAGGCGAAGAGATAAACATTTCCATTTCAAGAATTATATCAGGAAAAAAATCTTTTGACTTAGACTAGGTTCAAACTCGCAACCCTTGAATCCATGGCTCAGCGCTCTACCGATTGAGCTAACAACTACTGTCGGAAAAGCAACATTTCTACAACTACCGGTTGCCGAATGGTGTGTATTAACCAAGTTTGCCGAGATAATTGCTTCATATAGCTATAATAATAATAATAATAATAATAATAATAATAATAATAATAATAATAATAATAATAATAATAATAATAATAATAATAATAATAATAAAGCAGAAGAAGAACAGAATCTAAAAAGTCACATATGTTAAAAGTTTGACGTGCAGAGTAAGTCCTAATATGAGATTTTATTAATTATATATAATAAATGTAAGCGTGGTTTATTCGTGCGTGCTACTCAAACTGCGCAACTCACTACCTAGTCCCATAAGGGTTGTACGCGTATGGTACAGTAGCCTTGCGTCCTCCAACCGTGAAGAATGTTTCTGTTTGAACCTATGCGTGTCCTAAGAGGAAGGAGGAGATTGAAAGAAAGAAAAGTGGTTTAGAAATTATGCAAACGTAGAATATGTCACGAGGTGAGGTGATATAGAATTCAGCGTGTCTTTCAGCTACTACCCTATACAAGACGTACATCTACGACTTAACGTGGAACCCGAACCACACGACTCCTGACGGGAATCGAAACCCGTATCACCTCTAGTTCTATTATGGGAGACACAGGAACATGTCAAAATAATCGAAAATTTCTTCTATCTTTCTGGATATAGAAAACAAAGTTGATACCAGATATAAATAACGAAAAAACATATGAATTTAAATGTAAAATTTGAGTCCAAAATACCCACTTATAAACAACTGCTGAATTTTAGAAAATAAAGACATGTAAATTGAAGTTATGTGATTAACTTGGAGCTTCAAAAACCAACACCCAGAAACCGCCGTGTAAAGTCTAACTGATGCAAATTTTTTTTATTGCATAACTTGCTTTCGGCTAGGCGGGGAGTCCGGCCCCAGACGCTTGCATTTGCTCTTTCTCCGACCTCTCACTTCTCATATCCCTAAGACCTCTGATCTTAAGTGGTTTCGAGATATGGCTATCTTATTGTAACAATTTCAACTCCCAACTTTGTCTTCCTGCTGTTTTTCTTCTAACCGTAATATATATATATATATATATATATATATATATATATATATATATATATATATATATATATATATATATATATATATATATATATATATATATATATATAAAACGCTGAAATAATCTTTAATCAGGATGTTTCTACTCTTAAGGGATTTTGGAATATGGCCATTCTATTTTACCAATTACAATTTAAACCTTTTTTTTCTAAGGAAAAATGAAAAAACGCAGGAACATGTCTTTAATTGTTTTACTTGCAAAACCTAAACACCAATTTTCATTCCCGGCGGGAGCTCATGTATTTCGAATTCCACGTTAATCAGTAGGTTAACGTTTCATATAGCTTCGCTACTGAATGGGACGTTAAACTCAAAATCAACTCAACAAATTTTCATGTCAATAACCTTAACGATTTTCGAGTTATGACCATCCAATTATAACAATTGTAACTTTACCCTATTTTCTTCCTTTCTAGGGCAAATATCATAAAAACGCTTACATACATATCTAATTATTTTAAATGAGAAGTCCATATACCAAATTTCATGTCGTTAACACTGAAAGATTCCAAGGTATGGGCATTTTAAGATAATTGCCACTCCTCTTTCTCCCTTTTCCCTTCAAATTTCCAAATATTCTTCTTTTAGTGGGACCTTACATTACAAATCATATGCCCTTTCTAAACTTCAAGTTTCTAGCTTAAGCGATTTGGCCTAGCGTTGATCAATCAGCCAGCCAGAACTTGTTATTTTATATAGAAAGATACATAATAAGCAAATTAATGACAAAAATATTACTACAAAAGCAATATAGCAAAGAACTCATATACTGTGTTAAAATATGTAGATATTCATTCATTTGGTAAAATTCATAGAACTAAGGGCACAAGTTTAGCGTACGCGCGTTTGGCGTGGGAGACCCAGGTTCGATTCCCGGAGGGAGCTCATGTGATTCGGATTCCACGTTAACCAGTAGGTCTACATATCATATAGCCTCGCTGCTGAACGGGATGTTAAACTCAAAATCAGCTCAGCTCTGCTAAGGGCATAAGCAGCGTGGACCTACGGCTTTTTGGGTCCAACCACAGATGACAAAATTACACCCCTATTGCTTTACAATTGCTGTAAATCTCCCTGCTTTGGAAATGAACGGAACTTCACATTCGCTTCACCAACTTTTCTATTTCGTGTGTTCATTTTAAAGTCGTACACAGCGCATGAGGGCATTGCTAAAGTTTTCAAAGTCAATGTAAGAAATACAGATGATTTCTATTTACACAATGTGTACAGTAGAAAATATTTAATAATATTCCACATAGAAAATATCATACACAACAGTGTGTAAGAAATTCATCAAATGTTTAAAAATCAAAGAAAACGTACTTCAACACAAATGCAATTAAAACCTGACTCTGAGAGCGCAATTATGTTATCTTGTTCGAAGGGTCAGTGATTTTGTGTCGAACAGGCTGAGCGTGGGCTTTCCCTGTCTTATGTTTGGCAACATTGCTCTTGGTCAAGTGGTTTATTGCTTGTGCCTTTAGGTATTTGCCCTAAAGCTATACAGCGAGTTGTGTGCGTTCTTCCTTCCCTGCCCCTGGCTGGCGAAAATATCATTTGCTTTTCATGCATTGGGATAAGGGACAAGACACTTTGCGACCTTGGAAGGGAGTAACATATAAAATGATCGAAAACGACAACTGATGTTCATGTAGAGTTCATAGTTTCGAGGTCGCTGAGATGGTTAGGCGTAAAGCTATCAGCTATTTTCTTTTAGTGATTTCTTCATATACGTCTACCAAGTTAACGAATCAGTGATAGAACGTTCACCTCTGGTGCTTGGGGTCACGGGTTCGATCCCAGTCCCCGCCAAGTGAACTTTGTGGTGGATAAACACCGTGTGCATGGGTTTTCTCGGAGTTCTCCCGTTTCCTCCCACTTTCTTCATTCCACCATTTCATTCATTATTCATCATCACAGTCTCCTTTAGCCTAACCAGCATAACCGCGGGACGTAAAACTCAAAGATTTCATTTCATTTCATTTTCAAGTTAACGAACCTTGACTTATCTGCGTACAGTGGTTGGTTAGTGTGTCCTCGATGGCTATTTTTACTTTTTCCATGATCATCTCATACCAAACAGTATTTTTTATGTTTTGAAAAAGCTTGATTCTATCAATTCGTTAAACAACAATGTTTCTTTTTTTTCTAATCATGTTTCTTAGTATTATCCTCTTCATTCTAACTAATTTAAATATTTTCAATAATTCAGAATTTAGACTAAAAAATGTTACAATGATCAAGAATTGTGTAAGAAGAGGACTCTTCATTTCTAATCATTGTCATAACCGGAAGGGAAAACTTAAAAAAATTGAAATAACTTAGCAGACGTAGAAAATCGACGGAAATAATAAACATCAACTATTAGTTGACTCTTAGAAGTATAGTATATAGTTCTCAACCCAAGTAGAAGATGCACTCTTTGCTTCATGAAAATAATAAACATTTTCCAAAAATAATTACAGAAAAGTAATTTACTGAGCGATCGTAGGTTACTGGTTAGCGTTGACCTTTGTAATTGGAAGTCTCCAGGTTCAAATTTCGATACGAGGCATCCTGACTAGTGATTTTGCAGTACCACTGGGCGAATACCGGGATACTTTTAATACATAAGCTTTGGCAAATTTTCTTGAAAACTTATGTTGTTAATGTTTCAGTGTGAAATGGCATTTTGCTGCATGGAAAATATTTTTAGTAAACAAAATATAGTAGATGAATGGTTAGTATAAGGGACTCCTACTTGTTTTCTTTAGGTTCAAATCCCGACTGTTCTTATTGATTTTTTCTTTTAGTTACGCTCATATGTTGCGCTCCAGAAGTTCAATTTTGAATTAAATGTAGTCGCAGCTAGTTTAAACTGAAATTATTTTCAAAACTTTTTGCTATTATATGTTTTTGTTTTACTTGCGATGTTTCAACTTTGATATTAGATCTTAGACCTTAATGTAACTCATTTTCCTACGTCATATTATGATGAATGTTTTCACAACAACGATAGTCGGGCGGTAATACAGAATTCCATTGTTACTGCAGGGCCGGATCTTGAATCCTGCGAACTACGCGTTCGCAGGAGGCGCCAGGTGAACAGGGTGCCAAATTAGAAAAATGAATTTTGTTTTAAATGTAAATATTCATTTTAAAAATGTTATTATGAAAATTTTTCCTCATATAGCTTCGAATAAATATTGTACAGACTGAGATACAGATAAAATACATCAAAAGGACAATAAAGTCGAATCTTCGCTTGGTTGGCTGTAAAACACCCCTTTACAAATGAAATGGACTCGCACATCACTTTCTTGCTGTACTGTACTGTGGAGTTACAACCACAGTTATTTGCTCAATTATCAGTTCTTTACTGAAAGAATGTGGGGATAGCACTTCGCATGACAAGAGAGAAAGTACGTGGGGATCTGAACAGTACAGCGCTGAAGTAATTAATTGGGGATGAATGAAATGAAATGCATGTTTTCTAATAGAAGAAATCACAGAGACACAAAGGTTAGGAAAGGAAAAGGTTTTACTGTACCTCAGCTATTTCGATATGATGAGCCTCTTCAAATATCGGGTGAAGCCTTATCCTCCAATTCGTTGAGTGTTTCCGTCTGGTATCGATCCCGGACCTCACGTTCGAGAGTGAAGAACCTCTCGACCTCAGGGCAACAGCTCCCAGATGTCCTGGCCTCTTCAGAATGACACCTCTGTCATGCAATGGTTGGTGAGGGCCCAGGCGTGCCGACCGACTTTCAATTGCTGCTACGACGACTCTTCTGAATAGGGGTCCAAAGTGTGTTTCTGGCGGCTTCTGTACACTTCTCACCTCGAGGGTCCCGTGTCCCCTGGTTTTGTTCTACTTTTTTGCTTTCGCTTCTTCCTGGTGCTCCGCACGTGGATGACTAGCTCATCACAATTATCTTGGTCAACAGGGAAGTTTGTTAATTGCTGAAACGGCGTGGCTGAGCTTGTTTTGATGAAGTTACGGAAACTCGGAAGAGAATGGTAAGCATGAATTTGTATTGGGATGAGGTGACAACATAGGGAAGTCTCTTCTTTATTATTTAATAATTACAATTTCTTGTTTGAAGAACAATAACAACATACAGGGAGATTTCAAAATAGGCGCTAAGCCTGATATCCTCTAGAAATTGATGCCAATGCCACACTCACAAGAGATGCTAGTTTGAGGAAAATTTCCATGGCACAGGATAGATCTTTTAAAGAGGGAAAAGGGATATTTTACGAATATGAGATAACATCAATGTAAATTTAGCTTTCCAATAGATGTTGTATTAAGCACTATGACCGTAGAGCTAAAGACTGGTATTCTTTCCACAATCCCACCATATGCACAAAATACAAATATAACAGACTCTTCATTCCTTTCTCAACAGTTAAGGGTTGAGAAAGATCACCGTAAATGAAATGCACATTATCAAAGTTGAAGCAAGCATGGGCACCCAAAAGGGGACGAAAGGGCCAGGCCCCAGCTGGCTTACGACAAGTATAATGTATATGTATAATTTCTTAAGATTTTCTTAATACAAATAAAAATACCAAACGTAATATAGTAACGAGGGAGATGGCCACCCTAAAAACATTCTTCGGGCCCCCATGCAAGCAAGTAGGCTTTTTTGTCCATTCGTCCAGGGAGTGGAGCGAATACTAAGAAAAGACGGGCGGTACAAATGGGTTCTTTAAAAATCATTTCTGAGGGAAATTTTAACTTAAGTTCCTAATGAATCACAATCGCTGTCCAGTGCGCATTTTCGCCGATCCCAAGAGGTTCAGCCAAAACATGGCTGAAGTAGCATTCTTATTGGCCACGTACCGATGACGTCACCTGTTATTATTATTATTACTACTACTGCTGCTGCTTTTGCTTTGGATCTGTATAGTGCAAGGGCAAACTTATTTTAATGAAAGAAGTTTAATGGAAATTTTACAAAATAATCGTTAGATCACTTTGGATCTGTATAGTACAAGGGCAAACTTATTTTAATGAAAGAAGTTTAATGAAAATTAAAAAAAAATAATCGTTATATCACTTTCTGAATATTATTTCTAAATTATTTTAACAAAAGAAATGTTACAAAACCATTTTTAAATAAAAAAAAATCCTTAGGCAGGGTTTGAACCCACGCCGAAAACAATTTTTCTTATTAGCATGCTGCACTAGCTCACTCAGCTACGAGGGCCGACAGCAGCTAGCTTTTACATTGTGCTATATGTAGGTCATGACTCATGATGTCTTATCTGTATCGGCCAATCAGATCAAAGGATATCTGAAGCTCTTGGGATCCGCGAAAATGTGTCCAGTGCTTAATGCTTACTTTGTTAATATCTATTAGTCATTTGTCATTCGTCAACATTTTCATTTCTATCCTAAGTCATTTCGTTTTTGTTTATATTTTTAATTTATAATGATGTGTGCTTTCACTTTTTAATAGTACTTTGTTTTTCATGTAATAATAATGACCAACGATATAAAACCAAGTGAGCATTTTATCGGAAAAGAAAGCTACAAAACGTGAAAGAAGATAAGAGGCAACCGAAGGCTCTAAAAAAGTTTCTTTCGAGTGCTGGACAAAATTAGACAAATATTGAGGTGGGGAGTTGTCAATATCAGTCACTGTTAACGAAGCATTTGCAGGTCGACATTCTTTTGAAGCTGACAAATTTATTTTAACCTGATTCCAGTAATTTAATTGTTGAATTAAAATGGAACGATACGGTCATTTCGGTTACGGGTCTGAATTAAATTTCATGTATTTCAAAATTTGTTTGAATACAATTAGTTTTCACGTGGCACATAAGTATAGAACTTGAAAGGATATAATCGAAAGCGACGAAAGGTCATTTGGATGACAAGTATTTTTTTTCAGTACTCTCACTTTCAATCACAGCAGCGTATACAGATGCTCGTTTTATTATGACAGATAACAATAATTATTAATCCATTCTCTGCTAATAAATTTAGATGGAGCGATATTTTAAATTAGTAATAATTCTAATGCAAAGTAGAGTTTTGATTATTAGTTACTTGTGTTCAGGGATGTACCGACATAGGTGCTACGGATGCGCAAGGGGCCAGGTCGAGACAGAATTTTCCAGACAAAATTCGAGTCGAGACACGGCTCTTCCAATAGAGAAATATACATTTTTCGAGTCGAGCCATCACTTTTACAGCACATTTTCGAGACGAGACAGCCACAAATCTTGTATCGTGCGCATCCCTAATAGGTGCAGTTTTCTATTCAGAAAACATCTTCCGGGGGCACACTTAGTAGGGCCACTGCTGGTACTCTTTTATTTATTATTATATTATTATTATATTATTATATTATTATTTTGATCTCCTCCCGGGGGGAGTGGCCCCCTAAAATATGTGTGGACGAAACACTGAACAGGCAGTCTGAGAGTCTGGATCCCCCAATTAGCATAATTTCAGGGGGCAAATACACAAAATTATTTGCATTTTGTAGGCTATTCCGAAAAAATCTTCGGACCTCAATGGGTGCATCATTACTTGTGTTTACATTGTGTTACTGCCTGATTTCGAACGTCTATGTTGAAAAGAAACATGAAAGAATTGAATTGTTCTATAGGCATAAGGGGCCCTGAAAAGAATTTTTGCGGAGAAACCTGATTTTAAAGTTCTGCCACTGATCGGGGACAAATTACATATAAATTAAGACACACTTTTGTCATTTGTTGTGTATTGAACTAATTTAACTAAAATTAATAAAGAATTATTTGAAATCAAGTATATCTCAAGAACGATTAAATGGACTAGCTTTGATGACCATTGAAGATGACATTCTGAATGAAATTGATATGGATGCAATAATAAGAGATTTTGCCAAATTGAAAGCCAGAAAAGTGTCTTTATAACATGAACTTTACAGTAACAAAGAAAACGAGAAATTAAGCTAATTACCATATTTGTATCACTAGAAAACACTACTTAAATATGCTTTTAATGAAGTGTAAGAGCATATCTCTTTGTCAAAATCAAACCTGTGATAATGTTAGACTTGAAGCTCATTAGTTTTATTCTATTTCGACTTTTATGTTTCAATTGTATTTGTCAAAGTACATCTTAGGTATACATTTTAGTTGTTTCCTGTGCTTATTTAATAATAATAATAATAATAATAATAATAATAAAAAGATATAAATTATTAAAACTGGAACTTTGGTCATGATTCATCCACAGTTAATTAGGTTTAATTTTGCCATTTTCCTTTAATACTCACTGGAAGACTGAATTATTATATATTGAAGAAATTTGTAATTGTAACAATTATCTGAAGAATTTTTGTCCATTACAGCATTCAATTCTTTTATTATCATATAGGCGGGGCGCCTAAATATTATTTGCTTACAGTTACGAAATGTCTACAACCGACCCTGTTACTGTTATATATATATATATATATATATATATATATATATATATAGAGAGAGAGAGAGAGAGAGAGAGAGACAAAGTTTTGACTCAGAAAAAGTACTGTTGAACGTACGATGCTACCTGGGCTCCTGGAGGGTGCACAATTTACCCCTAAAAATGCTTTCGATCACTGAAATAAATTCCTGCCTACGCCCCTGTAAAGCAGTAAGAATGTTAGGGACTGATCAGGGGGTAATGCCTCCCTGGAGCAACGACAGTTCCCCAGAAATCATACCTCTGATACGTCCGGATGTGACACCAGTATTTGTGTGTTACCACTCTTCCCTCTCAGTGTACTGAAACTTAAGTCAAAGGAACTGTTCTGAAATCTTCACCGATTCTCTCCTCTGAAACCGCATGCGAATGGGGCCGACCTTGGTCATATACCACATCTGGAATATTACTATTTATGTCAGAGATACCGAAAAATATATATTCGACACAAATATAGGATGTTTCGATTTTATTTTATTTATTTTTGGCCTGTCACCCTCCCACTCTGACCTCCATGCCAACCAAGGCTTAACTTCTACCTAAGCAACATCGACAGCGTCACTATTCATCTGCGACCACGAAAACTATGATTTCGATACTAATATTGTTCATATTTGACTACTTTTACATGTCCCTTATTACGAATGACTTCAGTGTCTCGCCTCACTGGAGCAATTTCAACAAACTTAAGTATAGCTATAAACCACCACCTGTAAAATAAATGTGCGGGTGATCTTTTTTGGAGAGGAATTCATTAGCTGCTTTTCCAATGTGGTGGCTTTATTCGCTTCCCATGCTAAAGATTGCCAAAGAGCTCAACATTATTTGCACCACTGTGCTATGAATATAGATTTTAATGGCATTTACTTTACTGAATGCTCGCTTAGGTGTTGCTCCCGTCACAGGAAAAGTGAGATACTGTTATAAATTAGTAGGGATATAAACAAATACGGAAAACTATTAGCAATGACACCACTCGAAATTAGTTTTTGCAATATAATGGGGCAGTATTTTATTCGAATGTGAAGGAAATCATTGCGTAAATTGTCCCTTCCCCTCCTTAGAAGTCTAAGCTACAATACGTATCTAATAATTTTGAATTAGAAATATATGCATCGAGTTTCATATCCTTAACTTTAAGGTGTCCTGAGTTAAGTAAATGAATAAACTTCCTGCTAACGAAAGAGTAAAGCTTTGGGCTTTAATAGTATCGGGAGTGTAATTATGCATTTCAGCGACCCCGAAAGCTATTGAACAGACACTCATATATTTCAATTAGGAATTTTTAATTTTCACCCCTCTCATTAAACCTCCATGCAGATAATGTTAAAATTTGATGTGAACGATATAGCTATGGATTTAGGCACTCAAAAGCTATGGACTTAACATTAATATCGTTCATTTTCGATTATTTTTACATGTTCCTGTGTCTCCCATAATAGAACTAGAGGTGATACGGGTTTCGATTCCCGTCAGGAGTCGTGTGATTCGGGTTCCACGTTAAGTCGTAGATGTACGTCTTGTATAGAGTAGTAGCTGAAAGACACGCTGAACTCTATATCACCTCGCCTCGTGACATATTCTACGTTTGCATAATTTCTAAACCACTTTTCTTTCTTTCAATCTCCTCCTTCCTCTTAGGACACGCATAGGTTCAAACAGAAACATTCTTCACGGTTGGAGGACGCAAGGCTACTGTACCATACGCGTACAACCCTTATGGGACTAGGTAGTGAGTTGCGCAGTTTGAGTAGCACGCACGAATAAACCACGCTTACATTTATTATATATAATTAATAAAATCTCATATTAGGACTTACTCTGCACGTCAAACTTTTAACATATGTGACTTTTTAGATTCTGTTCTTCTTCTGCTTTATTATTATTATTATTATTATTATTATTATTATTATTATTATTATTATTATTATTATTATTATTATTATTATTATTATTATTATTATTATAGCTATATGAAGCAATTATCTCGGCAAACTTGGTTAATACACACCATTCAGCAACCGGTAGTTGTAGAAATGTTGCTTTTCCGACAGTAGTTGTTAGCTCAATCGGTAGAGCGCTGAGCCATGGATTCAAGGGTTGCGAGTTTGAACCTAGTCTAAGTCAAAAGATTTTTTTCCTGATATAATTCTTGAAATGGGGATGTTTCTCTCTTCACCTTTATCTCGTAATTCTGAATAGAGATGTTTGGATGTGAAAGAAAAAGTATACTAGAATATAAGAAAAGAGAGGTAATTTACATGATACCTTTTACAATTTTTAACTATATTTTCACCTATCTAGGACGTTTCTAAAAAGTTCAGACTTCTAGAGCTCCTTTTCGCTCTCTTATGTGTCCTTTAACTAATTTCTACAGTTACTTAGTGAATCACATATACATATATTACAGATGTCGTATCTCTTTCTCTTCTCTCTACATCATGTCTGGAGATGAATGTTTTGACAATAGGTTACAAACACGATTTTAAAAAATAATACGATCTGCGATATCAGTGATACATATTGTGGTGTTCAACTTAACATATAAAACAATAAATAGAAGAACTGAGAATACGAATCTTTTCGTGCACTGATGCTTCAATAACAGTGAACTGATGCTTCAAATCTGTGTCTTTACTCCCTTCACCTATGTTAATTCCCTAGTCAAAATAAAAACTCTTCAAAATTAATCACAAATTCTTACACAACCATCCCTTCCTTGGAGTACTGCGCGGTCACATACCCGTCACTGCGATGTAAAGGCACTTATGGCGACGAGGATACATACTGTTTCAGATACCCTAACAGCATAAGATGTGCTAGGCATGCACCATTTAGGTGTTCTAAATTCATCTCCCACATTTGATACATTTGTTGCTTCTCTTTTCTTAGCGACTGTGTACTAGCAGTAACAAACGCATCAACTTCATTAGATGGCAACTGTTGCCGATCATTTGAAAGTGAATATGGAAGAACCATGAAGTAATAGACACTCGTCATTTTGTTATAAAATTACATGTCGAGGAGATTTTATCTGATCTCAAACGGGTATAGTCGAATATACGCGGTTAAAGGAGCACTCTGATTAGCCAAATTCAAAAGACCTCAACAATTTATCACTCTACAAGCGGCGTTGTTTTCATCGCCTCCGTGGCCAAGTCGGAAAAGCTTACGCGGCTAGTAATCCAAAAGTTAATGGCTCGCGGCAGTGGTGCTCTTCTAATTTTTCCACAACCGGTTCTCTCTCTGTCTCTCTCAATATAAGTTATATAGGAGAGCGGTACTAGATGGATAGATATAATTCACTTAGGAAACAACTATACAAAGTAGACGAAACCAAAGCTTTTACTGGATACCACAAGTGACAAATAGTGACCTACGCAGCATCCTAATACAAGGTGTGTGACAAAATTATGTAGCGATCGATTGGAAACGAATTGTCCAAAATACATGATTGTCAAAAAGTACTGGAAAGACCTTCATCCAGCAATATATCGAGAGTTGTTGATAATGGTATGTATGAGTTTCAAATATAAATAACACTGGCCACTACACTCATAACCCCACTTCTCATTCTTGACATCTGAGCATTTGAGATTAAGGAATAACAGTGCCGTGCCGTTGAAAATCAGCGAGGCGAGAATATAGGACGGGGGCGAGAGTATACAACGGCGACCCCATACCTACTGTATGAGTGAGGTCGACAGACCAGCGGCGAAGCGCCACCATGGTTGGCGCGAAGCGTTAGAATATTTTCAAAAAGAAACCCTATTTTGAGCACTTTTTATTAAAATTTTCCTTTAATTTTATATATGTGCACATATATTTTCCTAACATGGCTAACGTTATAGGACCATTTCGTAAAGCAGGAAGAGAATTTAAGTACATACTAGTATTAGTCCAAGTAATTTTTCCTCTCGTTTTCTTTCCTCCCAAATTTTGCGACCGGGGCCGTCGCTCCCCTACGGCACGGCAATTAGGAATAACGCTTATATCTTGTTCTAAGATAGAAGCAAAAATAAAACAAAATTTACCGTCCCCCCACACCGCCATTAATCTTTTGGTATGTACAGAGCAAAGCGCTGTTCTTTAAATAGATCAATTCGCACCCTTACTACAAAAGTGCCACTATTCAAAAAAGTTAGTTTTGAGTAAATCGCATTTGAAAGAGTTGGTAATACATTCACTTTAATGTTATTCACTGGTGAAACTAGTGCTCTCGTGCAGCTTCTAGAAAAGCTAGGGCCATGATTCTTATATTGCCGGATAGACGGCAGGTTCACTAATCTGAATATATACAAAACTTAAAATTGAGAGTTTTTGAGTTGAGGCACTTTTGTAGCAAGGATGCGAATCGTTTCGGGCTGTGAAAAATTTTTTATCCAACAAAGTGTCCCTTCCAGCTGTCTGTGTGTGTGTGTGTGTGTGTGTGTGTGTGTGTGTGTGCGAAATATTTTAACAACCGGTTCTTGCGAACCGGCTAAATAGCACCACTGGTTCGCGCCCACCCTGGGGTATTTTTTTTGATTGCTCAAGCTGTTTATTAGACTTACCTTAATGTAAACACATTACGCATATAGGCAATTAAACATATTTTGGGGGAGTAATTTTGTGGGTTAATGACGCTTACGGCATGGGGAACATACTAGGCACGTTCCTCAGGTACATGTCAGGCATGTGCCTAGGGGCGGACATACACTGTGACTATCACTTGCCATCCATGTGATTTCTCTCTCAGAGATACATAAGGCACATACTCGACACATTTCCATGTATCTGAGGGAACATAATAGGCATATACTTGCTATGTAATTGTGCTGTTAGGATCTGAATGCGGAATGTATTTTTTTTTTATTATACGGAAACTTTTTTTTAAAAAATATAAATCACTGCTTGACGGAACAAAATCAGATGAACTATCACGTTTCAAAGCTGAGTCAAATGTATTCGATATGTTCCTCATTTATATACGAAAACCCTAAAATGAGGAACGTTAACACTATGATAATGAAAACAGATTTCTGAGTTGAAGACTTAAAACCACACGTCCAAAATATTAATTATTCATGTTCCTGATGCCTACTCCTATATACAGGTATACATATCTCTCTCTTTCTCTCGCTATATGTGGTAGGAAACCCCGTCGACAAAATTCGGCAGGTGATTCCCGACACCGAAACAAGAAAAAAAGTCCTTTTGCACTTTTCTCCAGGACACATAGTTTCGGAGCTACATGATGCCGAAAACGTGGCAAAATACACTTTTGAGCGTTATATCTTCTCTATTTCGAATGATAGAGGCAAGGCGGCATGGTCACCTCAAAGGAATGAAACCTGCTCTATTCAAAGATGGGTATGTTGCAATCGTGAAATCAGTGCACAAGGGACTCCCCAAACGAGCGTAGGAACTCCCGGATAAACTGCCAGGTAAAAATACGTCAAAATAGGCGTGAATGGATAGGTTTCCCACCTGGTAACCATAATTAGTTGTAACCATGTCGAGATCTCAAAAAGAGACGAATTGATGGACGCGTCATATTAGGTATGTGTGGTTGCATAACCACTAGGTACTGATGGTGACCAACAATGAAGTTGTGGATATGAAGTGTGGGGGAATACACTTCGGGAGATGACTCCACAACTGGGAACAAGGAAACAAGTCATGAACAGAAGTCGAAAGAGGAGGCGTGTTCCAGCAGGAACCGAGCAAAAGATCGCCCACACACCGTGGGTAAAGTAGAATATCTCCCGAACGAATTGAGATAGTGACGTCGGTCCACAAAATGAGAAAGAAAATCATACTCAAGGGAACTGATGGTGCAAACTGAATGGAGTAGATGGAACTGCGCAATGGGAGTCCATACAGGAAGAAGGGGATTCCGGAAAGCAGTCATGGTAGGGACAGTGAAAAGTGAAACAGACGTATGTACTATGACGTGTTACGTATGGCATACGTACGAACTGTGGGGTGAGAGCTGGAAAAGTGGGGATTCCCCATTGCAGCGTAGGGGACGAATTCAAGGGAACACCACCGGACATGGGTGTTGGTGCACCGGTTCCGCAACAAGCAGAGTACGCAGACATTGCTGGGCCGAGAATCGCTGTAGGCCCCACCGAGTAGGCAACTGAGGCATGGATGACATGGACAAAAGTAATCATGCGTACAGGCAAACATGGACTGTATTTTCAAGGATTATACACTACAGCTCGTACTGGTGTTCGTGATGAATAAGTAACACAAAGAATGACACTAAAGGTTTCAGAAGTCTTACAACAGTCTTACCTGTGGCAACACTAAAGAAGATGCTCGGAATGACGTCCACCACTCTGAACACAGGCATTCAGACGTCGTTGCACAGACCGGCGCACACGTTGAAACGTGTCTTGTTCTTCCCTCAAAACGTCACAAGCGTCTCGGACGCGTTGTTCCAACGTTTGGATATCAGGTACCGGACTAGCATAAACAACAGTTTTGAGATGCCCCCATAAATATAAATCCAGAGGGTTTAAATCCGGCGCCCGGGCAGGCCATGACATAGGACCGCCACGGCCGATCCACTTGCCCGGGAAAACAGAGTTCAAATAATCACGCACGGGGCGACAGAAATGCGTTGGGGCACCATCGTGCATATACCACATACGTTGTTGTAAGACCAACGGCACATCCTCCAGAAGTGTAGGAAGTATCTCGCGCAAGAAGTTCAAATAGACAGGCCCAGCGAGTCGTTGTGGAAGAACAACTGGTCCAATGAGATGGTCACCCAGAATGCCTGCCCAAACGTTGATACGAAAGTGGTGCTGGTGGCGGACGTGTACCATTCCATGTGGATTATTCACAAACCACAGGTGACTATTATGAAAATTCTGGATACTATCCGTTCCAAATTGGGCTTCATCTGTGAACAATATGGAGGAGAGAAAATCGACAGTTGTTGTCACCAAATAAAGAACCTGATTACAAAAGTCCAGGCTGGGAGGAAAATCCTCTGGCGATAGACCCTGTACCCGTTGCAAATGAAAGGGGTAAAAATTGTCAACATCCTCTTATGAGTGACATTATGCTGACGGGCAAGCTCCCTGGAACTTACACTCGGGTCATTGAGCATATGTCGTAAAATACGTTCTCCGGCATGCACAGTGTGTTCCTCACGCGGTTTTCCCGTGTCATACATGGCAGGGTCAAACGTTCCGGTCTCACACAAACGACGAAACAGCGTTGCAAAGGTTGCATGATGCGGTTGGCGTCTATTGGGATATCGATCGTTGTATATCGGGCTGCCTGCCTACCATTTCCATGTGCTTCTCCATATACAAAAATAATCTCGGCCTGGTCCTGATTGGTGTAATGGGCCATTGTCACAACACACTACACTATGAATAATCTAAATTACATGAAAATTTTTCACGTGTTAATATCAACTCAACATTGTAAATTTTATTAGTAAATCCAAAAATATTTTACAATAACGGTGTACTCCCTACACGGAGTATTAGTTTTGTGGTAATGCAACACTCCTTTCCCCACCACTTAAATCGATAGGATGTGCTAATTTAACACGCAATGAAGCCGTAGCTGTAGCAAAAAATTAAATTGAAGATAGAATAACGTAAAAGTCGTGTGTAAAATCTCAATTTATCTTGCAGACTGAATAGAATCTGATCTAATCCATGAAATCATACTTGGCGGATATCCCAACCATTTTACATACATCCAACCATTTTTACGTTTTAATACTTTTTCAATTAGATAAGTTTTCTTTGAATTTATAATTATTTTTTGTAATTCTTGTGCATAAAATATTCCTTTAATTTCTTCACCATTCGAATCTTTTAATTTATAAGTGGCAGGATTTGACTTAATACATGTATCTACAATAAATATTTCTTGTGACCATTTGAGTAAATATCCGTTTTCTAATGTGTTTATATTTACTTACACGATTATAATCACCCGGACTAAAATTAGAACTTATATTCTTTTTACTCGTTCTATTTTCGTATAATGTTTCCCACAGTTGATTCACATTGGAATCAATTACTTGCGCAGGTGCAAATTTAATACTTGAATGATATGAATGGTTATAGTTATTTACAATTTGACCTGAGACTAATATATCGATAACTATTCTTTGCAGTAAAGCAACGATAAAATTTTTCTGTTAATGTTCTTATAGATAGTTCTGCTAAAGCACATTTCATTTCGGAATGTACACTATAATGAATAATTTCATATTCTTTAAACTGTTTTACATGACGATTATAAAATTCACCGCCTTAATCTGTTTGTACGTTAAACATGGGAAACTTGAAATTTAAAAAAATCTTATTGCTTTTGCCATTTCAGGATCTTTGTTTTTAAGAGAACACAATATACGTAACGTGAAAAAGTATACAACATAATATATATTTATAATTATTGATATACGTGGGAATATGTTGCATTTCTGCTAAATCCATCTATATTGGTTCATTTGGTGCACTAACGTAATACTTTTTACGTTCAAAACCTCTACCAGCTGGTGCATGCAATGTATAAGCATCTTGAGGAGCTAACATTTTTTTAATTTTCTTTTTAGACAACTTTGTTTTACGATGTACTTAATGTTTGTGTACTTGATAAAGAATCTGGATTTGAATAATCATAATCTATTTTTGATAATTTTGTCAGTTTTACGTACTATATTTTTCTCAATGTTTAAATAAATTAGCTACTGCTGCAGGACTAGATGACTTCATTATTTTACGACTGTTTTCTTTTACTACTACTACGATTACAAATATTCACTTTTGATGCTGGTGTGCTAATAGGTGTGCCAATAAATTCTTTAGAAACATTAATATGTTCTGCTAAATTTTCCAATTCAAGGATACATATAGGATTTCTTGAATATTCTCTTGTACGAATAACGCCATTTACCAAATTTATAATATTTGAACCTGGTATTGTTTTTCCACGGATATGTACTATAACAGACTTATCCTACTGAATTCTATCAGAACTTGCAACAGTTTTAATAATAGATCTGTTTTTCTACGTAGTGTTTTCGATACTGATTGTAAAATGTCTTATAGAAATGGTAAAGTAGAAGTTTCGTTATCATGTTGGAAAATTGATGATGATTATTTTTCTTTTCCTTCTTCTTCCTCCTGAGTAGCATGTAGTGTAATAGGTTTATGTGAAGATGAAGTATACTGAAAATAAAAATGCAAAGCTTATTGATGTAATTTCCACTTTTGTTGTACGCTAAGATCATGACGTTTTAAAATGTTATTCATTTAATCATCTAAACGCGACTGATGTGTATCTATGGATTCAAGATAGGATCAAATTTCATGTACAGCATTTTCAGGAACTAAAATAATTTACGTAATTCTGATATGGTTAACAAATGCAAATTCTACTGCCTACAGCTGCAAGAAGTGGTACTAAGATTAATGGTAGAAGCGCCTTTTTGTAGTAACATCTTATTTTTCTTTAATGGAGTACGCTGTGAGATAAGGCACGTAAGATATTATGTCTACGTAAACGTTTCCTCTAACGATAATTTAAAGGGATCTTTCCTATCATTGTGTTTTTAGCTACTTGAGAAATTGTTCTTATTAAATCAGCTGAAGCATTTTGTAAAAATTGTTTCCGTTTTGTACTCTTGCATTCGCACAGAGCACAGAGCGTGTTGTAGTTTTGTTTCACCTTCAACATCTCGACTCCCACTAAACAATAGTTTCTGTATGCATATCTTTAACGTTAGGACTTATGCGTGATTTCATTAGGAAAATATTTGTACGTATTCGCAATCCATCGTTTGTTTTCTGTGTTGTCAAATAATAATTGTGAGGCTCACGTGTTACTTCTTTGAATATATTTACGGTTTCCTTACAATATCGAGGCATAATTTGCCTAGCTAAATATTGTTTGCAATTTATCACGAGGATTTTTAAATACTAATATACATTGTGCATTTAAACTAATATCACGTGCATGTTTTCCTTCTGGAAATAAATTTTGAATAATAAATATTACAGTCAACTTTTTATGATGTGCATACTTTGTAAATAAATTAGAACATCGCCATTGGTTTTTGACATTAAATCATCAAGTATTAATCATGACTTTTTTTAAATTTTAAAATTACCCATGTCGGGTATGCCCTCTACAAAATTTATTTTTGGATGTGCATCTAATTACGGCATTACTGCTCCATAACACCGTACAATATCATTCAATTTTGTACTAAGTATTTGATCACGTTCATTAAGTAATCGATTTACAAAACAAGTTTTTGCAGTCCTTAACGTACCGGCGATTAAAATGGTAGAGGGATGTTGAAACTTCAACATCCTGTACTCAAATGAAGGCATACAGCGTGAAGGCATGAAGGCATACAGAGAGCATTTGCTTTATATACACATATCCACACACAGAGAAAGAAAGGAGAATGTAAAAGAAAAACGAAACGGTTTTAAAAAAGAAAAATCACTGGAATATAAGAATATTAAAGCTTTCGAGTTAAAATAATCACACACTCATAGAGAGTACTTATAAGCTTATACAAGAATATTTAATATATTTATACTCTACGATTGTTCGGAGTTTAGGCAGTAAACGAAACGGTTTGAAAAATAAAGAAAAAATTAAAAATAAATAAATTAAATGGAAGACAGCACGAAAAGGGACATTCATACAGGCCACTTTTACTCGTTGGTGAGCCTATAACCATAAGGTACACTTGCACGTTTTCGTATGGGTTCATCGTCAGTCACGTTTGTTCGTCAACACGTTTACATGTTTTGTTGACCTCACGGTATGTCTTTTTCTCTGTACAGGTAAAGATGCGGAACCTTGGTCTACACACGATACTATTTGGAGTTTCTATTACTGTGGACTCTAATTGCCCGGGCACTAATTTATAGAAACCCTGAAAGTTAATTTTCTGAGAGGTTGTATCGTTTAGTGTAATCTCCCTAATTTTGAGTATGTGCAGAACACCCCCTAATTTTGAGTATGTGCCGAACACCCCCTTGGGCATCAATTCTGCACAAAAAAGGCAGAAGCAAATACGTTTAATTTTCTAATTTTACAGGAGAAGGACTTAAAGTTTAAAGTGTTCTGAAAAATAAGACTAAATTCTAGGAAACAGATTTCGTTTATCATCATCTTTAGAAACACTGCTTTTACAACTATGTAAAATTTGAAATTGATTGGTCCCACCATTTTGAAATTTTGAGGATTTTTGTACATATCTTGTTTTGCCATCTTTTACTGTTGTCGTTTTTCAACTGTTTATTTGCCTGATCACAATACATATTATGGGGAAACTATAGTAACTGTGAATTTTTTGTAAAAGAAAATATCTTACAATTTATCAGTTTCGGCAACAGCGTAATGATGTACTGTAATGTCAGAATTGAGTTCTATGGAAAAAGGGTCCGAGTTGAATGCATTTATTATGGAATACGGACCCTTTTTCCATTCAACTCCTCAATTATACAACATTACAACAATGATCATAAAAAGAGCATTACTCATCCTCATCCAGCTGATTAATGGCATCCACTTCGTAAAATTCTCTGGACCTGGCATCAACTGGAAGATTACGATAGAAGTCATGGCAATCACGGTCGATCTAATGTAGCATAGACAGCAGGTCTTTCTTCTTCAAAGGATTAATGCCTAATAGACCATTATAGGATTTCGGTACAGCAATGTTGGTAAGATTCGTTGGTCAACCTTTTGCTTCCTCTATTCTCAAATTTAGTATTCTGAACGGTTCTTCTTCGTGTAGAGTGTACTTAAAGTACACTTTGCCAAATTCTTCGGTGTATCTCAACAACTTTATGTTCATCCACTGTACTTTCTACCCATCTTCGTCAATTGTTCGTTTCACCAATACGCCTGTTCAAAAGTTTCGAGAAAGCTAAGAACTCTTCTTGTGTCATTTCAACAACATTGAATGATTTTTTACCTCTTATCATTCCCACAAATTGGAACCAGTCTCGTGGAACCATCATCTTGAACCACCATCATCATCCCCCATTTGCTTCTTGGCTTCTTCGATTCGAGCATGGTTACTGTCACATTCAAGTCGTGTATAACCTGGCAATAAACACTTTTGGTCAATAACTTTAATGGATGATCTCTTCAGAATTGCGTAGCTGAACATGACAGCCTTGTTAATGCTTCTATTCTGACCATCGCATGTATCTGAATATGTAATAACGTGTGTTACCAAACTTGGTAGTTGCAATAACCTCTTTAAAACACACGAGGCGATTTGATTAGATCCTCCACTAGCTACAAGTTTATGCCACATGAAGCACGTTGATGACTCAGTCGAATAACAATCACGGTTTGTGAGATTGTGTGTAGACAACACTCGTTTGCAGTATGCGATACCAGTAGAAATGAATGGTGCAGGTAATACCTGCTGGAGATCAAAAACTATTACTCTTGTATTCAAATCAGTCTTTGTCTTTTCTTTATCCTTACGCTTATTTTCGTATCCCTTCTGTGCTTCAAATATATGTGAATTGTGGCGCGCTGAAATGTTATCTGTTCTTCAAGCGCAGACGCATGCCTCTTCAGAGCTTTGAATTCATCACATTTTTACACGTATCTACGTAAGGTTCTTTGAATTTGTAACCGGTTTCGGAGAAAACATTTCGAAAAATATCGTAGCTTACATATTTTTCTGACTTCATTTGATTTTCTTGCACATATTCATCATACATCTTTCTAATCTTTAAATGACTTGGCAAGTAAATTGCTCCCGCAGACTGTTTTCTTGAATAATGACTAACATGCTTTGGATACCTATCTATAAAGGCTCTTATTGTTTTCCTTTCCTCACTAAGCTTATTTGCTGGTTCATGTCTACCTCTATCGGCAGATTCAATAATCCCATTGGGAGACGCTCGAAGTTTCTGAATTAGAACATCGATGTTGGATTTAGTTACATCATGTACTTGAATAAAAAAATTACATACTTCCAGTTTCAAAATGCCCAGATCTATATTGTAAATAAGTGTTATAATCCTATTGTGTGGTGTTCTATTCTTCTTCCCTCTTTACACTCATGAACCTTGTCGCGAATCTCCAGGTGGTCACACAGGTACTGGTCTTGTGTTTGTGGCATTATTGCTTTAAACTAACGAAAATTCCTTTGTGCATCTCTGCACCACATTTTTGAAAGCAGTTCTTCTTGCAACACTTTTGCACAGGTACAAAGCGTTCGGCTTCAAACTTTTTTTCCTGTTCGTATATGCTAAGCCCATATCGTTCTTCTTCTTCTCGTCTTTACGTTTTCCTACCCTTGATTTCCTCTTCTGATTTGAGGAATGCCACAAGCTTGCTGGCTCTGTGACAGAGGTTCCACGACATTGTTCTGATTGATTTTCCGCAGTAGAGTTATCTGAAAGGAAACAAAGAAAAAAACGTATTTTAGCACAGTATATCGATAGTGGCAAATGAGCAATGTATATTCATTATCTCAGCCGCATAAGGATGATTTCTAAGGAGAGAATCTGCATTAAAAACAGTGCACTGGAAAATCATGAATTCCTAATTAGTCGGCCACGAGCAGGATAGTAGGCGGAACACTAATAAGGTAGGCTGCGATGATTTGTTGAACCAGTTGATAAACCACTAGGCTTAAGAATTTATGGCTAGTAGTATTGTGCAATAAAAGGATGCTACGACAGATCACCACTAGGAAGTAAGGGAAGACCTTTCCAGTAGAGAACATGAAGCGTTACATGTTCACTGTGATAAAAAAGATTACAACAAACTCTGCTTGTCACTAAAAATGATTCAAATTAACATTAACGTTATCTTAGATTTGTTCTAATACACTACTTGCTAAAAGGGAATCAATACAGTTATTGTGTCATCTTTCCTACTGACAATGATTGTTCTTGATCGAAAATAAGAATTTAAGTCGAACCTTGGTCAGGCCTGAACAAAACCCTGACCCTACTACCATGAAGATAACATATTTATATAAAAAAAACTTGTATTTGAATTAATATTTGTTAAAAGGACAAAAATATCCATAATAATAAATGAGAGTTTTTCTATTGTATAATTTTTATATTGTTGAAAAATATTCATTTCAAACTCATCCATCTTAGCTCAAAATTAAAATTAACTATTGACCAAAACAGAATTTTTTACTTCCATTTTTCAATATAACATTTAGCAAAAACGC
This sequence comes from Thermobia domestica, assembly GCF_964235325.1. Lineage (NCBI taxonomy): Eukaryota > Metazoa > Arthropoda > Insecta > Zygentoma > Lepismatidae > Thermobia > Thermobia domestica. The sequence continues at coordinate 180,846,286 of NC_137458.1, read as the reverse complement.
GTACGTACCATCAAGGTTTCTGAATCCTATTTCATTTTCATTTACTGTAGAACGCTTTTCATAAAATCTCTTTGAAACATCGTTCTCAGGTTTCCAAGTTGAGTATGCATCCGATTCATCTTGATTAAGAATATCATCCGGAAAATAAACGTACAATCGATTTTAATAACATTCTGACGTGAAGGGGTCTGACGAATTTTGTACAATGTAAACTGCAAAATTTTCTTTTAGCTGCTATTCTTAAACGTGAAGGAATAAGTCTGCTTTAACTAAACTTGATTGAATTCAATATCAAATTTATTCCTGACATGCCTATTTTTATGTACGAATATATTATTAAATAATTGAAAATACAACAATAGCCATTTTACATTTGGTTTAACATACGAAATGATTTATCAAGGCTAGGCTTGAGCTTTACTGAGGGCAGACTATGTCTCTAGTACTTCGTGACGAATCCAGAAGTTTTAAATTTTTAAGGAATGCATTCGTGTTACCGAGAAACTCAACATGAGAAAGAGGGTTAATTTTCCTTCTTCATTATGAAAAAAAGAAACACTCCAGGCGTTATGAATCACCGTAAAACTGGATTGCCAATATGGTTTCAAAATTATTTAAACACAATTTAACTGAAAATTCTAAGTTCAGTAATCCGCAATCATGCAATAATAATAATAATAATAATAATAATAAATTATTGAGTTAGAAAATCAACTTACCAATACAGTCGAATCATCACTCCAGTTGTCGGTGTCCTTATCTTTTCCCAGACAATCTATAGTTTCGGGTCTTGATTCTTGAATACCTTTAATAATAGTAACATTAGTATCATTCTCATCACTCCTTCTAGTACCTACATCTGTGATTCTCTGCTTAGCAACCAATCGAGCATCATTACTCAAAACAACCTGACTACTTTCAGAAGACGTAACTATATCCAGAAAGTCAGTCCGATAACATTTTTTATTCACATCCGATTCTATGCATTCGTTGAAATCCATTGAATTACGATCTGATTGCTTTATAAGTTTACAATTATGTGATAAGAAGTGTACATATGAATATAAATGGTCAGAGCACTCCGTACACGTCCGAATCTCAATTACAAATGAACTGCTGCTCTTGAAACAATATTAGCAATATAACAAAAGATTTCAACAACAAAGACAGCAAGCCGAAGGCGGGAAAGGCACCATTTAACAAGAATATCTGGCCATAGCCGGCTCCTATTCCTTCCGTAAAGAATACGAGCCGCCTATGATCGGGCACAAAGAAAACATAAGAGAGGAATTGACGATATGTTGAAAAAACAACTTCCTTTCGGCATGAATGATAGTTTTTTGAAAGGTATAAGCAGATATGATAACATAACTTATATTGCCAACTTTGAGAAAAAGAATCAGCTTGTTAAAATAAAAGATGGTGAAACTAAATATGTTATATATATATTATTTTGGCACCCTGTATTGTGCACGCAAAATATGTTTAAGAACAGAGCCAAAATGTTCGAAATAACATACCTATTTCTGCCATCTTGCAAATTTTGCAAATATAACATATATGAAAATGCGAGGGCTTATATCTCCGTTGCTAAGCACATTTAGCTAATATTATTTTGGTCACACATAGATCTCACCCCAACAAGCTTAAAAGTACAAAAATCCGGTTTTCGCAAAAAGTCAACATACCTTCTTATGCCTTTTTTGCTCAGAATTAGCCTCATGGCGGCGCCTAAAGCTACAAAGATTGTAAACTTCCAACCTTCTGGAATTTCATCTGTGAGATCACCGAAATAGTTTTCAAGCGGTAACAAAGGTTCCGTATCTTTTTCCTGCAAGAACATAATACTGTCGGTGTTACAGTATATTGCTCAGTCTGGTCCTACAGTAGTTCGTACAGTCTAAGTCTAGCCGTAGAAGTAATAAATGCGGCTAGTATCAGATTGGAAAATTTTAGCGGCACGTTTTTCAGTTTCAATGTCTCTGTAAGAGATAAATGGTTATCATTAATTGGGACCACACTTTGAATTTCATAAAGTGCAATTATTAAATACCTAAGAAACGTTACTTCATCATTAACGATTACATTATGTGGCAATCAGTAGGCTGGCCCCACTTACCATATAATGAATTGAGGTATAATTTTGCAGGTTGTCTCAATCCCGGGTTCGTCCTAATGTTACAATTTAACGGTATGCCTCCATGGGCATAATATTCTTTGATGTATCTTTGTTTTATGTTTTACACTAAGCGGGAAAACCAGAGGTTTCCTGCTTCATCCGAAGGAAGGAATTCACATAAGTTCCGAAAAAACTCCTGAATTCCTCTCTTGAGGACCCATGAGTTCGAATTCCCATATTACGTGTATATCGAGTATTTTGTAATTTTTCTGTAGAGCAAGGTGTAACTCTGGAGTACCAAATGTTCCTGAGAAAACAAAATCAACGTCACTATGAGTTCAATCGTTAGTGTTTTCCTCTTCCATGCATGTACGAAAGAGAACGAAGAGTAATCGGTCTCCCGCAGGATTGGAAAATATAAGTCTTTTAGAGGCAATACAGTGCATTTCGTTACACCGTGAATACTTTCTACATCTGGAAAATGCGGCCCAGTATGTATCTTAGGTGAATTAAATGGCATAGGTTTACGTGCCATCAACCAGTAGTAAAGGCTCGTGATATCAAAATATTTTAACGCATCATCACCCGTACAGTTGACGTAAAAAAGAAAACACTTCACTGCGGCCATCGTTGTAACAATTCTTGGAAATAAGGAAATCAATCAGATTAGTACAATATTGTTTAATAAACCTTTGTACTTCCTTTTCTCTCTTTACCTTGTTATCCGAAGAACATTCCTACGTTTCTTGTAAGTTTATACCTATATTTTTAGGTACTTACGGTGCAACATTGATTGTTTATATCTTTTAACATTGTATTGTACAAGTCATCAGCGTTATGCAAAATGGCGTCGCGGTTAAAACTGAAATACCTCTTGCAACTGTGGAAAAAGCACCCATAGAGGTCGAAGGCAGCGTTGAGTCCGTCGTGCCATCCATCAACCTTGTACCTACCAATACACGTTTCCCCACCTCTCCTAGCATGCTGGATTTCTATCCCTAATTCTTCTTCCATATACATAATCCGTTGCATAGCTTTAATACTTGGTCTTATGATGGAAAACCAACGAGGGAATTACAGGAATTGTATTTTCAGGTAAGTATAAGGTACGATATGTCCGCATCGCAAGACTTGCAATGGTGGATGAAGTAATGAAACATTGTAAACCATTCGTTTTCTCTTCGATAATGTCGCTAAATTTGATGATCGCTTTGCTAGAATTCTAACATCTTTTTCACAATAAGGGAGCATTACCTTTTTGAGGTTAAACTCCTCGGCACTTGCCACACGTTCTTTGTGCCAGCCTTTCAATTGTTTTTCTTCTGTGCTTCGCGCCTGAGGGTCGTAAAACTCAAGCGGGGGATAGGGAGGAACATAATTTTGATTTTCTTCTGTATTAAACACATATAGGAAATCTCCCTTGTTTAAATTTTGACTAAGACCTAAAGTTTTGGGTAATTTGGATGATAAACTACGATTTTCAATCTTAATATTTAAAATTTTCTAACCCTGGTTAAGTACTATGGGAATGATATGCTGCTCTTCTATTAGATTTCTAAGGCAGAAAAGACCATCGTATCGGCTACTGTTATGAGCCGTGGCTATTACCAAGCTAAAAACAGGACGCTCTGTTAACACATCATTAATAAAAGCCGTCGCCATCTTAAAAGAAAACGAACGATTTCCAACATTATCACTGCACGTTTTACAATGCTCATCCATACCTTTACTTATACAATTTTGACAAATGTACTGACAACACACGAGCACAACTTTCACTGCGCGCACTCGGTGCCTTAACATAGTCTGTACGTCATAGGCGATGTACATAAACCTGTTAGTATGTACAGGCTTATGTTTCCGAACAAAACATGTGGGGTTTATATCTACATGCATGGTACACGTCGAACGTAAATGTTCACCACACACGTGATCAGATCTTCGACACCTGTTATGAAACATGTCACCACAATCAATGCAGACCTTAACATTATCACAAACAGATCAACCCGCTTTATTACGCTTTACATGATCCTGAAATCATATACCCTCAGCGAACTACCTATTGCATCCCTTGCATTTAATTTTATTAACAGTATAATCGCGTCCGTATGTTCGCAAAAAGAACATCGAATTTCACACTTATGTTTATAAGACTGCCCGTTATAACCTTCCAAACAATAATAACAATACTTCCGTTTACTGAGAAAGCTTTTAATATTACGAATAGGTTCGAAATGGCTAAAAGTATCACCTCTTTGATAGCAAATAAAGATCTTGTTTTCTGCAGGCTCTCCTGGGTAACGAATTATATATTCCGCGTTATTCTTTTCGTGCTCCTCATAAATTACGATTTGATACTCCCCTTTCAAATACGATTGGATAGCATCAACATCCGTAAAGTCACAGCCACCCTTAGTTTTAACGTTAACTCCTGCCATCTCGCAGAGAACTTCTGCTTTAGGAAGCCATGAATCCTGATCTCTTGTTTTCGAAAGATACAAACTTTGACCACTTAGTGTATGTTTCGTTATCCAGTAAAGAATTCCAAGGGAAAGGCAATAAATATTCTTATTAGTAGATAGTCAACCTAACAACCTAACAATTTCCCCCTCTCAATATTTTTTAACCAGCGCAGAAAGAACCAACTAATTATACAAAGTTGCACAGCGCAAAGTATCCCCATAACTACAATGCTAAAGTGAGATTGAATATGCTTTTATGACATTTAAAATCATAAAAGCTTACATCTAAAAACTTACAATTAAAACTAAAACTAAATTATTCTACGCATTTACAAATATAATCATATCCATAATCTTCACATCTACTACATCTTCCAAAACTACAGAAGTCACTTGTACATTCTTTTTTAGTTCGCGTTGCAATTGATTTACATGTGCAATAATATCGAAAGTAGTCTAATTTTATTATGTTTGGTTTAGGCATTTATTATATAAATGAATTGCATATATCTTATAATGCCCCCCCTGGTAGAGTGGTTATTCCATTTTTTTGACAGAAATCTCTTAATCCTACACAAAATATATTTATTGCATCTTAATCTCCAGTTTATAAGCTTTCATTTAACACTCGAATCATGAAAATCCGTTAATAATTAGCTTTAAAAACTCAATGAGAAGGAATACATACAAATACTACATCTACTCCGGAACAGGTGATATGTCACTGATTCATTTTGAACGATTCCAGTACTAACATTGGAACATCACAACACGAGCAGCAATTCAATTACATACTAACACAACCTGCTCAGCGACATATATAAAAATTGCCTGGAGCATGCATGCATACTACCATCCCACAGCCAGTCTAGCTGCAGTTGACATCAGATGGAGCTGTTATATGACGTAATCTCACGAGATGGGACTGCGCAATAACTATGATGTCAATTGATACACGTCATATATCCTTTCACTCCCAGCAAGAAAGATAGAGAATGACATATAGCTCAACATGATTTCCTCAACATCATTTCCTCAAATAAAAGAAAGAAATTCACAACTCTCAAATTGTACATGCTGTTCTCACTAGATCTCTTTTTAGAATCAGTGTTTCCAACTCAATATTTTTTCGGAACGTTCCAGGATTTTAATTTTTCAAGATATCGCTTTAAAACATATAGGGATGAATTCACCCCATTACTAATAAAAATGATAATTGTTAAAAGTCAGTTGGCAACACTGCAACCTCACCCCCAAATAACGTTAAAATTCAATAGCTCGGTCCCTAATTAACCGATTTCAAAAATTCAAACCGAAAATGAATACTAATAACACAACCAATTTTATAAAATGCATAAATGGTTGTATAACCCACAGAATATTTCTCCTTTTTTCAATATCTCTACCAATTTTCATTAAATCAAAAGGTAAAAATATTATCATAATCTACATTTAATTCTAAGACTTTTTTAAAGAATAACATTTTCCCGAAAACTCAAAAATAAACCCTTAAAAATTCCCGAAATTTTGAATTTGTTATAACCGTCAAATATTAACCGATTTTCAAAATTCAAACGGCAGTCAATAGAGAAATAAATTTACTATCTATCGGATGTCTTGCAGGTTTTATAACCCTAAGGATATTATTATGAAAAACTCAAATACATCCCTTATTTATATATATATATATATCTTCAAAATTGAAACGGCATTGTGTTCTGTATACCCAAAGGTTTTAGCTTTTATAGTAATGAAACCATAAAAACACTTATAACACTTATAACATACTTAAAATTTATAAGTTCGGATACTGATAATGGAATCCTCTGCTAACTTCGTTCATATTCTAATCATTTTTGCTATTTTTTGGATTCATTTCTAAAGTGAAACTGATGTATTTTATAACCATTATCTAAATCTTTCAAACCCTCATACTTAACAAACAGCTGATATTTTTTCAAATCTTTCAACACTTGCTCAGTTTCGTCATTATATCTTTGTGGTAATAACGTCTTATATTTATCATCTAAATGTACTAAAACTCTTTGATCATAACGCTGTGTTTGAATCAATTTTCATAATGTTATCTCGTACGCTTTACCTTTTTCTAACTCATCTATGCGAAGGAATCTCAATGCTTTAACATCATTTTTCTTATTCAAATAAGTAGCCATAGTTTATTTGTTATAAGGAAAATGTTCGTTTTGTGAGAAATTCATAAAACCACTTCTCATTTGAAATTTACATACAGAACTCAACAGTTGGATAATTATCTTTTAGACCAGTGTATTTGATTTTTATTCCCTCTTTAACGATCTCATGAATCATTTTATCTGTTAAGTGTTTTGTAAATCTGGGTGGAAGAAAGACCTTAAACTCCTCACTCAACTAAAATGCTCTTTCCAAACTTAGTTTTAATCTTTTCCATTTTCACAACCTTATATTTTGTATCTAATTCTAATTCTCTTAATACAATAACTTGTTTTTGCTCAAGACTTCCAAGTTTATTTAAAACCTCAATATGACTCGCCATCGTATTTATTATACAGAAAATCAATGAACACTCTTCAATTTTTATCTTCACCAAAATATTTTAATAATTTTTTGCTAATTTCGTTTATGGAAAAACCTCCTTAAACACCACAAAAATACATTTAACTATCTAAAACTTTTCTACTACTTTCTCATTCTTGGGATCATATGTAAAGTTCTTATGTCCAATTAAAATCGCATAACATATAGTATTGGCAGCCACAGCTTCTGCAAAGTCTACTACAATCTTTATGTTTGTTCTCTCATTTACTGATACATTTTCCTCTTACTACAATTAATCACATACATTGGTCTGTTATCTATAAACTCTTTAGGATCATAGTACATTTCGGTATTGCCACATGTTATTCTCTTAAATGCAGTATAATCTTCATACATCTTAAAATAATCCCTGTTAGCAATATATAAGTTTCTTGATTCTTTTGGAAATACCTCATTCCTTCCATTCTTAAGATAGATATTCTTTACCTTACAGTGATCAAACTTACTTGCATCTGCTGTTTGTTTACCACTTCTATCAGTTTGGAATATTACAACTTCGAAATCAGGCATATCAAATTGTCTAGAATTAAATTGAGTAGTAACATCAAACTCCAAGAAAGAGCCTACAACAGTCTTCTGAACACATTGATAAGTATGGAATGAAAACATGATTTTAGGTTCTTTAAGAATATTCAACTTTAACTGGCTTTCATAATTAGATTCGTATTCAACAATAGGCATTCTTATTTCCATACTTTTTATTGTTATTTTTCCATCATGAAAAGCTGTTGCACCTGCTTCCGTTCCAGCCCATTTGTACAAGATATCGTTATTGTTATTAGCTTTTGTAAATGTTATTCTCAATCCACCTTTCCACATAACCCCTTTATAATGACCTAAAAAGCCTGGAATTAATCTTAATGGGTACAAAACACTAAAGACCTTTCGTAGGCCAAGTTTATCATCTGTTTCAAATCCTGCTTGTTTTAGATATTCAACTTCTGGTTTGGAAATCTTTAATGTTCCAATAGCTGTAGATGTTATTCCTGGTAGCTCAATCTTATCCATAACAACCCCATGCTTTCTAACCTCAATTTGAGAAAAGAAGAATGGTAAGAAGTTATCTATAAGTTTTATAGTATCATTTGCGCCAAATGTTCCTCCAACTGATGCACCAATAACTTCAAAAGTCATATGACAATTTGCTTCGTGTGGATGTATGAACCCATCCCCCATATCGAAATCAAACTCAATATCTTTGTTAGCTTCATTCAAATTATTAAATGTTCTTGTGTTAGCTTTAAAACTCTGTAACTCGTAACTCTCAACACTATCCATTTATTATAAAGAAAATCTTGAAACAACGCTTTTATGGGATATACCCATAAAAGAATCATACATAATAACATTTAAAAACTTATAATCCCCATCCTAACTTAACCTTAGCATTCATAGCAGTACCAACCCCGAAAGCAGCTAATCGTTCACCAATTAATGCATCACTACTAAATGCTCTTTTCCATGCTTTAGTTTCTATTTCCTTATCTGCAATATGTCTTGACTCTGTATCTTTGTTGTCTCTGTAGTATATATCATGTTCTTTACAAGCCTCATCTAATGGGTTAATACCTTTATCACCTCTTTCTAATCTTTCTTGAAGCTTAGTTCCCGGACCACAATACGAAAATCCTGGAATATGTAATTCAAATGGGAGTTTAATAATCAAATCATTTACTAATAATTTCCCAAGCTTCTCATCATTCCAGAATCATGGTGGTAGTGTATTTAAGATCTTAATTAAATAACCTATACCTTTTGGATCATTAGGAATAAATTGTGAAAGCTTATTATTAATCATACTCACTATACCTAGTTTCTCATTATAAAAGTTATTATTACCAGCCTTTTCTTCTCCATCTATAACTATTAACCGATCAATTAACTTTCTCACATCATCCATCCATATATAATCTTTAGGTATCTCGGTATATGTTTAATTCCTTCACCAGTCCTTTTAGGAGTTGGAGGTAAAGATGGTTTAATATAAGTATCCCAAATAGGCTTGATAATATTAATGTACTTAGAACCTCTATTAGATGCTACTTTTTTATCTCGATTATACTTTTGGAAGGCAGCTTCTGATTCTATTATTATTTCCTTGTACTGTTCAAAATTATTTTTCCATCTTCTTCTACAGTTCTTATTCCAAATACACTATCATTTCTTTTACTATAATATTTCGTTGCAATCTTACCAAATGATTGCGCTGTTCTTAAAGATTCTACTCCTTCAACTTTGTCTTTAATTTGTTTTCTCATTTGTTTTATTTCTCCTGTTATAGGCGTATCACTACTACTTGGGGAACTATCATAAGTTATGTTTTTAGGTGTTTCTAGTAGACTAGGATCTATTGAAGCCGTCTTATGTACAACTGGAACAAGTTCACTTATTAGATTTTAATTTTGTTCTGCTACTTCTTTGATTTCACTTCCTAAATTTTGAATAGCATCAATTACAGGTTGTTCTTGTGTCTTAAATTTATCACATATACCTGCTCTTTCTTTCTTCCAAGATTTGAAGCTTTTTATCAAGAACTCCTTTAACTTCATATTCTTATTTATTTATTTCTCATCCATTTATTATGTAAAAAACGAACAAACGTCAATAAACGTCAAACGTTAAAACGTGAAAAAAAACGTCAGAAAACGTCAATAAACGTGAAAAACGTCCATAAACGTGAAAAACATCAAACGTTTAAAAAGTGTTTTATCTTGTTCCTATACTTACCATTGTTTACCTTCCTTGTCATATCAATTACTATAAAATCATAATCTTCTTGCCAACATTTTGAACATATCTCTTTTAATTTATCATAAGACATATCTCCTCCAACAAACTCATTATACACATGTTTAAGATTAGTATCATCTTGTCTGAATATGCATAGGAAGTTAACGTTATCTCTTATAAGCTGTTTAGGTACTTTTGAATATGTCTGTGCAAGATAGAAACAGTCTAAATGTCTATGTCTACCTCTTGTAAAGTAATTTCTAACAGTATCTTGATTCTCTAAAATGTAATCATCAAACACAACGACAGAGTATTTTTCACATTCATCAATAGGTACAATACAATCATTACTGCTTAAGAACGTTGGTATTTGCTTCTTGAACTTTAGTTCTGCTTTTTCAAATCGATCTTTTAATTGCTCATACTTTGGCTGATTCATGCTTTTAGAATATATATAGAAGTAATTATTGTTTAACCAACCTGGGTGTAATGAAAAATTAAATAACAAAAAATTTTACCACACCCAGATGGACCCACAATAAGACATCGAATATCATCAGGTATAAGCTCTCCATTTCTTTTCTTAACTGTTGTTTCTTTTATCATCTCTTTTACATCCCAATTAATATTTTTCTTACTCATTTATTATAGAGAAAATCGTCTCTTTTATGATCTTATATCTTTAAGTTGTTCTCTGATCTTAAGCAACGTATCTTTCATATATTCGTTATCCATTTCACCATTTAGTGTTATTATCATCTCTAACTGTTCTTTAAATGAGCTAATAGAAGTGACAATGGTTTTATATTCATCTTTTCTTTTGTTTATGTTTAACTTAGAAGACAAATCTGTTATAATAGCACTTCCAGTTGCAAGAGACGTTGATAATATTGAGTAAATTGTTACAGGTATAAAAAATATTAATAAACCCAGTTGTTGCAGAAAGTATAACCGATAACGTAATCAAAGTGTAGTATGCATATTTAACAATTCGTAGTTTTCTCTTTTTCTTATTTAAACTGTATTCTAACTTTTGAATGATATCTTCCATTAACTTGATTACTTTCTCTCTTGGAATATCTCTAGGTAAATCAAACTCATTCATTTATTATATAATAAATGGCTAAGGTATTTAAGTTAACGAGTGATACTTCTGTTTAAAAGAAGAAACTCCATTACGAATTAGACAACAGTAACAACTACCTAAGCATAGGATTAGTTCGGTTTTACAGTACATATCTAACTCCAAACATAAGAGAAAAAAGAAGTTTCTTATATGGTGATAGACAAGTTTTTATACCAGAAGGGCAATATAATTTAAAATCACTTAATGAGTATTTAAAATCTCAATCCATCAACATAACATTATCAGAAGATCATTTAAGAAATAGAGTTAAAATAGAAACTGATAGTAATGATGTTACAATTGGGGGTATAGGTATTGTCCTCGGGTTTAATGTTCTTGAAGTTTTAGAAAAAAACAAAACACATATTGGAAGTAAGTTGCCAAAGTTTCATCCATTCGATACAATTAATGTTCATTGTAATATAGCAGATGGTATGTTTGTTAAAAATACTGACTACACACATAGAGAAACAGGAATTATAGCCTCATTTAAAACAGATGCCGAGTTTAAACATAGTATTATTTATGAGCCTACTTATCCATTATTTTTCCCTATATCCAAAGACAAGGTTGACAATTTTGAGATAAGGATAACAGATGAGAATGATTCCTTAATTGAATTTGGTGGAGCAACAACAACTGTGCTTTTACAAACTAAGATTTTCTCTTAAATAAATAGGAAGATGTGTTCTATTAAAGGTTGTATGTTTAGTGTTACTTATGGTGAACTAAAGGATTTAAATATTGATCATGTATTAACAAAGAAACAACTTAGTGATAAATCTAAGAAAATTAAAGAAGGTAAAAGAATGGATTTAACTCTAACTACTGCACAAATGAAAAAGATTAAGAAAGAGCATATGGGTGGTTTTATTTTTACAATTCCGGCCATTCTAGCAGCTTTAGGAGCAGTTGGCTCATTACCAGGTGGTGCAGCAGCGATTACTAAAACTGTACTTGATGCTAAGAAGAATAAACAAGAACTTGAAGAACAAAAAAGGCACAATAAGGTTATGGAAGAAAAACAAGGAGCAGGTATATCAAGGAAGTCAAAAAACTAAAACCATTGACCAACTTCGATATAGAGAGGTTGGTTAAAGAATTAAAGATAAAACGATTTAGAGGTGTATTTATGAGTGATGAACTTCCACAAAAACCCTATATAAATGAGTGTGGTGTAGATAACTTTGATAAATCAGAAAACATTGGCACTCATTGGATATGTTATTGGAAAGATAGCAATAAGAAGTACGTGTTTGATTCGTATGGTGGTGTTCCCCCTAAACAACTAGTACAATATCTTGGTACTGGAAACTTATTTTACAATGATGAACGAATACAAGACTTAATTCAGTTATATGTGGTCATCTTTGTGTTAAGGTTTTAAATCTTCTAAATCAAGGGTATTCTTTTAGTGATGTTATGTATATGATTAAAAATGATTAAATATTATTAAGTTTGAGTACTTTTATGGTTTATATCCATAAAAGTTTTGTTTTAAGATAAAAATGGAAGCTATACACAATAGATTTTTAGATTATTTTGAGAAGCATGAGGATGAACTAGATGCACTAGTTAAATATAAATTTAATTGGTATTTTCGGGATGTTAGTAAGATAGGCTTAAAAGATAAAAACAACGTATATAATGTTACTGGTTTATGGAGAATGTTAATACCTAAATTTTTGTATACGGAAGAAGAGTTGGCAAAGTTATATCCAATAATTACCTTAAGGGACATGTTGTCAAATTATAACACCGGACCATTAAAATGCTGTAATTGTGGTAGTAAGTCATTAACAAAAGGTAGGAGTACATACATTTGTGATTATTGTTGTGTAGCGAATGGTTTTGTCTACAGTACTAATGAAGGAATGAGAGCTGCTTGTGTGAGAAAACCATGGTATGATACTACAAAAAGATTTAAGATACAGTTATCTCGTTTGCAAGCTTTACAGGATAGAATTATTCCCGAAGACGTGTTCAAGGTGTTAAATGATGAATTTAGAGATATACCAAAACATTTAATATCAACAAAAGATGTTTTAGAAGTACTAAAGAAAAACAAATACACAAAATATTATGATGATGTTTATTTAATACACTATCACCTTACCGATCAAAAATCATTAAACTTACGACATATGGAAGAAACACTTATAAACGACTTCGAAAACTTATACGAAACCTTTAAAGAACTGTATCCAAAAAGAGTATTGTTTATTAATTTAAAATGTGTATTGTACTATCTGTTGAAAAAGCATGATGTTCATGTTGATATTGATTTTAAACACTCATCTAGACAAATAGAGATATTAAAAAAATGTTTTGAAAAATTAGGATGGGCATTTTCTGTATAATAAATGAGTATGGATATATTTGGTAATGTTAAAGATAGAAAAGGTAATGTTGATATTAGTGAAGAGAAATTAAAATTGATGGAGAATTTAAATGATGTTAGCGTAAGTCTACTTAGGTCAATAGAAGCTCAATTAGAGAACGATAGAAAACGATTTGAAGACGCATTAGAAACGTTACAAGACACATACATAAAGAAAGAAGATTTTCAAAAGATTAGGACGGATACTACTAAATTGATTATGCAAAAAGAAACTATACCTATATTATATTGATTAAGAGCTAAAAACGTTAAGGAGCCAATCTTTAGAATATTTAATCTCTCTAATGGTTACAAATTTCTCTATAGTGGGAGAATAATGCACAAGGAATTAAGTTTGGATAAATACTTTCTAGACATATATTTAGACGGTACTTTGATTGAAAATTTAGCTTTTAACTTTAACAAGAACGATAATTACAATTAAACTAACTAAAAATTCAGCTATGGAAGAAGGTCAATTATTGTTTGTTGTAATGTACATAGAAAGAGAGCTTTCCTAAAGACGTTTGCTATATAATAAATATGGATATTTTTGGTAACATTAAAAGTATAAAAGAACAATCTAGAGAAGTTTTTAGATCCTGGTTTGATTTAAGAACAAAAGATTGGTTAATATATCTAATGCTATTGATAAACAAGATGTTGTAACATTAGAACAGCTTGAATCAGTGAAAGAAGAGTTTAATTTACTTACAAGAAAAAAATTGTTGAATTTCCATGTCGACTGGCAGAAGATGATCTTGGGAAACCAGCCTTTTTTGTATATAATTTAGCTGCTGCTTACAAATTTCTTTATAGAGATAGGTTAATGCATATAGAATCAAGTCTTAATAAACATCTTATAGACCTATTTTTAAATGACGCTTTAGTTGAAAGCTTTCCATTACACTTTAATATACATGATCAGTTAACAATTAGACCAACCAAAGATTCTGAATTGAAAGAAGGTAAATTATTATTGCTTATTATGTATATAGAAATAGAAGATGAAGTTGAAAAAGAATCAAGTGATGATGATGATAATGTTAAAAGTATAGTATTAGGTAGTGATAAATTTTAATTTTTTGTTGATTTTCTATACAATAAATAATGATGATGTATTGTGTTAAGTGTAAGAAATTGACAGATACGGAGAAAGATACCATTAGAATTGAACAAAGAATGGAAGATATCTAAAGAAAGGTATTTGTTCTGTATGTGGTCTTACTAAAACTCAATTCGTTAGAAAGAATGATTGACTATATGATGGTAAAGGTATTAGAGAAGACATTATAGAATAAATTCACAAACCATCTAGAAAAAACTTTGACAGATTAAGTGTAGTTATAAAAGGTATCGATGATCTTTGGCAAGCTGATCTTGTTGAAATGGATAGTGGAGTATTAAAAGGTGTTTGCAAATTAAATAAAGGCTATAAGTATCTGCTAACGATTATAGATGTGTTCTCGAAATATGCGTTTGCTGTTCCTGTTAAAGATAAGAGTGGTAAAAATGTTACAGAAGCATTCGAATCCATGTTAAGAATGAGAAAACCTAGTAACTTACAAACTGATCAAGGTAAAGAGTTTTACAATAAAGAGTTTAAGGAGTTAATGGATGAAAATAAGATTAATCATTACTCAACCAATAGTGATAAGAAAGCTTCTGTTGTTGAGAGATTTAATAGAACACTGAAAAAAACATGTGGAAAAGGTTTACAACACAAGGAAATTATAAATGGATAGAGATATTACCAACATTGCCTAGTGAGTATAATAATAGAGTACATAGAACAATTGGTTTAAAGCGTATAGAAGTTAATAAGAAGAATGAGCGAACAATATTGGAGAAAATGTATAAGAAAGAATATAAGCGTGTTAAACCCAAATACAAATTAGGTGATCATGTTCGTATAAGTAAGTCGAAAGGGTTATTTGAGAAAGGATATACACCTAATTGGTCAACAGAAGTATTTGTTATTAGCGAAGTTATTCCATCTAATCCGCCTACATATAGAATTAAAGATTTAGAAGAAGAGGATGTACAAGGTAGATTTTACGAACCAGAACTATTAAAGACAAAACATAAAGATGAATACTTGGTGGAAAAGGTTTTGAGAAAGAAAGGTGATAAAGTATATGTTAAATGGCTTGGTTTTGATGATTCGCATAATAGCTGTATAGATAAAAGTAATGTTGTAGTGTAAATATAAATGTTGCCTTTTATGGAATAATAACCATAAAAGGCTAGCGAACCGTTACTCTCTTTGTTAGATGATTATGTAAGGGTGTAACAATTTCGAAAGAGTTAATACTTGAGATGATAAGATGGTGAATAAGAATTTATTTGTGTGGGTAAAAACTCCGAAAATGATTAAATCAACATTTTTATATAATAAATATGAGTACTATGGATAATTCGTATAGTTTAAATGATATTTGTTATGAACAGATTAAAGGTAATTATTGGTATGGTATTATTGGTGACTAAGTTGATTATAGATAAGAGTACAGGATATTTCAACGCTACTAAGTTGTGTCAGAGCGGAGGTAGAAGATTTAAAAAATGGCTAGAAAATAAAGATTCAAATGAAATATTAGAATATTACAATAACAAACAAAGTGGACCGAATTCGGGCCACTTCAAAAACTCATCTTACACAGTAAAACTAGCTGGTAACGAAATAAATAATCTAATATCAGGAACATATATGTATAAAAAGTTATTTCTCGCTATTGCTTTATGGATATCACAAGACTTCTATGACAAATGCTATGATATTATCGAAGACTATTTCGTTTCTAATTTTAAACAAATTCAAGAAGACCAAGAAGAGTTGCAAAGAAGACTACAAGAAATAGAACAACAAATGAATGAATTACGTATAAACAATGAGAAACAAGAAAAGGAAATAAATCATCTTAAAACAATCGCAGCACCATATACAGATGATGTTTCAAAAGATAATTGCCTAATCATATATAAGAAGAACAAACCTAATGATCCTTTCCCTTATTATGCTATTCGCTGTCAAAAGAGAAGCCTATATAAGCCTCTAAATGAAGCAGAAGAAAAATATCCGAATCATGTAATAATATACGAAAAGTTTAGAGATCCTAACAGTATTAAGCTATTCAACCTAATGCAGCAAGAACTAGATATTCGTAAAGGTAAGGGTAATGAGTTTTGGACACCCCTATCAGAAGAAGAATTGATTAATAGTATAGACTGCTTGTATGATAGGTTATTATTTGATAATTAAGGTTACGACTTTTATGATATAGTAATTAAGGCTACAACTTTTATGATATAATAGTCATAAAAGGTAATTAGTTAAACATTAAACAAACCATTTGTTGTAACATCGAATGCTAAATTCAATATACTACCTAAATCGGAAT
This sequence comes from Thermobia domestica, assembly GCF_964235325.1. NCBI lineage: Eukaryota > Metazoa > Arthropoda > Insecta > Zygentoma > Lepismatidae > Thermobia > Thermobia domestica. Next base: position 180,829,470 of record NC_137458.1, on the reverse strand, counting down.
TATTACGGTATTTTCTTATTATAACTCTCCAATCTACATAATGTCTAAATAAAATCTACAGAGAGGTTTTGATAAATTGAAATGTTATGCTAATGAACTCTTTCTTTGAACTCTGCAATAAATCCTTCTGTTAAATTTTGAATCATTGAAATTATTTCCCAATCTACTTTGTCAGCGTAATCTCTTATAAGGTTTTCTGATAATTGTTGAGTTCCAGATAAGCGCCACCAAGAAACTTTATCTGCATGTTCTCGTATAAAGGCTTCAGAGAGTTTACTTCCATAAGATATAGTATCAAAATCAACTTTGTCTATAAACTCATTAATAAATTCTTCAGATAGGTTTTGATTATATGATACTTCTCTCCAATGAACTCTATCTGCAAATTCTCTTATAAAGTCTTCTGATAAGTCTTGGCTTTCCGAAATAATCTCCCAATCAACTTTATCAGCTAATTTTCTTATAAACTCTTCCGATAACTTTTTCCATGAACATATTTCACTCAACTTAACTTTCTCCTGATATTTGCGTATGAAATCTTCTGTAATGTGATCATAGTTATATTCCTCCTCATAATCATCATAACCTATAGATAACCATTGTTTATCAGTCAGTGAATCTAATATCTCATCAGACAAGCTCATAACGTTTGTATAGAGAATGTTTTGTATAAGAAATGAGTTGTTTTCTTTAGCAGCTTTCTTGAACAAATGATCTAACATACCTATGGATATGCTAAAATTTATTTTATCTTCATCATTATAACCACCAATATCTAAATGTTTACATACACAATCAAATATAGGTTTGTAAGATAATATTTCCTTAGCACTAGTCATATTCACCTGTTCGTTTTTATTCTTAGATTTTTTAAATTTATCTCATTTTTGTTGGTTTTCTATATAATAAATATGGAGAAAGATTTTGATTTATTACATGATAGACTTAAACTAATTCATCATGATCTTAAACTCTTAGCAGCACTATTAGAGAAGCAAATACTGTTAAAGGAAAAAGAATTATTAATAATGCAACAAAAAACATCTGATTTGAGTAGTGATGATCAATATAAATATGGTAGTGATGATTATGACCATGATGAGTAAGTTTACTAAAATGATTTAATTTTAATATGTATATATGGAACTTTGATGGGTTATTCTCATCAAAGTCGTGTTCTAATACAACGCGTAATATGTAGACAATGGCAGGAGTATAGAATGTTAAGTGTTGTATTAGGATACGTGGAACTAAAAATAGTACAAAAATGATTAGAAATAATCCGGCGAAGATAAAAATTGGGTAGTAAGATTTTCTATATAGTAAATAAGATGAGTAATTATAGTAGATTTACTGTAATAGAGTTAAGATGGCAATGTAAGGAAAAGGGAATCAAAATATATTCCCGATTAAGAAAACATGAACTAATAAACCTTCTTAAACAATATGATGATGAACAAAGCAGAAGACAGATTAAAGATATATTCCCATTTAAACAAGAAATAATTGAAGAACCAAAGATCAAAGTTGAATCAGTACCAATTGATGTAAAACGTCAGAACATTGCATTAAAATCAAGATTAGAAACATGGAAATTTACAACAGATTACAAACCACAAGATGCACTTGAACATCTTGACATTGTCAGGTCATTTATCCAGCTTCATTTAAGATTTTATCTGCAACAATCCGTTTCATACAAAAATGAGACTTCAAATAATACACATTTTTAATGCAAATGAGAGATTGTATTTACATCTTGTCTGGAAAAGTTTTCAAACTGACATCTACATTATTGCAGATATGTTTTTCATAAATTGGAATTGCGATTAGCAGATAGATTGTATATTCAGTTCGTAGGCTAACAATTCATTAAAGTGTAATGTGTTGATTACAAAGGGTGATACCACGATTTCGTTAATACATTTACAAGTCCTGTGTTCTCAAAATGATTTTTTAAAATCTAGTTTCAACAAAAAATTCAAGTAATCAATCTCAAAGATCTCTCGACCAAGATGAAAGCTGGTCACAACAGGGAGGAAAAGTATATGAGCGAGGTCAGTCACATACACTCGCTTCCTCCTCCTCCCGCTTCACTCCTAACACGCATCATACCGGCAGGTCAACCACATAAACTATGCAAAAGAATAGAGATAAAGTGATTTCGTAAGACTTAATAAAATACAGGAAGCCAGCGCTAGAAAAGGGAATTTCCATGCACGTTTCCTGTAACGGAATATGGAGGACATCGACAGGGGACTTCTGACGTAAGGGATACTTATGTCGTGTGGCAAGTTGATGTAAAGCCTTGACGTCACGCACATAGACACACTTTTACTTCGCACACTGAGTTTTTCCTGTTAGGTTTTAGTTACAAGTAAAAAGCCAAGCAGCGCGAAGTTCTATCTGAGTGTTCAGAATATGCTTATGCATAGGAAGTAATGAAAAAATAAATGAGTAAAGAAATATTTGTAACTCTCAAGTTCACGATGTCTTTTTAAACAGGAAATCCACAATACGTTTCTCCCTTCGAAACTCATCCATGATTAAACACTTACTCTACACACCGTTAACCTGGAAGTCCCGGGTTCGATTCCCATTGTCAATATGATGATCTACATTTTCTCCTCCATAGTCAGGCACTTACTGTGCACGCTCTTAATCTGGGATCCCGGATTCCATTCCCATTGTCAATACATAATCAGGGATCCTGAGAGGGAGGGCAGGGCGCATCCCTTTCTCGTATACTAGGCTGCATGAGGATCAAAAGTTTCAATATAATTATCAAATGTTTATTGGAACCATTTTATCAAGGAGTATGGTACGCATACGAACCCTCAAAAGATTCAGGGGGATGGGGCAGCTTTTTTTTACAGGGGCCATAGGGATCATAAGAATCAAGTTTTAACAAGTAATTTTATACGGTACCTAAAATCGAACCTGGAAACACTGGGAACACTTTACGAGGCCCCATCACGGCGAAATTCAAATAGCACTAATTTTACAGTAGTTATGTGATATCTTAAAATAGATAAAAGATAATCGAAAAGTGGAACAAGATCGCCCTAGACAAAAAATTACATGAGATGCCGTTCCCATTACTAACTTATCTGCTTTCGATTTCCAGCCATTTAGAAAATTGGCATTTATTTTCGCGATTCTAAGTGGCTGCAAACGGAAAGCTACTAGGTGACTCGTGATAACGGTAGTTCATGCAAAATAATATTGTCTAGGGCGATTTTGTTCCACATTTTGATTATATTTTCTCTATTTGAAGATATCACATAATTGCAGTAAATTAGCGGTGTTTTAATTTCGCAGTGATAAGGCCTCTTAACAACTTTTTTATTACGAAGGATTAAAAAACAGAGTTCTTCTGTTGGCCATTTTAACAATCCAGGGACACTCTTCAAATGCTATCGGAGGTCCATACACAGGGGCCATATCTTTTAACAACTAGTTTTTAAAACGTTCACACATAGTGTTCAGGGGAGTGACATCCAGAAGTCCTAAAGTGCAGAAGTCCTAAAAGGCTGAAGTCCTAAATATATGGGCACTAGACCTAAATTTTAGGACTTCTGCACTTTAGGACTTCTGCCTCGGTATGATTTTTAGGACTTCTGCCGTTTAGGACTTCAGCCTTTTAGGACTTCTGCCGTTTAGGACTTCTTCCGCGATATGATTTTTAGGACTTGTGCCTTTTAGGACTTCTGCCTTTTAGGACTTCTGCCATTTAGGACTTGTGCCTTTTTCATTCACTTGTTTTAGTTCTGAAATTCGCCACCACCACACGAAATTGGGACGATGCAGCAACTAGTTGGCAATAATGTTACGAACGTATCTAATTCCAACAGTAAGAGCTATATTTGTACTACTAAGATTACTATTATCACTATCTGTTCTGCACTTATACATGAATTACATAATACAACCTATTTCATTCTAAGAATTAATTACATAATTAGTTAAGAAATTCGTTTCTTTCGAATGGAGTTACGAGAATCCCAAGAAAAATTCCTAAAACAAAAATAAATAAATAAATAATATATAAAAAATGTTTAAAAAGCATATTTTACCAGACTTCTGAAACCAAGCAAACATTCAGAATTGCAATATATATTGTGCGGAGCGTATTTTATTAAGAGTAGGACAAAACTCCACAGAAGTTTACTTAATTAGGACAAAAGCTCACTAGACATTTCACGAGTGAACATTAAATACCAACTGTATACATAAGGAACGCAGTAAATTTAAAATTGAGCAAAGAACATTTATTATGCAATACAGTGGGTGACATTCATAAGTCTTAAACGGCACAAGTCCTAAAAATATAGGCACTAGACCTAAATTTTAGGTCCTGTGCCATTTTTGCAGAAATTACTACATAGTCATTTAGGGGTGTAGCCTGCAAATTTTTCTAGGGGAGCATGATTTTTATATATTAAAAGCAAATCAAAAGTTTATTTCCAGATTACGAAAGCTTCAATAAGACAATACATTTATATATATTACACATGTACACAAATACATAATATTATTATATTTCCAGTTAGTTCCTTTTTGAAACCTGGACCTTCACAGAGCGTAAATTTAAAATCACAGCTTGTGGGAAATGTACGAATCAGGTAGTTATAAGAAATCGGAAACTCTTCATGGAAATCCATTTGTTTGCCTGTATTTATCTTCTGTACTCTTATATAAAAGAGTAAAGATGAGTAATTTTTTGGGCATACTACTACAAGTAGAGCCGTTAAATTTCAATTATAAAATATAATTTTCTTATGAAAGCAGGACATAAGAAAGAATTTTTGGAAATAAGTATCGTAAAAAGGGTGGGGCAAGATTTTTTTAAAGGGTAGTGTATCTCGCAAGTTTCTGAAGCTAGTAAAATGAAACTTGGCATATAAACTTACCTGTTAAAAAAAACTGAAAATTGAACACATGAAAAGGAAAGAGCAAATGGAGCACTTTTTTAATGTTCGAATTCCTTATTACTTACTCAGAAAATAAGTAAATAAATTAAGGAAGGATTTGTTTAAGCTAGATGCATGAAACTCGGTATTTGAACTTTTAACTAAAAGTAATAAAATACTATATGTTTCAGCATCTTGAAAATTACACTTCTAAGGGAAGGAGGGTCAATTTCTATAATATTAAAATATCCCACTGCTTATAAGATTTGGGCAGAAAACTCTTTTCCTTTAGGCCTCGGTTCATCCAGTTAAGCAAACGAGAGTACAAAGTGGCTAATTAATGAGGTTGTTTTAATTATTTTAACATGTTGACGTAGTTTAATTCTTTTAAAACTGTATTCTTTCACATTCTATTATAAACATCCTTCATCTGCTGTAATTATTAAACACGTTTAGTAAACATAAAACAGACTAACCCCCGGTCCCGGCCAGGAATGTGTTTTTGGTGTTAAGCCATTATTTGCCGTCCGTAACATAACCTTTGATTTCAACTTCACGTACTCTCAAGACTCAAGTCTCAGAAATGTAGCATATATGAAATATACTACTACTACTACTACTACTACTACTACCATTACTACTACTATTACTATGCTACTACTACTACTACTACTACTACTACTACTACTACTACTACTACTACTACTACTACTACTACTAATAATAATAATAATAATAATAATAATAATAATATGCACTTCTGAAATACGTATGTATCTATGCGTTATTAATTCTTTCATAATCTTGAAAAAAACTTTGGATTTGTTTTTAGTTTGTAAAAATCAAGGCCCTTTAGAATAACTTGCTGGCTACTCCCTGAATGACTATGTATTGGTTTCTGTACACGTATTGTGTTATCACTTGCTAGTCTAGTGTTATTTGTAGAACAAGACAATGGTTCTTGTCTTGGGATATTACTAGTTTGGTGTGGTAGTACAGTGATAGAGTGTGACCTATAATTTAATTTCCTTGTAGGGTATGCTATCTGCAATGCAATAAACTGTATATGCTTCTTCTTCCTAACAAGGATGGGCGATAAGCCCCTGCAATTCCATTACAAATAAGGACGAAATTATTTTATAAATACTTGGTGAACCTTTGTTAATATAACGCTATTAGTTCTTACAAACTTTTGTTAATCTTATTTAACAATTGCAAAATGGAATAAGAGGGAAAATATATAATGATGATGATTGTTTATTTACATAAGATATACATACTACAAAAGGGAATCTGTTGGTCACTACTGCGTATCTGCTAAACCAGGGTCAAACTCTGTGTGTCACAAAAGTTAGTTTAATAGAGTTTAAAATAATATATATTTGGTTTCAAAGCAAAATAGGCTTTGGAACAGTGGGTGAGATCCAAAGGTATTGCTAAGAGGTATCAAAAAACTAAACAAGATTGGCTCTGAGAAACAGAAACGCAACTTCTAGAGACTTAAACATTAAAATGGCTAAGTATGGTGTAGACATTTCGCCTGAAAATGTTCGAAGGGTTCTTTGTGTTAAGGGAATAAAAACACTCAGGCCAAGAAAGAAAGCAAAAATTACTCCAATCATTACAAAGAAGCGCCTCGAATGGGCACGTGGCAAAGAACATTGGACTGCTGATGATTGGAGAATAGGAGTTTCAGTGATGAATCATATCTTCGTGTCTGATGAATGTTCACAATATGTGCGACTAGTGTTGCAAAAGTCTAGAAAAAACAAAAAGGAAATTTTGGGTAAAAAAAAAACAGTTTTTTACCGTTTTTCCCGAACCTGAAAAAAAAACGAAAAGATTGGAAAAAATTGAAATATTCGAATGTTTCACACATTATGCTTTTAAAATGAAAACTACACTATTTTATATTTACTGCTTTACAGTTAAGATCATTGAGTAGTTATGTTTCTTGTATTAGAATAGGGAAATTTAATGGCAATAAATATATTTACACCATTCCTTTAAAGTTAGAACCGTGATAGAATGGAGTTATAGCTACAAAAAATTCTGAAATATAATCGAAGTTAGATTAAATAATATAGACGCATTTAAATTATCTTAAGTAATCTTATAAAGTTACCGTTTCATGGCAGGGAAGTGTTAAAATAACAGGGTCAGAATCATTTTAGTTAATACCAGTATGTTAAAATCAAATATATATTTTATGGATACACGTATCTTCCTTTTGCTGTGTAAATTTTTGTAAATTTTGAACCCATTAGAAAAAAATGTTTTGTTCGGAAATATTGGCAAAACCCGGATAATGTAATTTAAAAACTATTTATTCGCCTGATGCTAATCTTATTTGCTGTAACGTGTCTGCAGCATCTATACATACAACGTATTTCGCTAGCAGGAAAAATAGTTAAAGCAACATCTTTTAATTTTACTTTTTAGTTTTCTGATAAAAAATACCTCTTTATTATTTGTATATTTTTCGAAGAACTCAAAAAGAGAAAGGATTTTCTTTACATACAGGGTTTGTCCGGAAAGTAATAGGACTAAGTCGATTTTAAAAAATTTATTGAGCCAATCGTTACAATTCTTTAAAAACTTTCAAAATAGGTTCCTTCTGCGTCGATGCAGCGCTACCAGCGCGATTTCCAAGCATTGAAGGCGTCACGGAAGTCATTCTCCGGATTAGTCTTGAGAGCCGCGGTGCAAGCTGCTTGGATGCCCTCTGTCGTCTCAAAATGCTTGCCTTTCATTGGGCGTTTCAGGCAAGGAAACAAAAAGAAGTCCGGGAGGGCCACATGTGGGCTGTAGGGCGGCTGCGGAAGCGTTGGGATGCCGGCCTTGGTGAAGTAGCTGTTCACAAGAAAGGTGGTGTGAGCCGGGGCGTTATCGTGGTGCAGCTTCCAGTCGGCTCCGATGTCTGGTCGGACCCGATTGACCCTTCGTTTGAGTCTCTTGAGCACTTCCACGTAAAACTTGGCGTTTACGGTTTGTCCAGGAGGAACAAATTCATGGTGGACAATGCCTTTGATGTCAAAAAAGACAATGAGCATCGTTTGCACTTTGGATTTGCTCATTTTCCCCTTTTCTGGGCGACGAGACGCCGGCGTGTGCCAATCGGAAGATTGCCTCATTGTCTCGGGATCATACTCAAAGATTCATGATTCGTCACCTGTGTTAACGTTATTCAAAAATTGGGGGTCACTTTCACACATGTTCAAATTTTCTTGGAACAATTCCACTCGCCGCAATCTCTGGTCGTCAGTGAGCACTTTTGGGACAATCTTCGCGCACACCTTGCGCATGTTCAAATGCTCCGTCACAATTTCATGAACCACAGTTTTTGGTAAATTTAACATCTGGGCAATTAAACGAATACTTAGTCGATGGTCTGAGTTCAAAACTTCGCGCACACGAGTCACATTGTCGGTGTTTGTCGAAGTCGAAGGTCTTCCAGCACGGTCTTCATCGGCGACCTCTTCCCGGCCCTCCGAAAAGGCCTTGTGCCACCGAAACACACCACTTCTTGCTAAAGCATCATCTGGGTAAGTCTGCTTGATCATATAAAACGTCTCTGTCGCAGATTTACCGAGTTTAACACAGAATTTAATCGCGTACTTCTGCTCTAACGAACGCTGTATTTTCGGCTTGCACCACTCACAGAAACACGTCGCGCGAAAAAGCCTGTCCTGACTCTCCATGTGCTCGGAGACAACTAACCAGCCGCTCGTTCGTTAGCTAGGAACGCCCTCTACCGGATCCAGTCGGCGCGCGCACGCTCCGAAGTACAGTCGTGGCGGAATAAAATCAGTCCTATTACTTCCCGGACAAACCCTGTATACACACATGCACCGCATAGGTGCGTAAATTTGAGCAGCGACAAATATATTAAAGAATTTAACATGTGAAACTTCCGTTCATTATTCTTAAAGACTAGCAGAATACCCGTTCTTCATACGGGGAGAATAGTTTCATTTTCGGTATAAGGAGCATCAAAACTGTCACAAGTGAACTTAGGGACCCCAAAACTGAGTTTGACACTAGTATCAGTCATTTTCACTTACTATTACATGTCATCCTCTCCCTTTAGGAGTAATAATGGGGGCTGAATTTGGATTTAAACGGCATTGGAAGTGTCACTGTTCATCTCAGCCACCCAGAAATGTATGGATTCGACACTGATATCGACAATTTTCGACCATTTTTATATACCCACATCTTCTCCCCCTACAAGTTGCGGTGCTGAATTTGGATTTAAATGTCATCGGAAGTGTCACTGTTCATCTCAGGACCCCAAAAACCATGAATTCAACACTAGTATCGATCATTTTGGATCATATATATATATCCGCCTTCAAGTTGCGGGGATGCATTTGGATTTAAAGTGCATCGGAAGTGTTACTGTTCATTTCACCGACTCTAAAAACTATGGATTCGACACTAATATCGGTCACTTTCGATCATTTTTATATATCTCTTCACCTCCAAGTTGCGGAGATGAATTTGGGTGTAAACGGCATCGGAAGTGTTACTGTTCATCAAAGCAACCCCAAAAACGTTGTATTCGACTATAATATCGGTCACACACACACACACACACACACACACACACACACACATATATATATATATATATATATATATATATATATATATATATATATATATATATATATATATATACCCCTCTCCTCTGTCCCCAGGTCACGGCGCTTAATTTGGGTTTAAACGGCATTAGAAGCGTCACTTCTCATCTCAGCAACCCCAAAAACTATAGATTCAACACTAATATCAGTCATTTTCGATCATTTTTTATATATCACCCCCTCCCCTTCCTTAAAGTTTCGGCGTTGAATTTGGATTTAAACTGCATCGGAAATGTTACTGTTCATCTCAGTGGCCCTGAAAACTATTGATTCACACTAATATCGATTATTTTCCAACATTTTAATATACCTCCCCCTCTCTCAATTTGCGGGGACAAATTTAAATTTTTTAAACAGCATCGAAAATGTCACTGTTCACCTCAGCGACCTCGAAAACTATTGATTCACACTAATATGGATTATTTTTCATCATTTTTATATACCTCCCTCAATTTGCGGGAGTAAATTTGAATTTAAACGGCATCGAAACTGTAACTGTTCACCTCAGCGACCCCAAAAACTATGGATTCACACTAATATCAATTATTTTGCATCATTTTTATGTACCTCTTTCAATTTGCGGGAGTAAATTTGAATTTAAATGGCATCGAAAGTGTAACTGTTCATCTCAGCGACCGCAAAAACTATGGATTCGACACTTATAGCGGTCATTTTCGATCATTTTATACATCTTCCTCTCCTTCCCCCAAGTTGCAGTGCTGAATTAGAATTTAAGCTTCATCGGAGATGTCAGTGTTCATCTCAGCAACCCCGAAAACTATGGGTTCGACACTAAGATCGATAATTTTTAATATATATCCGCACTTCCTTCCTCCAATTTGCACCTTCAAAGTGAAATGATAAAATCATCTCAGGCCCGAACCTCATCTATGTTGAAAGTTTTTGTCGAGATCAGTCTGGTGGTTCAAGTGTTGTTAAGTTACAAATATAGTTACTTTCATTTATATTTATATATATATATATATATATATATATATATATATATATATATATATATATATATATATATATATATATATATATATATATATATAGTTACATTCTTTCATTTCTAGTCTAGTTAGTTACATTCTAGTATACTTTCATTTATATATATATGTTTATAAAAAACTCAGCTATTGCTTCTGCACTATTTCAATGGTTCGTACTTTAATACATCCCTTCCTCAACCATGGTTGCGGAATTGATTAAACGTAATGTTCTTGTATTAAATAAATGTATTTTAAATATATATTTCTCATTAATTTCAATTAAGTTGCTTTTCAAAGATCCTCTAAAATTTCAGTGACGCACTATGGGCTAGAAGCCATTAACTTCTATGGCCACCCTGCTACAAACTACAGACTTAAATATTCGATAAAGCATTTCATTCATAAGTAGTTTCCACAATACCAATATGAACGTATTTAATTCCAACGGTAACAACTATGTTAGTAACACTAAAATTATTAATAATAATGATAACGAGTAAGGGTTTAGGATGTTTCGGTGTAGGACGTTTCGGTGTAGGATGTTTCGCTGTAGGATGTTTCGGTGTAGGACGTTTCGGTGTACGGATGTTTCGGTGTACGGACGCTACGGTGTAAGGACGGTTCGGTGTAAGGACGCTTGCTGTAAAGGACGTTTCGGTGTATAGCCTAATATTTGATTGCATTAATCATATGCTTGTAATGAACAGGCATGAAGTGTCATAGTGTAGCCACTCTCGAATAGTGTAAACTGATTAACATTGTTATTGAGTCTCATTGTTATTGAGACAGGATGATAATACAACACCAATCCATTCGCAACAGTAATTTCTATTCAGAGATGTCCATAGGCGAGTTTTATAGAATAATAATCAAATTTACTGGAAAATATTCAGCATTATTTCTAAATTGAAATAAATATATTGTACAAAGTTCCTGAGACACAGTAATAATATATACAAACTGAATAATACCTCAAAGGAATTTTTGGCGTGGGAGACCCGGGTTCGATTTCCGGTGAGAGCTCATGTGGTTCGGATTCCACGTTAATCAGTATGTGGACGTCTCGTATAGCCTCGCTGCTGAACGGGACGTTAAACTCAGAATCAACTCATCTCAACTCAAAGGAATTTTGTTGAAAAAAATATAATTACATAGAATCACTCAACTAAGAATCTAAAATTGTACACAATTCCTTTTAAGACTGTAATCACATCGTCAGATTTGTAATTTTCACAAACGTTGTTCAGTCTCTTCGTAACATCGGCGTATTTTTCTTTGCTCTGACTTCCTTTCCGCCAATTAACTTATTTTTTCCATTTGAACAGCACTAACAAGGAGACTTACGGAAGTGTAATTTACTGATTTGAATGAAACTTTGCATACTTGTAGAATATCAAAAAATAATCGTCACTTAAAAAAAAAAAAAAATATTTTTGACAATGGTGCGGGTTTAAGTTTAGAAACCACTCTTTGAACCTTAGAGGTGGCCTCCAAGCATAAACAGAAAGCAATCATTAAAATAGAAGATTAAATGATACGCCCAGCTTACTGTCAAGGAGGTTTTAGGACAGGTGATTCAGAACCTGACGTTGAAATTACAAAATTCAAATTGGCGGGTCCAATATGATGATTACAATTACAAATAGTCTTCTGGTTTGAAATGTTCTGCAGTTAGCCAAGAACAATTATAATTGGCAGGGGCTACTGACAAGTAAACCTTACGTTTGGATGAATCGAGTTGCTGACTGAGACACATATGAGAAAGTAGTACTAAATGTGGTCAGTATTTCAGTGAAGTTTAAGGTGCGAAGCTCCAGGGGTTTAGGAGATACAGCTACCAGAACATCACATGGAAGTACAGAATAATCTTCATACAGTTGGAGGTAAAAGCTCTGTAAGACCTCTTGTAATGACCAAAGGTGAATAACATATATATGGGTATATATTAGGACTAGGGGGAAGTCATATAGTAAGGGTATACCTGACGGCGGCCATCTTGAAATCCGCCATTTTGAATTAAGGTTAAGTTTCTAAAATAAGAATAGGGTCATGTGATGCATGATTTAAGGCGCAAATTTAATCAGAAGAACAATGGTGACGTTAATTTTGATTTACGCGCAATTGGTAAAAAGTTACAGGGAAATTAAATATTGTTGCAGCGTATGTATTAGTCCTTTACCCCACCTCGTAAATTTTGTGTTAATGTTAATAATTAAATAAAAAGCAGGTGGATAAATATTAGGTCTATGCTAAGAGTTGCCTTGATGGCGGCCATGTTCAAATCTGCCATTTTGAATCAGACAAAAGTTTTAAACAAAACGCATAACATCGACACCTTATTAATAGCAAATTTTACCATAAATCCAACGGTATAACCATTTTTGCTTTATCATTAACCAGCATTTGTTATCGCATAAACAAGTTGCTAATTTAAGGAAAAATGACCAAAGTGGAATTGAGTCATAATTGAACTTGGGTCTTTCTTCCAGAAAAGTCATCAATTAGTACAATCAATATGTAGTTCAGAAAAGAGTCCATGACTTGCACAAATGCTCTGCTCACAGTGAGCACACCTGACAAAGGCAAACGAGTTACACTTGACACATTTGTCGTTAACAATTCCGTCAAAGCAGTAGTCGTAAGGAGCGATCCATTTAATTTTGTGCTGGTTAATGATAAAGCAAAAATGGTTATACCGTTGGAGTTATGGTAAAATTTGCTATTAATAATGTCTCACTGTTATTCGTTTTGTTTAAAACTTTTGTCTGATTCAAAATGCGGATTTGAACATGGCCGCCATCAAGGCAACTCTTACCATAGACCTAATATTTATCCACTTGCTTTTTATTTAATTATTATCATTATCACAAAATTTACAAGGTGAGGTAAAGGACTAATGCATATGCTGCAACAATATTTAATTTTCCTGTAACTTTTTACCAATTGCGCGTAAATCAAAATTAACGTCACCATTGTTCTTCTGATTAAATTTGTGCCTTAAATTATGTATCACATGACCCTATTCCTATTTTAAAAACTTAACCTTAATTCAAAATGGCGGATTTCAAGATGGCCGCCGTCAGGTATACCCTTACTATATGACTTCCCCCTAGTCCTAATATGTACCCATATATTTGTTATTCACCTTTTGTCGTTACGAGAGGTCTTACAGAGCTTTTACCTCCAACTGTATGAAGATTATTCTGTACTTCTATGTGATGTTCTGGTAGCTGTATCTCCTAAACCCCTGGAGCTTCGCACCTAAAACTTCACTGAAATACTGACCACATTTAGTACTACTTTCTCATATGTGTCTCAGTCAGCAACTCGATTCACCCAAACGTAAGGTTTACTTGTGAGAGAAGGTGCAGTCTGATTTGAAACCCCTTTTTGTACTTATTTTAACAGGACGTTTGATTAAATCTATAGCCAAAAAGTTAGAAGCGAATGCCAATGCATTTGTCGCGAATGTGAAGCAACACATATTGGAAAATTAAATATTTATAACTCTGGTCAATAGGTTTAACTTTTAAATGCACACGGGACGTACTCTAGTGTTTACAGGGACACAAACAGTAGAAAGTGTGGTACAGTCAGTAAATTCTATGACTCGTAGCTACATCATACAGCCTTTAATTTCTGCAAATAGTGTTTTGTTATCACCTTTTTTAATTGTTTTGTAGGAAAGCAATGGAACATTTGGTCTTATAGTCCAACACAACCTCTTTAAATTTGAAGATATCCTTGTAAAAGCATCAAATCCGGAATAATTAACATCAAGTCTTGTGAGATCATGGTTCCAAGAGATTTTTCTTCATGCGTCTAATGAAAAAGTCCATTTTGTTATTAGGTTCGTGGAGTGGTCACAATTCAACTTTGACCTATTTTAAGAACAAAAAAGTAACTCATAATAGAAACAATTTCTGCAGGAACAACTGGTAGGATTCAGCCTCTTGTTGTGTTCTTTAGGCCCTTAAAATTTTCATGAGACATTTTTCTGACACTGTCCTTCTCTACAACTATAACACGAATTTACATCTCCGTAATAATATAATTAAGATCTCATCACTGATTCATAATCAGTTTTCTTTTCCTAGATTTGCTAATCTTATTGGGTATAAATGATATAAAAGTTATCTGAAGAAAAACCACCTGTGTTTGAAAATTTTCTTTCAAAGATTGTGCAGCATTTTGCGATTTGTGCACATTTATTGCCGTAATAAGGTTGTGTGTGGTGTACACAATGTTTATGCATCACACACTTTTTTACTATATATCATTACCGTAAAACGTTTTCCCAATCAATTAATAATTATAACATTTGAGGATGTAAGAAGTTCTGACATAGAGTGAAGCGAGGGGACTCACTATAAATAAGTAACCCTTGCCAATTACAGAAACATTTAATTTTTATTTTATATATTAATTTATATATTCTACTTCGTGAATTTATTTCTCGCTAACGAATAATTTTCATTTTGAAGAGTGGACGTTTCGGTGTAAACATTAGAACTTTTACACCGAACCAGCCTCACACCTAAACGTCCTTACACCCAGCAATCCGTACACCGAAACGCCCTGCACCAAAACGTCCTACACCGAAACAGCCGTATCCCAGGAGTAGTTAATTACGAGTATGACAGTTATTTGCTACAGAAAGACTTCTGTACAAGAAATATATGTGTAAAAATAATTTACTTCAAAACAACACAAGGAAAGCAAAATTTATGACGTACATAACTAAAACACAATATTATGTTACTAATATGAAGTCAATGGTGTGGAAATAGAGAAAAACAGACATTATGAAAGATCTGGGAATCACATTTGGTAGAAAGTTAAAATTTGTCAACATAGAAATATATCATGGAAAGAGTAAGAAAGGACAATAGGCTTCATTTATATATTTATTTATTATTTCAGAACGATACAATATGTATTTATACAAATAACTTGTAAGAACTAAGGCTCTGTAATATGAAACAGTATATCTAAAACTTTGACCAACAGATTGACAGTATTCTTCTTACGGACGCGATGGCAGCGCCACAAGAGATTTTTAGGACTTCTGCAGTTTAGGACTTCTGCCGTTTAGGACTTCTGCCTCTTAGGACTTCTGCCGCGATATGATTTTTAGGACTTGTGCCTTTTAGGACTTCTTCCTTTTAGGACTTCTGCCATTTAGGACTTGTGCCGCGAAATATTTTTAAGGACTTGTGCATTTTAGGTCTAATGCCGTTTAGGACTTCTGCCTTTTAGGACTTCTGCCGTTTAGGACTTCTGCCGCGTCCCCGTTTAGGGACCATATTTTTAACAACTAGAGGCCATTTTTTAGGGTCCTCAGCAATACAGGGGTTATAAGAGGTCCCTAGACAGGGGCACTCTTCAGGAACTCATTTCAAGCCATGGACCATGCTCCTAATGACGACAAAGGTCATTCACAT
Organism: Thermobia domestica; assembly: GCF_964235325.1. Taxonomy (NCBI): domain Eukaryota; kingdom Metazoa; phylum Arthropoda; class Insecta; order Zygentoma; family Lepismatidae; genus Thermobia; species Thermobia domestica. Next base: position 180,813,475 of record NC_137458.1, on the reverse strand, counting down.
CCCAAATGTCATTCACACATTTTAGACATCACCTACTTTTGCATGTACCAAGTAATTAATGCGACAACACTTTCTATACCACGTCAACATCTCAAAACCCATTAGAACTAACAAATTCTGCAATTGTCGGTCTCTCTCATGTCGAAAATTACGCTTGATCCTACTGCGGTGTTCGTGTGTCAACGGAAAGTATCTGCGCAATAAATTCAGGCTTAGTTGATCACGTTGAGGCTTAGCTTTACACTTAAAGCGATAGGTAGGGTGTTGTTCAAAACATCGGTCACAATGTGGTGGCTCCTTAAGATTTGGGAAGTTTTTTTTATGATGTTCAAGTGAATAGTAGCCACATTTGATGGTATTGGACTGTCAGATGGGGGATGTGAATTATATCGTTGATATTTGGAACGATTATTTCTTAAATATAATCGGAACTTTACCAACTTCGCTAATATAATGACTATATATCACGTACTATAATATCACACATCATCAATCACTTACTATTTCGAAATAATAAACAGTGATTTCAGACAACGATAACTTTCATTATTTATGTTCTCTCTTAGTATCACAATCAATCAACATCCAACCTCGAAACCTCGAAAAAGGACAAATCTGGTATTACAATAACAGATGTTAAATAATATATATATATAATATCTCTCTTGTTCTTCGTCATCACAGTTTGTGCACTTGTAAGCAATACCTTTTGCCCGCAATAATTAAAATTACAAGAAAATGGAAGTGTTACAAATATACCATATCGTTGTATATATGGCTACCGAAAAAGACTTCTTAAATTGTCCAAAATTAAAGAAAGAATCCTGGACCGGTATTTCGCTTATACAATAGTTACATTACTTTTCGAATAGGCCTCATATATATAGTATATGTATCATACTTGGAGAGAACGATCCATTGAAGTTTTACAGTATTTTCTATGAGTACATTGCTCTGTTCTGATCATACCACCCTGTCTGGATTCGGCATTCTTTAGTGTACTGCCGGGTTCAATGATAGAAAACTGCTGAATTGAACCTAGGAAGTGACTTCTGTATAAAATCCAGACTACAGGAAGGCTACGGATGATTCCGGTTACAACCTCGGTCCGTCGTCTTTGTGATCATAATTGAAAATACATCACACGAAAAGAGAAGTAGTGGGCCCGGTATGGACAGGAAAAGAGGTATGTACACAAGGTCTCCCTGAGTATGATATGACTTTCATCCTAGGGCAATAGACTCATTTATCAATAGGAAGTTAATAAATTCGTATATTAAAAGGTATAAATTTGAATCTGTTCATTTAATTCGCTCAAATGTTAGTTCGTCAGTGCATCCCCAATTCCTTACTACTCTCGCATAAGACTTGCTACGATCCTAATTAAGCAATATATATATATATATATATATATATATATATATATATATATATATATATATATATATATATATATATATATATATATTAGTTTCACTTTATCTCAATACTATTTTGTATTTATTACATAACTTATTTTATTTTAATTCTATCAAATTATCGATAGAGAGGACATATTCAAAATATGGTACGTTTGTTCATACTTTCAGGTCCTAAATTGATTATTTGATTCAATGCTATTTATAATCGTTAACAATAAAGTTGGTATGAGCAGAAGTACAACATAATCTATTTCATTTATTTGGGTATAGTTAGCATAATTTTAGTAGATAATATTTGTATCGATGCATGGTTGTAATTGCATAGAATTCAGAAGAAGTACTTATTACAAAGAAATTATAACAATATACAAAGTAAAAGAAAACAAAAATTAATTGTATATATTTTATCGGACGCCATAACTTTAGCTCAACTTACATTACCGAAAGATTCGATTAGGTTGCATCGATGAATCTTGAGTACAGTCCTGCGTGTTATTTACTTCACTAATTCCTTGGTTTCAATTTTTTTTAAATTTCTGCCACCTAGGTAATTATTAGAAAATCTGGGATTACATAGATAATTGGGTCGATTATTTCCATTATTCCTAAAAGTTGTAGAATTACCATTTCTGTTCCTTCTAAAATTAGATTCGGTCATATTTCCATTACAATTATGTTCAGTTATATTACCGGCACGAGAGAATCCAGAAATACATTTTACATTATAATTAGGATGTTCCTTAACTTTAATATTGCGAATATGTAAGTGATATGCACTATTTCACGTATGATTTGATTTTGATATGTTGGCCTGCTGGCATGAAGTTAGCAGGCCAACAGTAACTATTAAAATTGAGACGTTATTTTCGTAGCACTAACGATGCGGATTGCGGCACTAACGAGCTTTAACGAAGCACTAACAAAATGTAAAGTCGAAGTTCTGGCCTGCCATAGGTGGTCTGCTAACTTCATGGATATGTAAGTGATTAGCTTGATTTCGGTTAGAATTACTTTGCAACTTCATCTGGCTTTCAAAATTTTGAACTATTGCAAGTAAATGGTTAAAATGAATACACTGGGACGAAATTAAGATTTGCTGTAACCTAAAAGGTAGCAACATTCGTATTGAAGCAATAACGCGTGATTCAGGTTGATAAGGATTGATCAATTTCAACTCATCATATGCCGTGATTACAAAATGAGTGAGATTTAGGACCATAATGTCTATTATTAATAAGCGCCTTCCAATTTGCCATCAAAAAGTCATTTTCAAAGTTGGTTAACAGAGCAATTTCGAAATCTGAATTGGGACGTAAATTATTTCTTACAGCTTTAAACCATGCAGAACAGGATGGCAATAAACTGTGTGGTAAAATTTTAAGAAAAGTATGCTCTCGTATGCCGATCAATTCACATTCTTGTTCAAATCTTTGTAAAGATATACCAGATACTGGCCGGGATATCCTCGGATCTACCACTGAACTTGGTCAACGACTTAATTTCACTTATTTTGAAATGTGTATTAGAATACCTTGTATTTTTAAACTTTACGTGATTATCAGTATTCTGTCGTGATCTTCTTTCTTGGTTCTCAGAATTGAAAGCTACATCCTCTTCTTCGGAATAACATTCTGGTGAAATATTGCCCTTTCCACGTAATCTGGTTTCGTCAGCATGGTCTACACAAGTCATGTTGGTGACTGGGTCAATGGATCTATCTGCTGCCCCCAATATTTCCTGCGCTTCTTGTAGCTTCATTATCTGGTTCTGATGATTATTAACTCGGGTTTCAACTGCTTCGACTGAACTTTGTACTATGGCAAAACTGTGAACAATCTGTTCTATTCTACTATCGGTTAGTTCCAGTTTGGTATCACTTTGTTTGGATATTTGTTCGATCTTAGTATCTGAACGTTGTATCAATTGTTCGATCCGGCATCCACTTGTTTCTTATTGTTATTCAACTGCTGTGTTACTTGTTCGATTTTAGCGTTCAATTGCTGCGTAATTTGTTCGTTGTTGAGATTCATCTGTTGCAATTGCTGCGTAATTTGTTCGTTGCTGAGATTCATCTGTTGTTGCTGAGATTCATCTGTAATTTGTTCCATTTTAGCATTCAACTGTTGTCCTAACTATCTTATCAGCTCGGTCATATTTATTGACAAATGGACATCTTCAATTTCATTACTGGTGCCTTCATCACCCTGAATATTCATTTTTGGACTGCGATATATCGTCGTCTTATTTCTTAAAATGTAATCCGTAATGATCAACAAATATGAGACTGTTCACTCAGAACTTCAAATTAGTCTCAAACTCCTGGCGGGATAACACCATTTAATATGCAACGATAATTTCTTAAACATAATCGTTACTTTACCCAGTTCGCTAATATAATGACTATATGATATCACGTACTATAAAATCACACAACGTCGTCAATCACTTACTATTTTGAAATAATACACAGTGGTTTTAGACAACGTTGATTTTCTTTATGTATGTTCTCTCTTAGTATCACAATCAATCAAGATCCACTGGTTGCCATAGCAACCTGGAAAAACCGCGAATCTGGTGTTACAATAACAGCGGTTAAATATCATATATATTTATATGATATATATCTTCTTCGTCATCTCAGTCTGTGCACTTTTAAGCAACACCTTTTGCCCGCAATAATTAACATTACAAGAAAATGGAAGTGTTACAAATATACAAGTGTTACAAATATACAAGTGTTACAAATATACCATATCGTTGTACATTTCTCGCATCTATCAGGCAAATATTGGTGTGTGAGATGGTTCAACCTTATAACAATGCCGGTGTATGTATGCATCGTTGAGAGAAACTTGATCGATCAATTGTTGTTGACCAGTAAGAACGCGGACTAACTATGTTGGGCTCTGGTTGTTCTTGCTATGTATGCAACGCTTGACAGGTAGTCCTTATTGATGTAATTCAGAATAAATTTCCTCATCAGTGAAGTCAGATTCTACACCACGAATGATAATTGATAACATTGGAGGATGCCGCGGTAGAGGCGGCGTTCTTCGTCCACTCGAACCTAAAGTAGAACTTTTGCTTTCAACATTTGAACCTTTGCTTTCAACATTTGAATCTTTGGTTTCAACTCCAAAGAATCGAAAATAACCTTGTCGCAGACATGTGTGGCGAAGTTTGGATTTATCCATTTCAGGATTATACCCCGACGTGTCTTGATAATTTCTCGTATTTCTGGACGAGGAACATACTTAACTAGTTGTTGAAAAACAGCACGGACTGTGTCGTATTTGTATCTTAATCTTATTTTTGCAAAAACTTGAGAAGCTTTCTTGGTGTTGGTTTCCTTCATATTGTAGTACGGTATTAATTTCCTAGGAAAACATTACCCCTTAGAAAATTGTCGGATATCAAGCCATCTTGACCAAAGTGAGTGCGTCTGTTAAGAGATAACATGGAGTGATATCAATTTCTATTGTAACATTTGAGTATGTTTTTGAAGTAACCAGGAACCAACAGGGGTAATAATTCCGAAGGAAAATATTACTCCTATCAAATTTTAGAATATAAACCCATCTTGCCCACAGTGAGTGCGTCTCTTAACAGATAACACAGAATGGTATCAATTTATATTGTAACATTTGAGTTTATTTCTGAAGTATCCAGGAACCGCCAGGGGGTATAAATTTCCTAGGAAAATAATATCCCTTATCAAATTTTCGGATATAACGCCATCTTGCCCAAAGTGAGTGCATACACTGAGAGATCATGTTGAATGGTATCAATTTTTAATGTGGCTTCTGATGTTTCCTTTAAAATAACCAAAAACCGACAAGGAGGTAAAATTTTCCAGGGTGTAAAAGTTTCCATGGGTAAGAAAAAGGTGATACCAGGATCCACAGAGCGATGCTAAAAACGTAACATACGCTAAATCGACAGCCCGACGAATACAAAGACCTCCAGAATCAATTGGAAGGGAGACCTGTATCCATGCGTTACTATTTAGGTTGCACTTAAGTAAAGATTCTAGTCTACTTTTAAGAACAGTGTCAAACTTCGGTAGCTAATCGACTTCATGCCAAGAAGGAGAACAGCGTAAAAAATAGATTAGTTTTGGCATGGAGAAGGACTCGCGAAGAAGATGAAAAGCTGAATGTGATGAGGCTGTGTTCATACGTGACAGGAATATACATTTCTTTTGTTTTTTTAAAAAAAAATTTTTTTTAGACTAACAAATTACATGTTGCCTCTGGTGAAAGGATTACGCCAAGTAAAAAGGTTGAAGACGTTCTGATAAGTTGTTCCCCTGGTACTGAATTTTAAAATTGTGAATATAACATTCCCATTTGATATTGCGAAATTCCTAGAAATCATACTTCATACTTTATGAAGTTTAAGTGAAGTCCAATGTCTGTTGCCATAGTTCGAATATTACGTAGCTCACTTATAACTGTGTCGGGATCCCCTGCTACGGTAGCATCATTTAAGTGTATATATATTTGTGTGTATATAAGAGTAAATTAAATCTAGCAATAACAAGTTATCACTCCCAACTAACTCCGCTGTTGGTAATATGTTCCACATGCTGATTTATATTTTGGATAAATGAAAACTTTGCTATTTACTTGCTTGATTTTTATTGAAAGTTATGTAGGTCAACGTTTGGATACAAATATTGAGGTACTTCAGTAAATATCAATAACATAATGAGAGAAAAATGCCGTAAAAGGACAAAATATTTAATCTGAGGGCCTGTATTCATGTGAGCTCATTGTTGGGAGTGAATACTCAATTAAGCTTTAGTGTTAAAATGTGAATGCTCAAATTTTGTTGGGAATAAGATAAATTGTTAAAAACGGTTAAGTGAAAGTTCATAAAACTTTCAAGAGGACGATACATTAATGAAAAGTAATGACGATACATTAATTTTCAATATTTGTGTTCAATATTAGCCGGTGGCGGATCTAGAAGGTAAAAACGGAAAGGGGGGGGGGGCAGCCAGTGCCAAGAGTATGATAGTATGTATAAACTTTCAAAAATATATAAATAGCTTAAATTATTTTGTTAGTGAAAAGCCTGGGGAACCTAGGGCCCCCCGGCTCTAGCCCTCTTTCCAAACTGAAATTAGCCGAAAACCAGTACGTTAGAAGGGAAATATCTACTACATTAGAAGGGAAATATGCGCAGTTGTTTGTGCAAGAATGTTTGATCATATTTAAGCATTATGCTTCTAAATTAACCGCCGAAATTTTATGCTTCTAATTCAGCTGTCGAAAAAAAATTATTTCTCCACACAGAGAAAATACGGAAATAAGTTTATTCTTTATACCATGGTAAAAAATATTCGGTCGCAGATCACCGTCAACGACCATATATAATAACTTAGTCGTTTCGTATTTAATTTGTTTGCGAAATGCTATATAGCAACAGAACACTGTGATCTGGGTATTGGATTTAGATACGATATTTCTTGGACTGCTTTCAAATTTCTAATGTGTGTGTAACATACTTTCTGTTTTGTTAACCATTTATAAATAACTTTGAAATCTTTTAAATATTCTGTCTAGGTAATTAATGTTGTATTATTGTATTTGCTGTTGATTAACATTTTACTGAAGTTGAAGCTTAGTAATGTAACCATATTAATGTAACTAGTTGATGGTGAAGAAGTATATATCAACCAAATTTTTAAAATAGTTTCTTATTCTCTGAAATATTGATATTAACCTACATTTTAGAAACATGCATATAAGAAAATCCTACCTGAATTTTGTCATATACTATAGTTGCTGGACCATTTATAAATAACTTTGAAATCTTTTAAATATTCTGTCTAGGTAATTAATGTTGTATTATTGTATTTGCTGTTGATTAACATTTTACTGAAGTTGAAGCTTAGTAATGTAACCATATTAATGTAACTAGTTGATGGTGAAGAAGTATATATCAACCAAATTTTTAAAATAGTTTCTTATTCTCTGAAATATTGATATTAACCTACATTTTAGAAACATGCATATAAGAAAATCCTACCTGAATTTTGTCATATACTATAGTTGCTGGATTTACTAAGAGTGAGTATTTATCTTGCAAGGAAAATTCTTCTAGTGAATTGAAAGGCATCACTGTCTTCTTCGCTGTGATTTTCGACATCATTATGGATGAGTAAGAATTATAGATCAAATATCCAAAGAGTACAGCAGTTATATGCACGATGCGACCAGACCAGAAAGTAGCATGTATAGGTGAACCTGAAATGCGTAATCAAAGAGGAAGTGAAACCACAGGTAATCTCACACTAAAGAACAACATCGTTTATTTAACTTTTCAGCAGGTTAAGAAAAAAACAGTAAATTCAAACACATTAAGATGACTAATAGAGCATTGTAGGTACCAACTACTGCACTCTTCTGTCAGTAAATATGAATATTCATTAGCCTCAACTTTTTAAAGGGACAATATGAGCCAGGTATTTAATGTGATTATTGCTTCCCCTAAAAGAAACTAACTAATTACTCTGAGGCCTATGGAACCCGGAGGTTCAATGCCACGTTCACAAAACCTCTTCACTGACTTCTATCCTTAACCAACTGGATCCAGTTTCTACTTTGTATTCCTAAATTTGCGAGATGAATCTTAACCTAAAATAAAATATTAGACGCATAACTGCCCGATTAATAAACTCTTCATAATGTGAGATATTCTACTTGCAATACAACATGATCCTAGCAGATATCTCCTATCTCCAGAACGAAATAATAGTAGTTTGCCAGTTTTGAAATTCAAACATTGACACATATATATACATATACATATATACATATATATGAAGACCAAAAGTATAGACCAACTTCGGTGTACAGGTGCTTTCTTTCGGCTTTCGAAAACATGAAAAAATGAACTCAGATCCATAGCTCCCATACTGTAGTCGGATCAAGACCACTTAGAAACTCATATGTCCGCTATCGAAAAATACAAGTTTTAGAATCCTAAGGTAGTCACTCAATAATATGTATAGAGGAAGTTTGGATACAAGCATATAATTTGAAGTACTCATCAACCTTCTCTATAAAAATTGTTACAGAAGCACCGCAGGATTCTGAAACTTCCCACAACAAAAGGTTCCACAGTTTTGGAGCTTTGGAACTTCAAAGCTCATTTTCTTTAATGTTTTCGGCGGCCTATAACTTCGAAAGTAAACATTTGTGCACCAAGGTTGGTCTATACTTTTTGTCTTACATTGCTGTCAGGAATCACTTCCCAAACGTTGTCGGTGTTGTTTCGAAGCACCTTATATATATATATATATATATATATATATATATATATATATATATATATATATATATATATATATATATATATATATATATATATATATATTTACATCTGCTTATGCTTATGACATCAAATATGATCCGAAGCTTTCTGGCATCCAATGGAAAGCTTGGAGTATATTAATATTTGTTTGCATATATTGTTATTGTAGAGTGTTCCCATAATGACCATCGACTTCGATTTTATAAAATTTGAGAGAGAAATTTAACTTTTTATTTTGTGGTCAATTTGAAGGCATTTTATTACACTGTCATTAAGAAACCCATATACATCATCTTACGAATCAATCATTATGGAAGAATTGCATGTGTATGTTGCATCAGTAGTACCAATCTTTGAAAGTTTCATTAACAACTATTCTTTTTTTAATTGATGTTCTGAGTAATTACGCGTTCTGTGTAAAGGTGCAATTAGATTCTTTCTCTCTCTTTCTGTTTCCAGCTACCGGCATAGGCATATGAGAACTACCAGATATACTTTCGTGTGTATATAAGTTAGTGTGTGTGTGTGGCGGGTTCGGGGGTATGAAGTATTTATTACGATCACTTAGTGGAACTTGCCATAACATTCCGCACGATAACTTTTGAACGAATGCGAATTTTTTAATTCTGTTTTTTGAAATAGATAAATAGAGTAATTATCTCGAGGAAGTTTGTTAACGGAGATTATTTAGTCAACAGAAAGTGGTGCAAATGAGCCATTTCCGGTTTCAACGTTGATCACTGTAGAGCACATACTGTAATAGATAACGAAAAACGGTTTTCGGCAATCGATTAAACGTTTCAAGGACAACTCCCATATTCATTCTTAACACTATAGTAAAACCGGAAGTGGTATAAATGAGTCATTTCCGGTTTTATTGTTAATCACTATAGAGTAAAAACGGTAAAAGATAGCAAGAAGCAATTTTCGGCAACCGATAAAGCGTGTGAAGGATAACTTTCATCTTCATCATTAACATCCTAGTAAAACCGGAAGCAGTAGAAATTAACTATAATTTCCGACTTCAAATTAATCTACATAGGGAGATAGGGAGAAGCTGTTTTGGGAAATCAGTTTAGCGTTGTGGTAATAAGTATCGTTTCCTCTCTTAAACTTCTAAATAAACCGGGAGTAGCAAAACCCAACTACTTCCGGTTTTAGTGTTGATCACAATAGATTAGAAACCGTAATAAATAGCGAGAAGCGGTTTTCAGTAATCAATTAAGTGTTCCAAGAATTTTCTAATTCGACTTTAATCTTTGTACTCAAACCAGAAGTGACATAAATCAATCACTTCCAGTTTAAGCATTGAGTATTATAGAATATATAGCGAAAAGGGAATAGAATGGAAAATTTATTAAGTGCCCAAGAGTGTATTCCGTCTCGACAGTAATTACTCTACTCAACTAGGAAGTGAAAAAGAATATACTACAACTTCTGATTTCCAAATCAATTGAGAAAATATTACGTAAATCTTTACTGTTTTTACTATTAGGATTACGTAGTGAAACTTGTAACAACGTAATGTTTGTACATACGTCCGTCCGTTACTCCGTACGATGACATTTGGACGGATGCGAATTTTTAAATTGTTTTTGCAATAGAAAGATACAATGATTATCTCGAGGGAGTTCTTTAATAGAGAAGATTCACAAACCGGAAGTGGTATAAATATGTCATTTCCGGTTTTAATGTTGATCATTATAGAACAAAAACGGTAATAGATAAGGAAAAGCGGTTCTTGGCAATCGATTACACGTTTCATAGCCAACTCTCATCTTCATTCTTAATAGTCTAATAAAACCGGAAGAGGTACGAATGAGCCATCGAGAATGGACAATCGAAAAAGCGTTTCAAGATTAATCTACGTCTTCACCCTTAGCACTCCAGTAAAACATGAACTGGTACAAATGAACCATTTCCGGTTTTAACGTTAATCACTATAGAGAGAAAAGGGTAATAGATAGTAAGATTTAGTTTTCGGCAATCGATAAATAGTTTCAAGAATAACCTTCTTCTTCATAATTAACACCTTAGTGTAAAAGATGTGGCAGAAATTACCTATAACTTCCGGTTTCAATTTAATCTATATAGTGCAAAAACTATAATTTATAGAAACTGCTTTTTGGGAACTAATTTAGCGTTGTAGGAACAGGTATCATCTCTATTAAACTTCTAATCGAACCGGAAGTAGCAAAACCCAACTACTTCCGGTTTTAGTGTTGATTGCTATAGATTAGAAACTAATTAGCGATAAGCTGTTTTCTGTAATCAATTAAGTGTCCTAAGAATATGTTCTATCTCGACTCTAATCTTTCTACTAAAACTTGAAGTGGTAGAAATCAATCGCTTCCGGTTATAACATTGAGCGTTATAGAATGGATAGCGAGAAGGCTTTTTTTGGTAATTCATTAAGTGCTCCAAGAGTATATTCCATCTCGGCAGTGATCCCTTTACTCAAATCGGAAGTGAAATAAATATACTAGAGCTTCTGGTTCCCAAACCACTATAAAAAATATAACATGATCCTCTTTAAGATTTTATTATTATTAGGATCACGTAGTGGAACTTGTAATATCGTAATGTTTGTACGTACGTACATACATACGTCCGTTACTTCGAAAGATAACATTTGAAAGGAAGCGAATTTTCTATTATTATTATTATTATTATTATTATTATTATTATTATTATTATTATTATTATTATTATTATTATTATTATTTTCAATAAGTAGATAGTGTGATTTTCTCGAGAGAGTTCATTAATAGAGGTGATTCGATAAACAAAATGGTAGAAATGATTTTTTTCAGGTTTTAACGTTGATCAATAAAAAACAAAAACGATAATGGATAGCGAAAAGCGGTTCTGGGCAATCGATTTTACGTTTCAAGGGAATCTCTATTCTTATTCTTAACATTCTAGTAGAACTGGAAATCGTAGAAATGAGCCATTTCCGATTTTAACACTCATTACTATAGAGCAAAAACGATAATAGATAACGAGAAGATGTTTCTGGCAATCAATTAAACTTTTCAAGGATAACCTTCTTCACATTTAACAAGCTAGTAAATTCTGAAAGTAACATAATTGAGCCATTTCCTGTTTCAACGTTGATCACTATAGAGCGAAAACGATAATATATAGTAAGAAGCAGTTTTCGGCAATCTATAAAGCGTTCCAGGAGTAACTTTCATCTTCGTACTTAACACCCTAGTAAAAAGGAAGTGTAGAAATCACCTATAACTTCCGGTTTCAATTTAATTTACATAGAGCATAAACTATAAGATATAGGGAGAAGCAGCTTTATGGAATCAACTTAACGTTGTGGGAACAGGTAAGTTATTATCTCTCTTAAACTCCAAACCGGAAGTAGCAAAATCCAACCACTTCCGGTTTTAGTGTTGATCGCAATAGATTAGAAAAGATAACAGATAAGGAGAAGCGGTTTTCTATAATCATTTAGTGTCCCAAGAATATGTTCTATCTCGACTCTAACCTTTATACTAAAAGCAGAAGTGGCATATATCAATCACTTCCGGTTATAAATTGAGTGTTATAGATTGGAGAGCTAGAAGGGATTTTATGTAATTCATTAAGTACCGCAAGAGTGTATTCCATCTCGACAGTAGTAATCTCTGTATTAATACCAGAACTGAAAGAAATAAGATACAAATTCCGGTATCCATATTAATTGAGAACATATTACATAAAATCCTCTTTACGGTTTATCCTAGAGTTTACTTTTAAATTAAATACTAGCCGGATGTTCACTAAATTTTGTGAGCTACTAGCCCATTCCCTAAGGAATAAGTACTGGCATATTCTGTGGTCAAACTCGGGCAAGAACAGGGTGGACGCGGGTTGCATTTCATACCTTATTTCTCGATAACTACTTAATTAGCCAGCAACATTTTCTTGATAACTATTGGCCGAATCGGAACAAAATTCGTTGGTGGGCAGCCCTCAACCTAATTAAAATCTCTACATTTGCTGGTCGACTTTGGCCAAGTTTTGGGCTTGATTTGCGTGTGGTAATTTATTTCTCGGTAAACTCTTGTCAGATCCAATCTGAAGGATTTGCCATTACAGAAAGCCGCTCGTAACTATTTATCCATTTTGCTTTATAGTGTTCAACGTAAAACCGGAAATGCTTTATTTCTACCACTTTCGGTTGGTAACGAAAGGAGATGAAAAATATTCTTGAAATGCTTAATCGATTGCCGAAAACCGTTTTTGTTTTATAGTGGTCAACGTTAAAACTTGGAAAAGGTTGATTTCTACCACTTTCGGTTTATGGATCACTTCAATTAACTAGCTCCTCCGAAATAATTACTCTACCCATAGTTTGCAAAATAAATAAATAAATAAATAAAATAAAAAAAAATTTGCTTTCTTTCAAGAGCTATCGTGCGCAGTAACTTAGTCGCAGCAGCTATCGTGGTCTGTTTTATTATTATTATTATTATTATTATTATTATTATTATTATTATTATTATTATTATTATTATTATTATTATTATTATTATTATTATTATTATTATTATTATTATTAAGTATTCTACCTGCTGGCAGGTAGTGGGACTAATGGGAGATGTGAGTGTGATTGTGTGTTTTCTTAGGTTCTGGTCTAGAAATTCTTCTTTCACCTTTCTCGGTCTTCAGCTTCCTCTTTTTATTCCCAATATTTGATACCATTTTTCAAATCATCAACCAATTGCATTCTTCTTTTTACTATTCCTTTCTTACCTTTCATCTCTTACTTTCAACTTTTCTCTTCCTCAGTGGGTTGAGAAAAGCTAATACGTTTTAATCTGGTTCCTTATAATTATTACCAGACTGCAGTTTCTATTTTTAAGAAATTGAATTATTATTATTATTATTATTATTATTATTATTATTATTATTATTATTATTATTATTATTATTATTATTATTATTATCGCGTCTATGTTCTATTATTCTTTTAACTGTTAGAGGAAAGGTTCATTTTCTCTACAGTCTCACTTTATCTATAATGCTACTTCGGTATTATACTTAATGTTTAGTTAACTCAAGAAAAAGCGGATCTAGTTGTGTGAATCCTCCATTTCATGTTAGCCTTCGGTGATCATTTAGTACTGTTCAGCGAGGTAATTTAACAGAAGTACAATGTTCTTATAGAGTATTCGTTGTAGTGCTATAAAGTAGGAAATGATACAAGACGCTGTGTTTCCTAAATTAAAGTTTTGGGTTCTTCTAGGGCAATCGTTCCAACATTTTTAACAAGCGCCCACATTCTTAAACCCTACATAGTTCACGCCTACGTCATTCGCGATGTCTTTGACCGTTTCTGCAATTTTATTTGCAGCATTGTATTCTCAAGTCATCAGTAATAGCAACAAAGATAATAACAATAATAATAACCTATACTGTATATAAGACAGCATAAGTTAGTTACTCATTATCGACCAAGCCATAATGCTATAATTAGCAAGAATACTCTTTTTGACGAAAGCAAGGGATAAAGAAGGATTTTTTGGAAATATGTATCCTTAGGGGCGTAAATAGGATAGTGTATCTTGCTAATCCCTGAGGTAAGGAAGATGAAACTAGGCATATAAACTAACCATTAAAAATAACTGAACATGTTTCTCACAGTTTCTGAAAATTCAGGACCTAAACAAGAAAGGAGTAATTCGTATAACATTAATTTTTCAACTGTATTTTATTTCATTTATTTTTAGAAAATGATAAATGTCATCATCATAGGTATTCTGCCTTTATTGGCAGATCACTTGCCGCAGCTGAGAGGCTTCCCTGCTCCACAGTCCTCCGCTAACCTCTTCGTCTTCGCGTATGATCCTTCTGTTTTTATATAATCCATTAATTGTAGTCTCCTTCTCCCCCTCCCTCTCTTTCCGGCCTACTTACCCTCTAGGACGTCCCTCATGATACAATCTCTTCTTAGGCAATGTCCCAACCAGTTTTTCTTCCTCTTCCTAATAATATCTAAAAGTGTTCTTTTCTCACCCACCATTTCTAACACTCTCTCATTCGTTATCCGCTCGACCCAACTAATTCTTTCCATTCTTCTTCACACCCACATTTCGAAGGCTTCCAGTCGATTTTCATCACCTTTACGTAATGTCCACGTTTCCGCCCCATACAGTACAACACTCCACACGAAGCATTTTATGGTCTTTTCTCAACTCTTTATTCAAGGTCCCACAAAACAGACTTTTCTTCCTCCTAAAGCTTCTTTCGCCATTCCTATCCTTGCTTTTATTTCAAGTTCGCACTTCATGTTATTACTAAGAATACTACCCAGATATCGAAAACTATTCACTTGTTCTATTTTCTCCCCTCCTACTTTTATATTTGACACAGACCCCTTCGTTCCAATCACCATGGCTTTTGTCTTTCTAACATTTATTTTCATCCCATATTCTTCAAAGCCCTTTCTCATTTCTTCTAACATTTTAATGATTTTCTTTTCAGATTCTACAACAAGCTCTATATCGTCTGCAAATCTTATGCATTTAATCATTCTATTTAATACCTCCTACCGAAATGCCATCATCATCATGTAAACTCTTTTTCACTATCTCTTCTAGATAGACATTAAATAGTGTTGGCGAGAGGCAGCATCCTTGTCAAACTCCCCTTCCAATTGCACTCTCTTCCGTCAATTCTTCCCCTATCCTAACACTTACTTGTTGGTTCATGTATAAGTTTCTTATTAGTCTTCTATCTTTCCATTCCAACCCTATCTTCGTTAGAACTCCCAACAACAATTCCCAATTCACGCGGTCAAAAGCATTTTCTAGATCAATAAATATAACATACACCTCTTTTCCTTTTTCTATAAATCTTTCACCGATCGCCCTTAATAATCCAATTGCATCTCTTGTGCCCTTGCCTCTTCTGAACCCGAACTGCTCCTCCTCAACTTCTTTATTCGTTCTTTCATATATCCCTCTGTTCAGTATTCGGAGCAGAATTTTAGCTGCATGAGATATGAGACTAATAGTTCTATAATCCTCACATCTCTTTGGGTTCGATTTCTTAGCCATCGGTATCATGATCGTTTTTTGGCCATTCTCCTGTTTCATATATTTCATTGCATAATCCGAACAATTCTTTCTTTCCCTTGTCTCCTATATTTTTAATGAATTCGATTGGTATGTTATCTATTCCAGTTGCCTTTCCATTTCTAATCTCGGATATAGCCTTTCCAAACTCATCCCTAAGAATACTAAATCCTTTATCATCCTCGCCTACTTCATTTTCTACTTCAGCATTTAGGCTACACGGTCTATTCCTACTCTCATATAAGTCTTCAACGTATTCTTTCCACCTTCCTATGACCTTATTTCTCTCGCTGACTACCTTCCCATTCTTATTTTCTACTGCCATCATAATACTCTCTTGATAAATGTAAGAATTCTTTATATTGGAGACGTGAAATTTCAAAATTAAACTCAATTAGAAACGAATCAATACATGTTTAGGTTTTCCGAAAATTCTGTCCTAAGATGAGAATGGAGGATAGTGTCTACCTATTAAAATTTCTGCATTTGCTTACGTTTGAGGTGTGAAATTTGGCTTTCATTTCTTAACTATAAATAATTGAACGCATGTTTCCGGAAATTCCCCTCTTAAAGATGGAGAAAAGAGACGATTTCTATAATATTAAAATTTACCACTATTTATTCAGAAAATATCATGAAATGTGAAATTTGCTTAAATTCGTAATGTGAAATTTCGTAAACCAACTCTGAACTAAAAAGAATGGAATACGTATGTCAGAGTTTTCAAAATTCTCCTTTTAAGCAAAAGGAGGGAGGAATTAATTTACTTATTTCTCGACATTCAAATCGGCGTTCGCTGTCTCATCATCATAGAATGTTCGAGGAGAATTACTGAACATATTTAGAACTACTCTAGAGCATGGTTTCATCATATCGCTTTCACTGAAATGCGTATCCTAAGGGGAGGGGTCAAGGTCTAAAATATTTGCTAAAAAATACAGTATCTTTCAAATCTCTCATGTATGAAGATGAAATTTAATATAAGTACCAAGTGGACACGCAACCCATCGTTCTAGGAAATTCCACTTCCGTCTCATCTCATGAAAAATGATTGAGAATTTTAGAACATAGTTAGCACTTGGCTGAAGCAATTTCTTAACCATGTCAGTTTCATTAAAATTCGTATCCTAAGAGGGTGGAGGAGTTAATATATACGGCGAAAATTAAATATCTTCCAAGCCAAGAAGATGAAACTTGGTATATAACTTTTTACTTAACGAGGTCATCATGTGGACATGCCCCAGCGTTTTCGAAAATTCTGCTTCCAAAAGAGGTTACAGTGTGGCAAAGTGTTTGAAACGTCTGAAATGAATTTTTAAACATATTGAGCATGTGGGACATTTCTATTTTATCAACTCACTTCGAAATAAAAGAATCGTAAAAGCAGAAGAGAATTTAGATTTCTTGCAAAGAATAAATACTGCATCATATGAAACACATTTTTGAACATGGTCGAGCTAGGGGTTTTATTTCACTTTTGTTCAAATAAGTTACGTAATGGGGAAAGAGTGATCAAATATAACTTTCAAATATTTCCCATAAACCTATTCTACCCGTACGAAGAACGGGCTTGCATATAATAATAGTAAATTATAATAGCCATATTCTCACAAATTTATATTTATTTCCAGCATGATTCCTGCATAGCATTGTAATGCAGTGGAATATTATATTTTACCAGTTTTGTCAATGAAACCACAGTTCTTACAGAATAGTTATTTCGTGTTTAAATATTTAATTTAATGTTTTTTTACAACATTCGTAATACTTGTAATTTTAAATTTAGATCTGTCAGAGACTCGCACCCATAGATTAGGAGCCACTGCTCTAAGGACTACCTAGAAACTTTGAATTTACACCTACATAGGATTTGTGACGTGGGGTACCAGTAAGAAAAATTTTTGAAAATTCACGAAAAGAGGAGGAATTGTGGTGAGAGTTATTTTAATAGGATACCCTCATCTCCGAAACGTATAGGACTGTGAACTTAAAATTTGGTATTTTGATTTCCAATTTAAAATAATTTAACACATGTTTCACCATTTCTTTTATATCTTAGTAATAAAGGAGAAGGAAAAGGTGAGAATAGGAATTATTACTCATATAATAGCATATCGGTATCTCAGAATCTCTGAAAGTTACAAACATGAAATTTGGCTTTAGGACTTCTCATTTAAAACAAAATCACTTAAAGACAGTAAACAGGTCCACCCAATATTTTTCAATTAAAATTGAAACCAGAGGTTATAGTAGATATCTACCACTTAGTGTTATTTACTAGTGATTATAGTGGAGATGGAATATATTCTAGGGGCGCTTAATCGAATACAAAAACCGTGCCTATCTATTGCCGTTTGTCATATACAGTCTTGTTCAAGAAAACTTTGGCATTCATCTCTCTTTGAAAAGGCCTGTGGTCTTACCTATAGTTAGAATTAAATCAAATAAATGTGAATTTTGTTTGGTCGATTAAGAAGTTTATTTAGAGCCACAGCATTATAATTTCCTTTTGCGGTTGCAAGAATATCATCTTTCATAGCAGGGTGAGTGGTCAAGATTTCTTGAACAAGACTGTACAACGATGAACGTTAAAACCGGAAGTGGTTGATTTCTAATAATTACGTTTGATTACAGGGTAAAAGAAGAGATGGTATTTTAAGAACGCTACCTATTTTAAGAACGCTCATTAAAAAAAAAAAAAAAAAAAAAAAACTCTTCTCGCTGTCTCTTATAGGTCATGTTCTATGTATATTACATTGAACCTGGAAGTCCTACTGGGTTACTAGGGTGTCTATTGGTCACGAAAAGGATTAAAGAAAGTCACGAAATCAGAAAATGGTCATGAAAGTCAAGAAATTTTGCTTTTGGGTCACGATTCATTTTATCTGTACAAATATAAGTACATACTTGTAAATGTTGTTCTATAAAGTGTCAAAATTCACCACCAAAAACGTATATAATTTTAGACGCTACCAAATCACAAGTAAAGCACGCTTCTATCACGTGCGTGAAAATTGGCCCAAGTCGCACTAAAATTCGCTTTTGAGAATGTTACTAAACTTAATGGTTTGTTAAAGAAAAGGTCATGAAATTTCATTTTGGAATTTTAGTAGACACCCTATAATTTCTGATTTTATTAGAGTGTTATGGAAAGACAAAATGTATTCTTGGGATGCTCCGTCGATTGTCGAAAACAGCTTCTCGCTATCTATTACAGCTTTTGCTCCACAGTAATGAAAAGTAAACCGAAAATTGTTGATTTCTACCGCTTCTGGTTTTATCAAAGTGTTATGGATAGAAATGAAAGGTGTTCTTGGAATCTTTTAGTCGATTTCCCAAAACTGCTTCTCTTTATATATTACAGTTTTTCCCCATTCAATGTTAAAGCGGGAACTTGTTTATTTCTGCCACTTTCTATTTCAATACAGTATTAAGGATGGAGTTGATAGGTATTCTTGGGATGCTAAATCGACTGCCGGAAACCGTTAAAAGCAAAAATGGTTGATTTCTACCACTCCTGGTTTCTGATCCGTAACCTCCTGGTTTATGATCCTCTACTAACGAACTCTTTCGAGATAATTACTTTAGCTATCAATTGCAAAAAACAGAAGTCAAATTCAGTTTCGTTCAAGAGTTTTGTGCGGAGTAACGGACGGAGTAACTAACTGTACAATATTATTATAAATCTTACTCTGTAATCCCAATAATTAGATACACATTTCAGCGTTTTTGATTGTGATCTAGAAAGAAAGAAAAGGGTTTGGAAGAGAATAAAGGTGGATATTACAATTATTATTATACTAAGATGTTTATATCTCGGGATCCCGTAAAGTTGAAGACATGAAACGTGGTATTTGAACTGAAATTGGTATGCTTCCTGATATATAAAGTGCAAGGCAGGGACGGCGCTAAGGGTGGTGGGCGGGGGTGGGCAACCGCCCACCCATCCGCCCACCCCAACAGAACAGGGGTGTCATTAAGGGGGACAGGAGGGGGCAATTGCCCCTCGCAAGATTTTGAGGAATACATATACTTTATCGATTGTCTACTAATATACTAGTGCAAACTGTGAAAGTCTTATGTTGTTGGTGTTCTTGCCCCCTCAAGCGAAGTCTGAAATGACACCTCTGCAACAGAAGGAGAATAATAAAGGTGACCAGTGCCGGATTTAGGTTTGATGGTGCCCTAAGCTATTGAAGATAATGGGGCCAATTTATTTCTAGCATTCTTTTTCAGCGACAAAATTTCGCCTTTCCTGTTTGAATATATGCTATATGGTAATTTATGGACCTAATACATATCTATTAAGTAAATACGTTTTCGTGTATATTTCGTTAACTTAACTTACTGTTTTGAATGCATTACAGAAAAACTGTAAAATTTGTAAAATTAGCGGTAGTTTAATTTGGTACCAATAAAGTCTCTTGCCGATCTTTTTGCACCAACTATGATCCACGCTCCACGCCATGCTTCTACAATATGTGGAGACCGCATCATTTCTCATTTCAAGTTGTTTCTATTCAGTTGGGTAAAGTTTGAAACGTTTCCAGGGATCCGTGTAAGTAAATACAGTCTAAATATCATCCAGGGTTGGTAATTACTGCCTGAAGCTCAACTAATCATGTGAGCTTTTTCGAGGTCAGGTTACTGCAGTAACTCAAAATGGAATGCAACCCTCGAAGATTACACAAGGTGTAATACGACACAAATTCGCTGGAACCAGAGGCGAACTTAGAAGGTTAAAACTGGGGAAGGGGCAACTAAAATCCAGATTATGATAGATATACCGTGAGTTTACTCTAAACTTTCAAAAATATGTAAGTAATGGCTTCAATTATTTTTGTCACTCAAAAAACTGGGATCGTAGACCTCTCCGGCCCCTGGCTAGATACGTCTCTGGCTGAAAATCATAAAAACATCGTTAAAAAAACCTAACTGTTGCACTAAAATTATTATAAGACCTATAAATGTAGGTAGCATCTTTTTACTGCGACGTGAAAAGATGTTGGAACCTTGCCTTGCTATGTAGTAACCAGTGGCGTATTTAGGGGGTGGCTTCCGGGCTTAAGCCTCCCCGAAATCACTTAGTATATAAAGTAAATGAAATATCTTGCAGAATTTTCACATTTCCAGGCAAAGCCCCCCCGAAAGTTAGCAAAGCCCCTCCCGAAACAAAATCGTAAATACGCCACTGGTAGTAACTAGTGCCGATAACCTAATGGATTCAGCCTGTTGCATACTAACTTACACAAGGTAAATTCGGGCAGTTCTGAACGTAACAATACATAAATTACTGTTAATACATACAAACGAACGACTCATATGCCTAGAACGAATGGATGAAATCACTACGATTCGTGCTCCTATTCTTTCCTTTAGTCAGGGGCGGATCCATTCTGAATGTGTAGGGGGGGCAGTCGTTCGAAGTCAATAGGTTTTATTTTACGTTTATAATACAAAGGTGAAAATTCTTAGGATAGGTTTTAGTTTTAAAATAAAAACATATTCAATTCTGGGGGGCGATCGCCCCCTGGATCCGCCCCTGCCTTTAGTGATCCATTATTGCACTCTATAGATCACTACATGAGCTCCTCCGTGGCTAAGCGGTTAGCGTACGCACCTTTGGCGTGGGAGACCCGGGTTCGATTCCCGGTGGGAGCTCATGTGGTTCGGATTCCAAATTAATCAGTAGGTCCCGTCTCATGTAGCCTCGCTGATGAAAGGGACGTTAAACTCGAAATCAACTCAACTCTATAGATCACTATGAAAATCAGTGCCAAGTTCTGAAAATTATGAAACTACTTCTGCAAACTACTTTTCATACTTACGTATAGCGAAAAAAAAAAATAGCTATAATTTTGCGATTTAAAGATTATTGCCGTTTAGGGCTGTAATTCCTTTATATTTTACTATTATTTCGCGAACTTGTTGTTTCATGCCTTCTTAAGCATCCACTGTTACCAGACTCAATTTCTTGTCGAATTCCAAATAGTACAAGAAAGGGTAGCACTAGAGTTCTATCCGCATACAAGATACTGTATCACTTATGCTGTGAAGTCTTATCAAAGTAGTTAATTGTAATGGCTGGAAAACAGGGTCCCAATTACAAATGGGGCTCTGAAACAAAATCGCCATTACAAGCAGAGCTGGGAAACGAGGGTTCCATTATAAGCGGGGCTGGGCACCAGAAATCCCATTGCAGGCGGGTTGGAAAACAGGGCCCTATTACTTGCCTCATGAGAGCTTAATACATAACAGTACAGAACACCGTTGTTGTATGTGCGTTTTATCTTATTTGCTTTTTCTTATTATTTGGAAATGACATTACAGCCACTTTTTCTTAAAAATTTTTGGGGCCCCCAAGAGAGCTATAGCTTGTTTAGCTTATACGCAAATCCGGCACTGAAGGTGACATCTCCTGTACTTCACAAGCAATAGGTATTACTTTCGATTGTAATGTAATAGGTTCTATGACTCTGTTTAACTTTGCAATGGACAATGATTTTAAGACAGATACTTGTAGTAATATAATGATGCCAAAAGTCGTGATTAATGAATTGAAGTTTAACACACACGCACAATCGTGCTATTGAAACGCCAGTGTTTGTATGTGCTGCACTGAAAAAAAAAGTGCTTTCTAAAAAGTCAACTAAATAATGGACAGAGCTGGCCAGTATTATCTATTGTCTCATTTTGAGAAAGAGAGGGAGGAGAGTAGTGCTTTGTGTCAAGGGCGCCGATCCTGGGGGCCCAAGGGGGCCCGGGCTCCCCCAAAGCCCATGTGCGCCCCCGCATTTTATTTATGAATATACAATATTTGGCATAATTTGAATTCAATTTGTCTTAAAATTCTCATGCATGCCTTCTGCATCTGAATGCCCCCCTCCCCCCGCCCAAATTTACAGAGAAATCGGCGCCCTTGCTTTGTGTTGGCGCGATAGCTTCTTATAAGAGGGTTCCAACTTGCAATTGTTTACAGCAATGTACCACATGTCTTACCCGTGTGGCATTAAACAGATTTGTAAAAACCCTTATTATAGCATTGTTGAGTTGATCTCTGTTGCGTTCAGAAGTCTTGGCGGTCGGTGCTTGTTCAGCTAATATGTCGAAAAAATTTAGCGATTTCTTCTCAGGCTCGGTGTCTTTCTCGTGTTCAAAGAAGCGCGATTTTCAATCCGTTGATGTTAGTGATAATCCTTCTTCTTCAATGGGGAAAAAGACATAAAATACAAATACATGTGACAACCAGGATTCGCAATTTAAAGTGTTCGATTTCGAGGAAAGTGAAAATGAACTAGATGTTGGAGAGAGCGAAGACGACAGCATTACTTCTGAAGTTACTCATTTATACTTTTTGTCTCTTGCTTTCTTGTAATAAATACTTCAAAGATAAAAATGTTTGCAGCAGCCTATTTTATCCTTGTTTTACTTTACCTACTTATTGTGTATTTTATGTTATTAACGAAAAGTAGAGTATTATCTGTTAGTCTGCGTTGTTTAAACCTTCTTTTATTTCTATGCATTCATGTGCATTCTTGGAGGGAGAGGAGTTAAAGCAGTCTTGAACTTCTTCGACTACACAGAACACACCGTTATTATTATTTAAAAAACTGAAAGTAGAGGTAGTATGTGTGCCACGCGGAATTCGGTAAGTCGAGCATATTGCCACGAACTCCCGCAGCCCATCGTAAGTCCTGCATTTCTTCAGTCTTACCAGGTGAATGCTGGAATGGCACCTTCTATAAGGCCAACACAGCTGTTTTCCACATCCTTGTTTCTCCCCTATTTCGGTCTGAGCCTTAGCTAACTAAAGAGTATAAAAATTGAAATTCAATTATTGTCAAAAAATGTCTACATTGCCCAGTTCTCATTTTCGTTGTCCGCCCACCCAGCAACTAGGTCCGCCTCTTTCCGCCCACCCCATCAAGCGTTCCTGGCGCCGTCCCTGGTGCAAGGCCATAGGCCGAACAAACACGGTGGCCTGGGAGCAAAGCCCCCAGGTATTTCAACTGAAATTCAGTATACTTGCAGGTATGTGAGGTGCGAGGCCGTAAGCCTAGCAAACACTGATGATTGCAGGTTTGAGATACAAAGCGTTAGACCGAATAAATTTGCGAGTCTGAGGGCAAAGCCTTCAGCAAGACGAAGGCTCGTATTGAATAAACTCTGATGAAGACACTAAGGAGGCTCACACAATATTTTCTTAATTAATAATGAAATAGGAAGTGATAGTAGATTTATACCACTCCCGGTGTTAGTAGAGGGATTGGATTGGTGACACAATTATATTCTTGGGGTGCTTAATTGATTGCAGAAAACTGCGTCTTGCTACCTACTTCCGTATAGAGAGGTTGATATCTACCAGTTCCAGTTTTAGTAGAGGGTAAAAGATGGAGATGAAGTGTATTCTTAGTCGATTGTAGAAAACTGGGTTACGGTTTCTGCTCTGCAGTGATCAACGTTAAAACCGGAAAGGGTTGATGTCTACCACCTCCGGTTTTAGTATAGGGTTAAGGATGGAGATGAGAACGGATGGTTAATCGATTATGGAAAACAGCGTTTTGTTATCTATTACAGTTTTTCTTCCATATCAATCAACGTTAAAAACAGGAAATAGTTAATCGCTACCACTTCCTGTTTTACTTGTAGGTTAAGAACAGAGATAATATGCATTCTTAGGACGCTTAATCGATTTTCAGAAACAGCTTCTAGTTTTCTACTAACGTCTTTTGCTCTACAGTGATCAATCTTAAACCAGAAATCGCTGATTTCTGCCACTTCCAGTTCAAGAGTCACCCCCATTAATTTTAAAACATTTTTTCCTACATATTTATGTAACACTTGATTTAATTCCAACTAAACTTGATATGTCTTACAATCTGGAAAGAAATACGCGGGAGGGTAAGGAACCCCTAGCATCCCAAGGAGTGGGGATGGGAGAGCTGACATTTTAAAATAATTGTAATGATCGATATTCGTGTTGAATCCATAGTTTTTGGGTGAGACGCTGATATGGATAATGACTGTTTCCATGCCGTTCAAGTTCATCTATGAAGAATCGGGAAGAGTGACATTTTAAAAGTAATCGAAAATGACGGATATTAAAGGCGAATCCATAGTTCTCATTAGTGCTAAGACGAATAGTGGTACTTTTCATACAATTTAAAAAGAAGTTAGAATGCAACTTTTGAATTTAATTAATGTAAACTTATGCATTAAGGAAAACTAGACTATTTGTCATCCAATAATGTAGGTGCAACTGTAGAGTTTTTTACTATTATTATTTTTAAAGTATACTTTTAAATAGCACCACGACATGGGAGGGAAAGAGATTGAGAAATTTCTGGCCTTTTCGACATATTCTTAAACGTTTATAAAGATTTTATTAAGATTTCCTTATAATTTTAATTTATGTTTGTTTCTTATAATGCAAGTACATATAACTTGTAAGATGTCAATACAACTTAATTTTGAAGAGACTAAAAAATGGTGACGCCATTTCCGGTGTTCTAGTAGCTAGCACGCGCGCCTTTCGTGCACGTAGTTGCACGTTCGATTCCCAGTGGGAGTCTCTTACAAAATTTGAACGATTACTGTGTTTGAGTTTCATCATAATCTTTGAGTCTACGTCTCATATAATCTCGATGCAGAAATGGAATTCTAAACTGAAATAATTAACTAACTCGAAACCGATGAGAGTTCAAAACTCAAGGCTTCGGCAGAAAACTACCACAAAATTTTGGAAAAGAAAAAGTATAAAGTATCCAGTTGGAGGGGGAGGGAAAGGATGGGAACACGGACATAAGACCATAAAACACATTATTGAAATGGCAGTCAGTGATGATTACAGAGGTGGTTCTTGGGCCTAGAGCTTCGAAATTCCCTCTAGGGCATTTCCCGAGCGTGCTCAATCTGAGTTACCAGAATTTTCACACTACTGTATTCATCCATCGTTTATTCAATCCCCCCGCACTGGAAAATCTGAAATGAACATTGTCTCCTATCGTGCTCAATATGAATTACATATATTTTTGCCGTACTGCTTTTCACCTATAGTGTAATTAAATTCTTACACGAGAAAATCTGTAATCAACACTCAGGCACGTAGCTGGAGACCAGAAATGAAAAAAAATAAGGAAGGAAAAAACAAAATGAAATGACAAAAAGAAGGATCAGCGTTAAAAATTAAAAAGGAAACTACAGGAAGCTTTTGCTTACTCTTTCTTATAAGGAGATTTGTATTACTTGCAATATGGTGGCGAGGTAAGCGAGGTATTCTGGAAGAGTCAGAGAATTTGAAAAATCAAGAAAAGTTACGGAATTCTCAGAATTCTTGCTACTAGTCAGGGAGATTTCAAGCTTTCGAAAACGTCAGTGCCGTTGTGTAACAGCGTGGACATTTTTAATCATAACTTTTCGTCATCGCATCCTTGCAGTATCAAATATGTCATTTCAAGGACAATTTTCTGTTGTTTCTTTAACCTGTCATTTGGAACCGACAGTAGTTGAGGAATAATAAAAACAAAAAGTTCTGTTGAAAGAAAGTTCTGTTAGCATTTGATTCAACAGAGAAAGGAACGCATATATTGTAAAACTAGTTGAATATACACATGCTTCGCACAGGGGCTGTATTTGAAAGTCAACGCCTGTGGGAGTATCACCATTGATCTCAGCGACCGCGAAAACTATGGATTTGATACTAATATCGGTCATTTTGGGATATGTTTTACATGCCTCGGTATTCACCCCCCGCTGACTCCCGGCCCGCATACTTGCAAGTCATCGCTAATGGAAGTGTCACCATTGATTTCAGCGACCGTGAAAACTATGGATTTGACACTAATATCGGTCATTTTGGATTACTTTTATATGTCCTGGTATCTCACCCCCCTCCGGTGACCCCCGGCCCGGAGCCGAATAGCGTGAATTTGAAAGTTAATGCGACTGGAGTTTCACCATTGATTTCAGCGACCGCGAAAATAAGAATTCGACATTAATAGCTCAAGTGGTAGAGCGTTGACTTCGCATTCGGGAGGTCGTGGCTTCGAATCCCGCTGCCTACCATCCTGGCTGAAGTTTTCCAGGGTTTCCCTCAGTCCTTCCAGGCAAATGCCGGGATGGCACCTACTAAACTGGCCCTGGGCGATACCGCCCCAAATCCTTTCCATTGTTAATGTTGTTGGATATTCAATGCAAAATGGCCTCTGAGCTGTATCTGGTGATTGTTAAATAAATAAATAGTAAAATATCGGTCATTTTCTACTACTTTTACATGTCCCGGTAAACGCTCCCCTGAGACCCCCTGGTTCGAATTTCGACAAAAACGTTTACTCTGGTCTGGAGCCTTGACCAAGGTATTCGTGACTAAAATTTGGTAACGCTCGGTCAATTTGTCTGGTTCCCAAGCCGGTTCCGGTAAAAGACCCCTGAGACCCCACTGCGTCGAAATTTGAAAAAAATCGCTGCGTCTTGATCTGGGGCCTGGGCCCTGACCAAAATTTGGTAACTCTCGGTCCACTCGTCTGGTCCCCAGGCCGCACACAGACAGACAGAGACAAACACACAAACAAACTCTTTATTTTATTTATATTAGAAGATAGTTTACAATACAGTATTCAGTATGTACTTTTTATAATAATTGAGGTCATAACGAAAGGAAAATTATTATATTTGAATAAACAGGAGAAGAACGTAAATATTGCAAAATCTTTTTCAATACTTTTTCTATTATTTTGCTCGAAATTTCTTCATAGTTTGTTATTAAAATACTTGCCAACATATCCTCATTTTATTGTCCTAACAAACCAATATATGTTGATAGTAAAATAGTTAGATTGATCGAGGTACTGGGTCTTCAGAATTTCATGTCACTCCCCCTCACCGTTACGAAATGTTGGCTTAACGAACCAATATATGTTCCAGTAAAATAGTTTAGAGTGATCGAGCCCCTCTTATGATGACCACAGTATTTCATGTCACGGATCCCCCCCCCTTCACGAAATCCTGGCTACGTGCCTGCAACACTGTCAGTAGCTACGTCCTCGACTAATATACATTTACATGTACAGCTTTATTTTCGTATTTTTTTCAACAGTTAACGAATTTAAAACCGCATTATAATTCAAAGTACTTATCATATTTTTATCGCCGAACAAGAATATGTAGTTAACTTCTTAAATACTTCGCTCCGCAGGAACTCGTTCAGCGCGTGCAACAAGCAAAAACATGCTTGGCGTCTCACAAATGACAAAGGACAAAAAAGAAAAGCAAAAGCAGCACAGCAGGGCCTTATCGCAGTCAGAGCTGACAACATAGTTTCGGTCGTCACTTACGCCAATAGACCTACAAGCGGTGTACAAGAGTTATACAGTTACCATATACGTTGTGCCACAGTAGCGCTACAGGCGGAATGTGCACGAACTACAAATGAATATGTTTCTTACAAGTATCCATCACTGTTGAACCCTCTTTACATTCTACACATCAATTTTTCTCCCACGTTTTGACCTTGACAAGCAGAAGTACCAGGCTTTCCGAGTTCACAACCATAATCTGTTTGTGTACAGAGTACGTTTGCAGTTCTTCGAATGACCGTGCGCGCGAAGAACAGGGGTGATGATCGGGCTACCAAATACGGCAGTCAGAGACACCCGGTTGCAACTTTAAATGTAAAATACAAATATAGAGCCTTGACAATGCCGTGAGGATGAATATATATATATATATATATATATATATATATATATATATATATATATATATATATATATATATATATTTTACAAATAATACTCCAACTGACCAAAGCAGTATATATATTTTAAGATTATATATTTGTGTTACAGTTTTGGCTATGTAACATAGCCTCCCTCAGACACATTATGAGACAAATATCCAATTCTGACAGCTTATATACAATCTAGATGCAAGACACGCCTACTTTCTCTTTACAAAACGTAAACTTTTAATTGGCTCTAAAAAGTACCGTAAATGATTAATTACTATAAACGTAAACTTTTAATTGGCTCAAAAGATGAATAGAAAGATAACTTTAACGAATAGCGAATAGAAAGTGTAAATGGCAAATACCTAATTAAGAGTTTCATGACAGGTGCGCGGAAAGTGACGATAGTAATTAAAAATTTACTTTTTGAGAGAATTAAAAGTGTACGTTTGCAGTAATTAAAAATTTACTTTTTAGAGCCAATTAAAAGTATACGTTTTGTAAAGAGAAAGTGGGCGTGTCCTGCATCCAGATTGTATATAAGCTGTCAAAATTGGATATTTGTCTCATAATGTGTCTGAGGAAGGCTATGTTACATAGCCGAAACTGTAGTACAAATAAATAATCTTAAAATACACACATTGCTTTGGTCAGTTGGAGTTTTATTTGTAATATATATATATATATATATATATATATATATATATATATATATATATATATACAGATGGTGATCAGAAAAACGGAAAAACCCTAAATGAAATTGCAACTTACCAGATTAATATGGTGTCGGGCCACCTTTCGCCTTCAGAACAGCCTTGATGCGACGGGGGAAGGAGGCATAGAGGTCGTGAATGATAGTAAGTGGAATTTTACACCATCCCGCGTCCAGGGCATCGGCCAGTTCTGTGAGAGAGGATGGAGGTGGAAATCGTCGCCGGAGTCGGGTTTCCAAAACGGACCACAGATGTTCAATTATGTTGAGATCTGGGGATTGGGCGGGCCAGGGGAGGTGTTGAACTTCATCCCGATGTTCCTCAAACCACGCTGCAACAACGCCAGCTGTGTGAATGGGTGCATTATCATCCTGGAAGATGGCCTCATTGTCCGGGAACAACATCCGGACCATAGGATGCAAGTGGTCTCCTAAAATTGCGACATAATCATTGGCAGTTATTCGTCCGCTAAGTGTGACCACAGGACTCAATGAAAACCATGATATGGCGGCCCACAGCATCACCGAGCCGCCGCCATGTTTCACAGTTGGGCGGAAACACTGAGATCATAAGCTTTTTTGGTCGTTCTCCACATATAAACACGGCCCGTGGTTGGGAATAAGGTGAAGGATGACTCATCCGACCATATCACACGTTTCCAGTCCTCAGCGGTCCAAGTTCCATGGTCGCGGCACCATTTGCGGCGTGCGAAAGCGTTATGGTCCCTGATGAGCGGTTTGGCCCGTGCAACACGACCCCGTAAATTCATGTCATGTAATTCGCGGCGGACTGTGATTGTCGAAACAGGGTGGGGGAGGTGCTGATTGAGTTCCTCCGTCACTTGCTCCGCAGTGGCACGACGGTTCTGTGTAACAATGCGCTTTAATACCCGGCGTGACCTGTCACTCATGATTTTCTTCCGCCCACTGTTCCGCTTCCCCGATGTGGTTTTCCCGTGTGTTGTGTAGACCGTCATCACCGTCGACACTGTCCCACGCGACACACCTAACACAGTAGCCACTGCCGTAACACTCACTCCACATAACCGCGCACCAACAATTTGCCATCTTTGAAAATCTGAGAGGTCTCTCATTTTACACTACCTCCGTCTGCTGCAGCCACTGGACACTGCTGTTCCACTGCGCCTGACGTAGTATGGAGACCGACCTAACACACCACCACCAGCGGTCTGGCGCTCCGGGCGCCACGACACCACTGCCAGCCCATACATCTGACGTGTTGCCAACTACAGGTGTTTCCATTTTTCTGATCACCATCTGTATATATATATATATATATATATATATATATATATATATATATATATATATATATATATATATATATATATATATATATATAAGGTGCTTCGAAACAACACCGACAACGTTTGGGAAGTGATTCCTGACAGCAATGTAAGACAAAAAGTATAGACCAACCTGGGTGCACAAATGCTTACTTTCGAAGTTATAGGCCGCCGAAAACATTAAAAGAATGAGCTTTGAAGTACCATAGCTCCAAAACTGTGGAACCTATTGTAGTCGGAAATTTCAGAATCCTGCGGTACTTCTGTAACAAGTTTTATAGAGAAGGTTGATGAGTACTTCAAATTATATGCTTGTATCCAAACTTCCTCTATACAAATTGTTGCGTGACTAACTTAGGATTCTAAAACTTGTATTTTTCGATAGCGGACATATGAGTTTCTAAGTGGTCTTGACCCGACTACAGTATGGGATCTATAGATCTAAGTTCAGTTTTTACTAATAAAATACCAACTGACCAAAGCAGTATATATATATATATATATATATATATATATATATATATATATATATATATATATATATATATATATATATATATATATGTATATAGTCATCGTCTGGAGACACAAATTGCACTACGTGGCAACATCGTAAATAAAGACCATTGATTAGATCTGCCAATCTATCAAATAGTTATATCGATTTTTTCCAGATTACAGCTAAAGTTTGATATTGATTGGTGGTATCATCACTTATTAGTGTAGCAATCGATTCCATTGCTTGTTGTATTCGTAGAGTAATGCTAATGGCTCTAAGTTATTCTGCGACATTGCCACGTGAAATTTTGATTCCCCATAGAGACTGTAGGAGGCCCCGGAGGGCATGCCATCATATAACATTTTCCCTTTATTTTGGCCTGTAGAATAGTGCTTTGCGGTCCGTGGGCAACATTTTTAGAATACCCGATATATATATATATATTTCGCATAAAACTGGTCTCGGTACCAATTTATCCATTGCTATATACTTTAATATTTGTACTCTCACCATGAGCAGCAATTGCAGTAGTGATCCAACTTTTTGCCCCTGGATCCCTGGTGCAGGGGCCATGGACCTGGGGATCACAGGACCACTCCTAGGGATGCATTAGACCACCTACGGGTACATAGTATCATGGTCGTTTAAGACTTCTAGTTGTTTGAAGGTCAATCTCCTTACCTTACCTATGTTATACTGTTTGATGAGGCCTTGTTACATTGTATGGTTAAATGGGTTCATTTCGTTTCATAGAACATAGATATATTGAAAGTTTTATCTTAAAATTTGGGAGGGGTATAAAATTATCAAAAATTAAAAAAAAAGGTTTCTCACATATCGCACAACCCGGTGGAAGACTGTTACAAGTCAAAAATACACATTTTTGGAAAAATTAATTTTAAAGTTTGGTATTCTCTCCCTGCAATGCATGGATCTGAATATGCACTGTAGTATTGAAATATGTTCTAATACTAGTTGTTAGTCATGTTTAGTGCAAATAAATATTTTCGTATGGTTTGTATACAATGGGTGTGAGAGAGATAAAAATATTTGTAGTTGTAATCTTATTCTTCCTTCATAATCAAAGTAATTTGAAGATATACCATATGTAGTAGTAGTTTTATGTTACACCTTCTCCGATTGTGTTTTCTTTGCAAGTTTACACAATCTTCATGCTTTGGAAATCAATAGTGTTCGTAAACCTACAAACAATTGGACACAAAGAAGGGACGATGACGGTAAATAAATGTGGCATTTGTTGCAAGATTCAAATCCCTGTTACATTGATTATCGCAAAGTAAAACTATTTGTCATAGTCTTAGTAAAATCAAACGTCATTAGTAACTTTCTCAGTCCTGAAACCAGCTGTCCGGTAACTGGGCACCGATTACGCGCCCGGCAGTGACGACACTTCCTTGTGATTCCCGGCGGGAGCTTATGTGGTTCGGATTCCACGTTAATCAGTAGGTCCACGTCTCATATAGCCTTGCTGCTGAAAGGGACGTTAAACTTAAAATCAACTCAACTCAACACTTCCTTGCAGCAAGCGCTCTATTTGAGACATCGCAATATTTAAAAGATAAATCCAGTTTGGTAAAGTGTTCCGATTTTTGTCCCGAAACTGCTGGTCGATACATGAGGGCTCTCAACTATCGGATGCCTCTTTTGCGTCAGCTAAGTGCCTAAAGATGTAAGCTAGTGTGAAAGCACTAATTTAATTTGGAATAACTTGTTCGACAAAAATAACACAAAAGAACTGTAATGAAAAGCATCCAAATGGAATAATAATGAAGCAAAATCTTCCTAAATAAGAAATAAAAATTTTGGATTTCCCTTTAATTCTCGTATACTCTCTGTTCTTTTACTATGTACAGTCTGTCAAGAAAGTAAATGTACACTTGCTTTTTGAGTTTGGCATTCCTGCGCTCCATCCAAGGAAAGTAGGATCACTAAATTAATCAAATATTTACCGAGGAGCAAGAAGAAAAGTCCAATCTGAATAGGATATTGCAGAGGGGCACAAGCTGTGAATACGAATAGTGCATAGTGTAAATAAAGAGCGACACCGAAAAAGAAAGCCAGAAACAGCTGCTAAACGGAGAAAAAAGAGTAAAAATTGTGGAAGTGGGAACATAAAATACAAATATAAACAAATATGCCAACAACTAAGTGTTTACCAAGCACCGACCTTGGTTTAGTGGTTAAGGCGCTAGATTACAGATCCGAAGAACGGCGGTTCGAATCTGTCCCAAATAGTATATTTTTTATTTTCTTTTAAATAATGCATAGAGCACATGAAAGGTGGTAAAAGTGAGCATATTACCCGTTTAATATGTTAAGTGAAAACGAGTTTAAAATTTCGGTGAAATTTATTAGAGAAGTGAAACAATGAAAATGAGGAAGCAACTATATTTAATCAGGAGTTGTATCAGAGTGTGGTGATCGAAGAAAGTGGAAATTTTCCCGAATTTCGCCCATGCGAGTCTCTACGATAGGCAAATTTCTTCAGCAATGTGCGTATTGCAGAGACCATCATGTCAGAAATGCCGTAAAATTTCTATGCACTTTTGCCCTTTCGCCGATCATCACCTCTGAGATGAAAAGGGAGAGAGAGAAAGAGAAAGAGAGAGATACTCCCGGAACTGAGAGTATGGTGCTTCCATTCAAATCAACGAGAAGACAAATAGACGCTTACATAATAAGAATGTCGAATACAAACAGCCATAAAACAGCAAAGTAATAATTGCGAGCGTTATCACCTAAGCTTCCAAGATCCGAACAACATACCACTAATATCCGGAATGCCAAAATATTGTGACTTACATAACGCCCCCTCTCCCCGTGTGGGGAGGGAGGGAGTTTTGGGATGAGGGACCATATTCAGACTACAATATTAAACTATATAATTATACTTTTAGCAGATTCGAATTCAATTATTTTTTCACGACCAATTTTATTCATATTCAAGACAGCAAAAGCACTACATTTGTTAACGACAAAGCGAAGTTATTGCAACACTGCGTTACACGTGAATCATACATATTACACTCGTGAGTTTTGCTATGCAGAGCTAGCCACCGAGGCACGCTGAATAACGCCTGAAGGAAGCAACGAGGACAGATAGCAATACAGTGAACGGAACAAGCAATTATTACAGACATTTCAAGAGAAAAAAAAAGAAAAAAAGAAAAGATCCCTCTTTCCACACTTCATGCTATAGTTCTAACTTCCATTTCCCCATCAAAGTTACATGCCTAGACTATTATACAATCCCATTACACTGAATCCAGAGACTTCAAATAACGTAAAACACTACACTTATAGATATAACATACATAGACAGTTAAGTAGTAATAGATGAATGCAATTAACCCCACATAATATCGATTGTCTAAATATAAACTGGTTTCAAACAATTAGATACCTAACAAACATTCACAACACCATTATAACCTATCATGTTTTAATTCCAATTCACTAGTGGTAGAATGAAAACCGTAGACTGACCGTGGAATGAAAATCATAGAAAATAGAATATTTTTTTAAAAAAAAATACAATTATGAACACAAGTTAGTGAATGAAACAATGACGGTCAATAAAAAAATGATCCAAGGTCGGATTTCGAGAAATAATTTGATAATGAGATCAAAACAGAACTTTATAAAAGAAATGGTTATGATGCGCTAGACACAACATGGGTGCCTGTTTCGTCTCGTCATGTGAAAATGTCTCGCTTCAGAGAGGCGAGAAAAACCCTGTCTCGTCTTGTGCAGTGGCGGATCTAGCTCGGGGTCGGGAGCCTAGCCCCCCGTTTCAGATTGACGAAAATAATTTAAGCTATTATTTATATACTTTTGAAAGTTTATAGCAAGGTCATGATATACTTATCATAGTCTAAATTCAGGCAGCCCCCAGTTTTTACCTTCGATTCGTGGCTATCCCGGCTACTGGTCTCGTGGCTATCCCGGTTTCATCTCGTGTTTTCGAAACGAGTCAAATTGTTATCTAGTCTTCCTTCGTCTAATTTTCTTTCGTAAACCTCATAATAATAGAAGTAAAATTGGAAGCCATGCGACTTCGAAATGTTACCAAGTTTACAAGTTAGAATTGATGATCGGACAAGGGAGGGCTATGGAATGCTTCCAAGACATTTAAAACGCGACGAGTCCAGACAAGTACCTGTCACGTGTCTCGGAAAACGAGACAAGACAGCCGCTTTATCTCCTCTCGTCTCGGATTTAACAAAGCCTATATTGTCTCACCCATGCTGATTTGCAAGCCTCTCACGAGAGATGAAGTAGATCGTGGGCCTTGGATTAACAGGACGTGACATACTGCAACCCACCATCTACCGTGACCCACCATAAACCAGTGATCCATCATAACCTACATACCCACTACGACCCACCGACACACTCTGCTCAGTGCATTGTATATAGCACGCTTGAAACAGTGGTGAAATTGTCTACATTTTACTTTTAGGATCTCTATTTTTCATCTTCTTTTGCATTCGTTTCTATTTACTTACCTGTGATGAGTATATCTAACAAGGAAAAAGCAGACTTTGTTAAATAAACTTCGGGGCCATCTTTCGCGAGGTAGTAGTGCACATTTAAGGTGTTAATAATACAAACTGGGAGAGCGCAATAGCCAGAAATAGCCTAGAAAAAGCGTCTTAAAATTTTGGCTCACCGTATATATGATACGACGCTTAAAATTATTAAGTGTTCGTATGGCAGAGTGTGGAGCATTCACGACTCAGGTTCGATTCCTGCCCGAGTCAACTTGTTTTTGCTTTTTACAAGTAAAGTAGTCATTTATAACTACAAGTAAAATATTAATTCACAAAATGTTCATATACTCTAAACGATAGAAATTTTCAAATGAGTTGTAAAATTTGTCAATGTTTTATGTGAACTAGATACAAAATATAACCTATTTCATAAATATGTTTATATCACTAGCTGTATTACGGTTACCACAGTCGTTGAGTCTTAAGTTTCGTGTCTATATCTGTGGACAGTGTGCGAATTGCAAGGGGGATGAGTGGGAAATCCGCTTGGAAATACTAGATGTATGCTATAGCCAAAGGCGATTTCCAAATTATCCCCCTTTCAATTCGCACTCTGCCCGCAGATATAGACACGAATCGTCAAGAACATTTTTCATTTAACGATTTTACGAAATAGGTTATATTTTGTATATAGTTCACATAAAACATTGAAAAGTATTACAAGTGATTTGAAAATTCCAATTGTTTCATGCATTATAAACATATGGTGAATTAATATTTTACTTCTAGTTCTTTATTGGTAAAAGCAAAAACAAGTTGACTCGAGCGAGAATCCAACTCGGGATCCCTTAAGCGTGAATCGTGAATGCTCCACACTCTGCAACACCGTCACTTGGTAACTTTAGGGGTCGTATCATGTATAGGGCCAGTCGAAACTTTAAGACGCATTTTCTAGGCTATTTCTGGCTATCGTGCTGTCCCATTTCTAATATTAACACTTTAAATATGCACTACTACCTCGCGAAAGATGGCCTCGAAATTCATTTAACAAAGTCCGCTTTTTTCTTGTTAGATATAGTCATCCCAGGTAAGTAAATAGAAACAAATGCCAAAGAAAGAAAAAAGAGAAAACCAAAATAGAGACCCTAAAAGTAAAATATAGACAAATTTACCACTGTTCAGAGGATGTTAAGTTTTTATATACGACACATTAAGCAGAGTGTGTCGGTGGGTCGTAGTAAGTCTGTAGGTTATGGTGGATCGCTGATTTATGGTGGGTCACGGTGGGTGGTGGGTTGCAGTGGGTCACATCCTGTTAACCCACAACCCACCAACCGACTTACACATCTTGACCCGCATGTCTCACTTGACACACGACCCATTTCAACTCTGGTGAGAGGTTTCCAATTCAGCATGGGCGAGACAATATAGGCCTTGTTAAATGCGAGACAAGACGAGACAAAGCGTATGTCTCATCTCGTTTTCGGAGACGAGACGTGACAGGTCCTTGTCTGGACTCGTCGCGTTTTAAATGTCTCGAAAGCATTCCATAGCCCTCTCTTGTCCGATTATCAATTCTAACTTGTAAACTTCGTTACATTTCGAAGTCGGTTGGCTTCCAATTTTACTTCTGTTATTATGAGGTTTACCAATGAAAATTAGACGAAAGGAGACTAGATAAACATCTGTCTCGTCTTGGAAACACGAGATGGCACTGGGAGAGCCACGAGACGAGACACGGTCTTCGTCTCGCATCGCTAAAATGAGACAATTTAACATGAGGAGAAGAAACAGGCAATCATGTTGTGTCTAGTGCATCATAATAATTTCTTTCCTAAAGTTCTGTTTTCATTTCATTATCAAATTATTTCTCGACGTCCGACATCGGATCATGTTTCATTGACCGTCACGGTTCAGGAACCTTAGGTGATAATGCTTACAATTATCACTTTGATGTTTTATAGTTGTTTGTATTCTGCATTCTCATTACGTAAGCATCTATTTGTCATTTCGTTGATTTGAATGGAAGCATTTCACTCTCAGTTCCGTGAACATCACTGTCTCTCTTTCTTTCTTTCTTTCTCTCTCTCTCTCTCTCTCTCTATTTCCGTCTCGGAGCTGGTGATAAGCAAAAGGGCAAAATTGCATAGAAATTTTACGTCATTTCTGGTAAGATGGTCTCTGAATAGGCACATTTTTGAAGATATTTGCCTATCGTAGAAACTCACATATGCGAACTTCGGGAAAATTTGAAGTTTTTGCGATCACTACCCTCTGATATATACCCCTGATTAAATATACGTGCTTCCTCGTTTTCATTGTTTCTCTTCTCTAATAAATCTCACCGAAATGTTTAACTCTTTTCACTTAACATATTAAACGGATAATGCGCTCTCTTTCATGCTGAATGTACGTTATGCATGTACTGTATGTACTGTACCTCTTATGTGCTGTGTGCATTATTTTTAAAAGAACAAAAAAATATATACTCCTTGGAGCAATTAGAAACGCAATTCTTACTTACAGCATGGACATACATTATTTCCAGAATCGAGAAAAGACGGGAAATGGTTACGATACTTTTCGTCTCGTCTTGATTACCATCTCCAAAGCGAGACGATAATTTGAGTTAGCTTTTTCCCGTCTTGAATGTAAAATATTAATTCTCATGTTATTTTGTTTGTTCTAGAAACGAGATGAGAAATTCCCCTTCTCGTGGGATATTAGTTTAGTGTTCTGAATGGTTGTGTGTAAATTAGGGATAGCAAATTCCGGAATTTTTACCTTTCGGACTCCCGAATGTAAAACCGGACAAATTTTGGAATTCGCAAATTTCCGGGATTCGGAAAAATCCGATTTTGGACAAATTACGGAATTCTGAAAGTCCGATTTTGGAAAAATTCCACCGAAATATTACTTTCAAATGTCACGTCTCTGCTTGTAATGGTATGGCCTCAGCGATAATTAGCTCCTAGCTTTTAATCCTCTACGAGATATTAATAATTATTATCAGTTTATTATTATTACCATTAATATTCCTGAAGATTTGAAAGTTCAGGTATTGAAATATCTGAATATAATAAAACGTATGTCATCGGCGATCAATCGCCGTCAAAAATCCTAACGTAAAAAAAATATGCGACGTGGATTCGAACAAGCACCTTGACTACTGAACCGCGATCACTATGCGGTAAACGATTCGTTTTTAGTCTGGTTACGTTAGATTTCTTTGCGTCCGCTTGCAAAGTTGTATGTTATGTTTCTTCGATTCAAACCGGCTTTCGTATTTCTTTTGGGAATAATCTACGCCAAACTTTATATTAGTAACTCGAGTTGTTCTTAAGACTTTGGTTCACAAGTTTGTTTTTACTCCACACGAAACTACAGATATATTTAATTCTCATACTTTGCATTTGTTTGAAAGCAGTAGCCATTACCTGGTCAAAGACTTCTGTCCGCCAAATTACAGATTAACCAACAGAAATTAAATTTCCGGAAGCGGAAGTTTCACTTTCCGGATTTCGGAAAATTATGGAATTCGGTAAAATTCCGGAATCCAAAAAAATTCCGGAACTCAGGAAGAATCTGGAATTTAGAAAATTCCGAAATTCAGAAAAATCCAGGAGTTCGGGAAAATTCCGGATTTTTCCGAATTTCGGAATGTACATCAGAAATTCCTAAATTTCGGATTTTCCGAATTCCGGAATTTTTCCAAAATCGGATTTTTCCGAATCCCAGAAACTTGCGAATTCTGGAATTTGTCCGCTTTTACTTTCGGGAGTCCGGAAAGTAAAAATTCTGGAATTTGCCATCCCTAATTTACACACAACCTTTAAGAACAATAAACTAATAGCTGTCTACAAACAAAGAAGTAATGCAAAGCATTTCGTATTCTGCAATACGTCATGTATTAAGAACCGACAGCAGTTTCAGTATCTAACCAGAAATTGCATGTATCTAGCTACTGGAAGCTGAGGTATGAATAATTGTATTGTGTCTTATACAACCCTACAAACCACTGAATGCCTAAACGGCTTTCGTTAAATCCAAGTTGTGATATTCACAGTTACATCCTCTTGTGTCTATATGATCGGTTAGTAAAGCTTTCTATATGATAGGGTTAGTAAGTTTTTCTCTGCTCTCCCGTAAAGTTGTGATACGATCTACTAAAGGATACAGAACGAAATATCAATTTAACCAAAGTTGTTGTATTACTACACATCTGCTTCCGCCTCTGTCAACTCTGGTCGATCTCGTTGACGCGACATGTTTGATTTCTACACCCCTTTCTTCGTTTACTGAACTAAACAGTAACTATT
Organism: Thermobia domestica; assembly: GCF_964235325.1. Taxonomy (NCBI): domain Eukaryota; kingdom Metazoa; phylum Arthropoda; class Insecta; order Zygentoma; family Lepismatidae; genus Thermobia; species Thermobia domestica. The sequence continues at coordinate 180,773,580 of NC_137458.1, read as the reverse complement.
CTAAATTATATTACTGCGCATGCCTAGTAGATAAATATTTCTGATGCCAATAGTTTCCATTTTGTCCAAAGAATGTTCGTTTTCTTAGTCCCAGCATGACCCTTTTATTACATTATATGAAAAGCATGCAGGTCTAAATACTTCATGTATTACATAGCATGTAGGTTTAACCACTACATGTAAGAACATTGTCGACTACCAGCAAAGAAGTAACATACGATCATAGTATACAACTCACGGAAGTAATAGCTGTTAATGCAGTTCTTGTAATCCCTAACGACACAGTGGGTGAGTGGACAAAGCACTGGCTTTTCGCGCCGTCCACCCGAGTTCGAATCTATCTTGGTTTTATTTTTATCCGTTTAAGAGAAAGTCGCTCTTTTCGTATTTTTCGTCGTCCTTCACAGTTAAAGTAACTATTTGTTCTTATTCTTTCTACGAATGATCGATCTTCTCTTTCGTTTCATGTCAAACATGCACACGTAATGAAAGGACGCTGTTGTTAATAATAATAATAATATGAAATATTACTAGCTAACTCGTGCGTATATTTCGCACAATATAATTTTATATTATTATGTGGAAACAAGTACGGCTGACTAGCGCTCCCGCCCCCATAATTTTTCCGATGCGCCTTATGGGTCCCAGCGTTGGTCCCGTCCCACTATCACCTCCTGTTCTCTCGATATGTTATCGACATTTTGCCTAAAGTGGGCTCTGCCGTGGTCCCATGACTCCCCACGACAATGCCTCTTCGTTCATTTTGCATTTAAATCGCTTATTTTTCTGAGTACTATGAGTGCATACTGGCCAACGTTGCTCCCATCACTCTACAATTTCCCGTTTTCTCAATATAAATTGCTAATTTTGATTGTAACGGATATATGGCGTTTCAGTCATTACGTTTCATGAAAAATTGAGGAAGATATTGCGTTGTCACAAACAACACCTATTATTATTATTATTATTATTATTATTATTATTATTATTATTATTATTATTATTATTATTATTATTATTATTATTATTATTATTATTATTATATTTACAACTATTGTTGCCTACCACTATCTGCAATGCAATGTGTTACTAAAAAGCAAATCAAATAACCCTCCTCGCCATTCACGCTCCCAAACTAGAAACACATGGCTTAGAGTTCTCTGTGTTAGGGGAAAGCATATTTATTATATTATTTTTTTCAAATAACACGTTTCACAAGTTACTTCACTTTCAATATGTAATTTCATATCAACACTAACAATCGTCTTGTTCCGATAGGAAAATATCCCCCCTGCAAAAAAATGAAAGCCTGACCGTAGCGAAGAGGCGTGAACCTCATTTAGGTGATTAATGGGGTCCAATATTTCAATGAAAGACGATAAGTCCCTGCACAAACATTTCAATAAAAGAGGAAAAGCCACTCAAATATTGGGAATACCCATTTATGGGCGAAAGTTATTTCGTTTCGTACTTTTTAAGAGTTTGAATTGCCGCCATTTTGAACATTTCCATCTGAATATTCTGGCTAACGAACTCATTCAAGATATCTCAACAATTAATGTTTGTGCCAAGTTTGGTCTCAATCCGCTGAAAATTACGGGGGTTATGGCATTCACAAATAGCGTTATATATATACACAGATAGATAGATAGATACACAGAGGGAGAGAGAAAAAGTGCCTTGCACTCTTCTCCCTTCTCGCTCCTGTGCTGTGTTAGAGCTAAACCGGGTCTCTTTGCAAAACGTATTGACCAGCCTAAGCTAAACACAAGCTTCTTACTACTCAAGGAAGAAACGTGGTCAAGAGGTATAAGGCATATAGTGATTGTATTTTTAATAACAATGAGTATGGGTTTCGAACCCCTCCACCTCCAATTTTTTTCACTTTTTGCAGCTACGTCGGAACGTTCAATTTTTATTCTTTACAAATTGCAAATGGCGTTTACATTCAAAATAAGGGGAATTTTGGTGGCATTTGTTCGGATATTCTCCTCTTTCGAAATGAAGAAAAGAATAAAGGCAATACGCTAAGACAAAAAGTATTATCAGTACTAAACATTACCAATAATAATTGGTACGAGAGACTAAATACGACCTCTTTTAAGATCTCTCATGAGCTGTATGTATTATTAACAAAAGGTTTAAAAAATCTCCGTCCACGGATTCGAACTGCCGTCTTTGCCATTTCTAAGCAAGCACCTTAACCACTAATCCAAGATCATGGCTTGGTGAACGTTTAGATGTCGGCGTATTTGTTTTATTTGTGTTTTATGTTACCACTTCTACATTTCTTACTCTTTTTTTTCTCTGTGTAGCAGCTGTTTCTGGATTCCTTTTTCGGTGTCGTCCTTTATTTACACTATGCACTATTCGTATTCACAGCTTGTGTCCTTCTGCAATGTCTTATTGAGATTAGACTTTTCTTCTTGCCCCTCAGTAAATATTTGATTGATTTAATTCTCATACTCTCCGTGGGTGGAGCGCAGGAATGGCAGACTCAAAAAACAGGTGTACATTTACTTTCCTGACAGACTATACATTTACAATTGAATCTATCATTGCAGAAAGTGCACATGTTACAAAAGCATGTTTTCGAGAAAAATGCAAAACACCGTTTGGTTCGTACGTGTGCGCTGTTAACGAAATGTGATGCCATGTGGTTTGACAGTGTAGGTACGCTAATATTTTGTGCGAAGCAATAGTTCTCGATTGTTTTTCATTATTTTAATAGACAAGCTTGGAATTTTGTACATGTGCCCCTTCTGCACTGACGGAACTGAAAACGAAGGAACGAAGAATTATTAACCTACGAATATTATATGCTCTGCAAAGAGTACCAACAATTTACTGTTGTGCGAATTACTTTGTAAAATAAAATTAACGTAACCTAATGCAATTTGGTTGAGGTTTGAAAGAAGGTACCCTAATACATCTTTAACATAGGAACGCCTTTAAAGATCACTCTCTAATACAATGACCAATCTAAATTATTGTAGTTTATTATTAATAATAAACGCGGAGGTTTTTGTTTTACACGGGTTCATTGTTCATCATGTAATTTACAGTAGAAAACATTGTAAGTTGACTGAGTAAACGTTCTAATAGGGATGCGCACGAGTCGAGTCGAGTCGAGATTTAAGCCTGTGTCGACTCGTCTCGAGAAAATGTTGTCTCGACTCGAAAATATGTTTCTGTCTCGACTCGGCTCGATTTCGAGACGAGACGTCTCGAAATTCGAGTCGAGACAAATTATACGAGTTAAAATATTCACACACATCAGCCAGACCATTATGACTACCTATCTAATTGTCAATATGTCCACCTTTGCACGGATAACAACGGCAACGCTTCTCTGTATTGACGCAATTATCCTTGGTAGGTCGCTGGAGAGAGTTGGCACCACATGTGCATATGCAGGTCACCTAATTCCCGTAAATTCCGGGGTGGGGGCGATGTGCCATGACGTCACGTTCAGACACATCCCAATGTGTTCGATTGAGTTCAAATCCGGCGAGTTGGGCAGCCAGCACATCACTTGGAACTCGCCCCTGTGTTCCTCGAGCAACTCCATCACACTCCTGGCCTTGTGGCATGGTGCACTACCTTGTAGAAAAAAATGCCACTACCTTTGGGAAACATGATCGTAATGAAGGGGTGTACGTAATCTGCAAGCAGTGTGCGATACGCCTCGACTGTCACGGTGTCCTCCTCGAGTTCCACTAGACACATGCATGATCACTTGAATGTTCCAAAAATAATAATTAAGATGCCGCCAGGTTATCTCCGTCTCGCAGTACAAGTGTCAAGAAGCTGTTTCCTTGGGACACGATAGATTCCCACCCTTTCATCGTCATGATGAAGGTATCGGGATTCATCAGACAGTGCAACGCTCTGCCATTGCGTCAAGGTCCAGTGGGGATGGTCACGTGTTCATTTCAGTCGTAGTTGCCTATGTCGTGGTGTTAACATTTATACATGGATGGGTCGTCGACTGCGGAGGTCCATCGTTAGGAGTGTTCGGTGCACTGTGTGTTCAGACTAGTGTTATGACGACCTGGAAAACACCGGAAATTTTGGGTAAAATAAACAGTTTTGTTATGGCTTTTTGTCCCGAGCTTGGATAAAACGGAAAATTTTCGAATATTTTATTATGTTATGCTTTCAAAATAAGAACTACTAGCAGCGTTCACCCCGCTCCGCTGGGGTCACCCCGGAACGCAATAAACTTTGTTACTTAGATAATTTTTACTTTTTCGCTTTCAAGTGATATGATAAAAACCATAGAAGATTGCAGTAAATGTTAACATTATATCGCCTGTCATTTATGTTAACCCGCCGAGTGACACGGTCATGTGGGTTGCATATAAATACGGTTAGATTTAGCTATGATGAGCTAACAAAGGATTTCTACGTTATGGACACTTGAATGGTCAATTATCTCAAGACACTGGTAATTGAAAATTAAAGTGATATGATAAAAACCATCTAGGGTCCAAATCTTAATAACCCCCCAAAAATGAAAGAAATTGGTTCAGCCGTATTAGCGTGATGAGCTAACAAAGGATTTGTACGTTCTCTTTTATATATATAGATTTTATATTTACTAGTTTAGAGTTAAGATAATTGAGTACTTATGTTCCTTGTATTAGTATAGGAAATGTTGTGCACAACTCATTTAAACACTTTAAAGTTAGCATCATGAGGAATGGAAAGAAACTAAAATATAATCCTTGTTACCTTAATTAGTACATACACATTAAAATTATCTCGAGCAATGGTATGAAGTTCCCCCTCAATGGCAGGGAAGTGTTAAAATAACGGGGCCAGAATCATTTTAGTTAATATGTTAAATCAAACATATTTTATAGAGATATCTTCCTTGTGCTATGTAAAATTTCCCGAAATTTTGAATCGATTAGAAAAAATCATTTGTTTGGAAATATTGGCAAAAACTGGTAAATATAATTTAAAAACTATTTCTTGGCTGATGCTAGTAATCTTATTCGCTGTAATATGTTTGCAGCATATATCTGCAATGTACATTCGCTAACGGAAAAATACGTAAAGCAACAGGTCTTAATTCTACTTTTTAGTTTTCTGATTTCTGATAAAATCCCTCTTTTTTCTTTGTATATTTTTCGAATAACTCAAAAAGAGATATGATCTTATTTACACATATACCACACAAGAGAGCAAATTTGAGCAGCGAAAAATATATTTAACCCATCTGCAGGACCGGGGCTAGAATAAATATGTGGCCCCTGCTGAATTCACCTAATACATTTGTGTGAAAGTACGGTAGGAAGGTTAAGGGAATATGTTTCATATTTTTCGTCATATTTTATTTTATGGCGATTATTGTATCTTCATGATTCTTTTTAGATAGACGATTAGATTTTGATAACAGTGGAGGCCTCTTTCTACCTGGAGGCCCGGTCCTTAATCCGGTCCTGGGTTGAGTATGTTAACAATGTGCTTTGCTAACAGGAAAAATACTTAAGTAACAGGTTTTAATTTTACTTTTTAGTTTTCTGATATCTGGTAAAAGTCCCTCTTTATTATTTCTATGTTTTTCGATCAACTCAAAAAGACACATGATCTTATTTACAGATACACACATATACCTCACAAGTGAGTAAATTTGAGCAGGGAGAAATATATTAAAGTGTTCAATATGTGAAACTTCCGTTTCTTATTATTACAGACTAGCCCAATAACTTGCACGGGGAGAATACGTTTCATTTTGGACATAAAGTGCACCAAAACTGTCACAAATGAACTTATAGAGCCCCAAAACTATGTATTCGACACTAGGGTGGGCCGGAACAATCGAAAGTTGATGAATCGACTTCCGATAGTGCGGTAAACTTGCCTCATGACCTCAAAACAACGTCTGCGGGATTTCAACGAAATCGGTTAATATCTTAAGGTTCCTCAGAGCTGCCAAAAATTTGAAAATTAATCAAAACACGTTTTTTAAATTTTTTTTATTTCATAAAAGTTTTACATTAAACAACTTCTGACAGCATAATGAATTCACTTTTAATAGTCTTTAGCAACAGTAAGAAAAATCACCTACGTTAGTGAATATCTTTATGTTCCTCAGAAGTGCCCAAAAACAAACAAAAAAATCACCAAAACCTACTTATTTGACAATTCAGTTCTTAACGTTCATTGTTTATTAGTTTTTAGTTTGCACTGTAGTCAGATTTGTCATCAAACTTCGGAATTGCCGCCTGACTAGCCAGTTTTGCACGAATGAATCCGTCCCTTCTCTGGGAACCACATACCATTTGGGACGCTTCTGTGACCACCTTCACACAACGCTCAACGGCCTGGATGTGGCACGGAAAGGCTGAAAATTCCCAGTCCACAACTGTTTCCTTATTTTGGATCAATGACTTGATAAAATCTTTCTCCACATTCTGCATGACTGAAGGAAAGGTAAATTTGCAGTTCATCCAGTCAATAATATTCACATAATCTGTTCCACCAAATTGATTTTAGGAACTTCAAACACTCTGATGACACTCTCCTCTTGCTCCCTTGCTTTCAGAATTCTTGTGAGACCCAACTCTCGAATGTGCGCCCTATTGTCGGTCACCATGGAGAGGGTAATGTTTACCGGATGAGCAAAGAACGCGTTTCGGGAGATGACCTTATTCACTACGTTGTTCAGATTTATTGGCAAATATCTACTGGTTTTAATGGTGTTTTAGAGATTACGGGCTCCGTCTTTGATTGAATGATTGTACTTGATTGTGAACCATCCGGGTACGTAGCACTTTATGACGAACTCTCCCAGCGTCTTCAACTGAGGTGTTGAATTCTCTGTTGCTATGTATAAACGGAGAATGCGGTTGGCTGTCGTAAATCATCGGGAGTGTGACAGGTGCCCTGGAAAACGCCTGGACAAATCGTCACTGCAAACTCCGGATTTCACTGCTTGGGAAATTTCTAGCATATATTTTTTGTCAAAGCTAAGGTCATTCGCATTGACGTTAGGTAGCTCGCAATCTATGGCTTCGTAGGTCGTTACTAACAGGCTCTGACATCCCTCCAGTTGCTGCCCAATCTCACCCCTATAGGATCGTGGACCTCTGGTTGCACCATCCAAGTGCTCAAACAAATGCCTCAACGGAAGCTCGTTTAGGTGCAGAAGGCATATCAGCCACTGAAGGGGTCTGTTAAGCTTCTCTTCCAGGCGGCGAATGATCACACCTTTCAAACCTGTGTTGATAGCCGTACCATCACAACCTACAGCCATAAGGTGTTCCAGATCGTCCCCAATATCCGCCATGTAAGCAGTTATGCTTCTGAAAATGCTATCAGGTGAGCCAGATGAGGCTGTGACGTGGCCGACATACTTCGATCCTGGCTCCTCCATAAGAGAAATGTGCTATTCCGTCTTGCTCCTCCGATATGACTTAGACTCTTCTTTCTCAATGTATATAGTTTTATCTTTCCTTTCGTCAAAGTAAAGACCTTTAACCTTAGTGTCGTTTCCAGCTTGAAGCGGACCTCTCACTTTCATCTTCTCTCTTCTAACCTTATTCTTATCGATTCCAAGTACTGCTTTACCTGGTTTCACGAGGTTTAGATCTTGCAGAACACTTGTGGTAATAGCTACCGTGGCACGGTCCGAAACGCCGAACCTGTCGCTAGCCAAAGCTGTTTTCGGCAGATGGAAGCGTATTTGTGATGTCGATGACGATATGTTTTGTATTGTGGGACTGTTCGTGCGGCTGATTGTAGCGGTGCTGACAGAAGAGCAGGCCTGGTCGTCAGTTTGCTCGCTTACTGTTAGTGCCTCAGACAGATCCATTGCCTGCATCACCTCTGAATCTGAATCGTCTTCCTGCATGTGCATAGTTTAGCATTCGAAGTCCGGCTGATCGGTAGCCTCCATTCGAAGAATGCTCTCTATCCTTATGGAATCACGGTTCCATCTGTCTTTTCTACGCTGAATCCTTTTAGTTTCATTCCTGTCCACGGAGCCAATCTTCCCTTTCCTCGCAGTCCTCTGCTCCAAAGGGAAGGTTGCTAAGGGGAGGAACCTTTTTCATTTTTTCACAAGTGCAGGTTTTGAAATACTTGCACTTGCAAGCAGCTATGTCAAAAAGTTTCCCCCCAGCTTCCCTGATGAAATCATCCAGTTTAGCGGCATATTGCGGTTTCTCATTATCACGTTTGTAGTTCTTCGTTAGTGCTTGATACTTCACGTGGAAGCCTTTAATCATCTTGATAACTCTGTCGCAGGCACGTAGCCAGGATTTCGTGAAGGGGGGGGGGGTCCGTGACATGAAATACTGTGCTCATCACAAAAGGGGCTCGATCACTTTAAACTATTTTACTGGAACATATATTGGTTCGTTTAGCCAGGATTTCGTAACGGGGGGGGGGGGGAAGACATGAAATTCTGAAGGCCCAGGAGCTCGATCAATCCAAACTACTTTACTATCAACATATATTGGTTTGTTAGGACAATAAAATGAGGATATGTTGGCAAGTATTTTAGTAACAAACTATGAAGAAATTTCGAGCAAAATAAAAAAAAGTATTGAAAAAGATTTTACAATATTTACGTCTTTCTCCTGTTTATTCAAATATAACAATTTTTCTTTCGTTATGATCTCAATTAGTATAAAAAGTACATACTGAATACTGTATTGTAAACTATCTTCTAATATAAATAAAATAAAGAGTTTGTTTGTGTGTTTGTCTGTCTGTCTGTCTTTGTGCGGCCTGGGGACCAGACGAGTGGACCGAGAGTTACCAAATTTTGGTCATGGGTGCCTTGGCCCAGGCCACAGATCAAGACGAAGCATTTTTTCAAATTTCGAAACAGTGGGGTCTCAGGGGGCGTTTACCGGAACCGGCTTGGGAACCAGACAAATTGACCGAGAGCTGCCAAATTTTAGTCGCGGATACCTTGGTCCAGGCTCCAGACCAGAGTTAAACGTTTTTGTCGAAATTCGAACCAGGGGGGTCTCAGGGAAGCGTTTACCGGGACTTGTAAAAGTAGTAGAAAATGACCGATATTTATTTATTTAACAATTACCAGATACAGCTCAGAGGCCATTTTACATTGAATATCCAATAACATGAACAATGGAAAGAATTTGGGAAGGTATCGGCCAGGGCCTGTTTAATAGGTGCCATCCCGGCATTTGCCTGGTAGGACTGAGGGAAACCCTGAAAAACCTCAGTCAGGATGGTAGGCAGCGAGATTCGAAGCCACGACCTCCCGAATGCGAAGCCAACGCTGTACCACTTGAGCTATTAGTGTCGAATAAATATTTTCGCGGTCGCTGAAATCAATTGTGAAACTCCAGTCGCATTGACTTCCAAATTCACGCTATTCGGTTCTAGGCCGGGGGTCATCGTAGGGGGGTGAGATACCAAGACATATAAAAGTAATCCAAAATGACCGATATTCGTGTCAAATCCATAATTTTCGCGGTCGCTGGAATCAATGGTGACACTTCCATTAGTGATGACTTGCTAGTATGCGGGCCGGAAGTCAGCGGGGGGTGGATACCGAGACATGTAAAAAAAATAGCCCAAAATGACCGATATTAGTATTAAATCCATAGTTTTCGCGGTCGCTGAGATCAATGGTGATACTCCCACAGGCGTTGACTTCCAAATACAGCCCCTGTTCGAGGCATGTGTATATTCAACTAGTTTTACAATATATGCGTTCCTTTCTCTGCTGAATCAAATGCTAACAGAGCTTTCTTTCAACATAATTTTTTGTTTTTATTATTCCGTCAACTACTGTTGGTTCCAAATGACAGGTTAAAGGAGCAACAGAAAATTGTCCTTGAAATAACATGTTTGATACTGCAAGGATGCGATGACGAAAAGTTATGATTAAAAATGTTCACGCTGTTACACAACTGCACTTATGTTTTCAAAAACTTGAAATCTTCCTGACTAGTAGCAAGAATTCTGAGAATTCCATAACTTTTCTTCAAAATTTCAAATTCCCTGACTCTTCCAGAATACCTCGCTTACCTCGCCACCATATTGCAAGTAATACAAATCTCCTCGTAAGAAAGAGTAAGCAAAAGCTTCCTGTAGTATTCTTTTTAATTTTTAACGCTGATCCTTCTTTTTGTCATTTCATTTTCTTTTATCGTTACTTAATTTTTCATTTCTGGTCTCGAAGGGGGGTCGGGACCCCCCGGACCCCCCCTTGGCTACGTGCCTGTCTGTCGTGACTAACAAACGGGAAGGAACACTTTTGGTGCAGTTACTCAACTTTTACTGAAACTGTTTCGGCAATAGCAGAAAAACTTGGGTCCTTCTTATTGCCTGCAGAATTTATAATGTTGAACCTCTCTTCTAAGCAACATCGCAGTACATCGACGATAGTTGTAAGTTGGCAAAATTCAAGTCGTTTGGGGGTCCGATTATAGGACACTCCATTTCGCTCCGCAATACTTTGCTTGAGTTTGGCCTAGAAATCACGGACTATGTTTGGTCTACTGGCTTGCACGTGAAGTGCACGTTAACTTGAATTTCTTAGTGTACTAAAATAACAAAACTTTTTACTCAATTCCTTGGCTTGCGTTCAAAGAAAATGGAACAGATCAATACCTTTTATTTTAATGTTGATTTAATAATTAATATCTAACTGCACTAAAATAAAAACAAAACCTTCAACCTCACATTGAACGCCACGTATTGATTGTTTCAGATATGTACGTACAACACTCTTCTCAACCGCTCGCTAAAAATTAGCAGTTCCAACTAGTTTACTTTTTACTACGTATAGTGTTGCCAACTGAACAATTGGCAATTTATCTTTAAAAAATCAGAATTTATTTTACGGGCATAATTAAAATATTATAAAGATTTTCAAATAAGTAGAATTTTGGTGAAATTTTGTCATTTTTGGCAGTTCTGAAAAACCTAAAGATATTCATTGATATAGCTGATTTTTTTTTACTGTTGCTAAAGACTATTAAAAGTGAATTTTAATTGCTGTCGGAAGTTTTTAATGTAAAATTTTTATGAAACAAAAAAATAAAAAGACGTATTTTGAATAATTTTCGAATTTTTGGCAGCTCTGAGGAACCTCAACATATTAGCCGATTTCGTTGAAATCTCGCAGACGTTGTTTTGAGGTCGTGAGGCAAGTTTACCGCACTATCGGAAGTCGATTCATCAACTTTCGATTTTTTCCTGTTCCCCCTTAGAAAAATTAAAAGGGCTGAATTTGCGGATGTAAACGGCATCTTCTGTTCACCTCAGCGACCCCGAAAAGTATGAATTGGACGGCCATTTTTGATCATTTATATATATAGTGTTTTTTCTAATAATAAAAATGCCGGTATGCTGTAACTCATGTTCAGAATGGTTAAAAGTTGGGAAGCTTAATATTACTTACTATAGCCCTGATCTTTGGAACAAACCAAAGAGCACAACGAAATTGACTTGTTCGACGATCTAGAGAGAAATTAGTGGCCACTAATAAAGGAAAAGCGTATAATCCAGGAAAAATCACAGAAATAAAACATATTTTGCAGTAATTTCGTCGTGCAAGTTCAAAAGTACGAGAATAATAATATAACAATAATAATAATAAGAAGAAGAAGTAGAAGGAGGAGGAGAAGAAGAAGAAGAAATGTTCACATTCACAGTACAGTAGTCTATTATTATTATTATTATTAACATCAATTACCCGCTTTGTTGGGTGAAATGGAGAACAAATACTAAAATGTTTCGTTACTCAGTTACTGTTTAGGATTACTAAAGTGCTCTTTGATATCGGTCATTTTCGATGTGTTTTATATGACCCCTCCCCATCCCTATGTTGTGGGCACGGCATCTGCAGTGTCATTGTTGATCTCAGCGAGCCGGAAAACTATGAATGGGGCACTGATATTGATTATTTCGATCATTTTTATAGGTCTCCCCCTCCTCCAAGTTGAGGGGCTGAATTTTGATTTAAACAGCATCAGATGTGTCACTGTTAATCTCAGCGACTCCAAAAATTATACATTCACCACTTATAGCGGTAATTTTTTGTTCTTTTATACCTGTCCCTCTTCTCATCTCTTAAGTTACACGGTCAAAGTGATATGATAGAAACGATCTCAGGTTCGAACTTCATCTAGGTTGAACGTTTGTACAAGATTGGTTTGGTGGTTCAAGAGTCATTCAGTTTTATTTAGTTTTATATATCTCCCCCTCCCATTCCCCTCCCTAAGTTCTCCCGTGAACGTTAAACGACAAAAATCATCTCAGATCTGAACCTTACCTCTGTTAAAAATTTGATCGTGATTGGCCCTTTGTTTCAGGAGTTATCAAGTTTTATTTATTCTTCTTAACCCCTCCATCTTCTCAACCGTAAGTTACATCGTCAAAGTAAATAAATAAAAACCATCTCGCGCCCAAACTTCATCCATGTTGAAAATTTATTCGAGATCGGTCGGGTGGTTCAAGAGTCATGAAGTCATAAAGACAATCACTTTCATTTTCATTTTTTTTACATATATCTCCCTCTCTCCGGTCCCTACGTTGCACCGTCAAACTGAAATGATAAAATCCATCCCAGATCCGAACCTTATATATGTTGAAAGTTTGATAAAGATCGGTCTGGTGGTTCAAGAGTTATTGCGTTTTATTCATTTTTATATATCAACCCTCCTCCTTAAACTGAGTTTTATCCTGAAAATGAGATGATAAAAAAGCTTCCAGGGATCGAACCTTATCAATGTTGAAAATTTGACCGAGATCGGTCGGGTGGTTCAAGGGATTAGGAGTCACAAACATTAGTTACTATCAATATTATAATATAGGTTATTATTATTATTATTATTATTATTATTATTATTATTATTATTATTATTATTATTATTATTATTATTATTATTATTATTTGCGTACTTTTGAACTTGCATGGCGAAATCAATCCAAAATATTTTTTTCTCTATCTTTTCCTCGATTGTATGTTTTTATTTATCAGTGGACACTAATTCCTCTCTAGGCCGTCTAATAAATCAATTCCGTTGTGCACTTTGGTGCAAATAACGTTACAGAAAGAAGCCGGTTCGTTCCAAAGATCAGGGCTAAAGTAAGTAATATTTTGCTTGTAATGTCAGATGACATGATAGTGTAGAGTTAACGTAATGGCCTTATTAATAATACAGCTATCGAACATAGGTTCAAATCCTGTTCACGCGAAAGTTAACTTTTTACAAAGTGATTGCGAAGAATCTATTTATCATACTGCACAAGCAGAATGTGGAAGCAAACGCCTGTATCATGATAGAGACGAGTCACGAATACTGGTTGGGAAAGGACAAGGGAATTACCAGGACATTCCAAAGACATCATTGATCTCCAGTATACACTTTTCATGTTTTCGTTCTCAGAAAGAAACACTACACCATTTGTTAAACAAAGTTTGGTTAGAGCAATCGGTGATGTAGTGGTAACGTGCCAGACTTCCCAATGGAAAATCTTGGTTCGACTCCCCATCAAATACTATAATTTTTCGCATAAAATAATGGCTGCAGAGATTTATCTTCTGATGGAGAACTTACAAGGCACCACTGGCGATAGTTCGAATAACGTGTGTGCGTTCTATACGACACTGTAATGATATGTATGTCTCATATTCACATTCGTCTTTCTTTCTCTCTTTCTTGACGTTTCCGTATCCTGTCTTTGCATCTTTCACTTATATCCCTCTCTCACACACACGCACTTCATGTTCCAAAGTTTAAACGTAGCAAGAGCCCAATATACCTGTTCTGGAGAATATAATTAACTGTTAACTTCCGCATCGGGTCTTCCGTGCTCTGTGGATATCATCCCCAGTCCTGGTCATCTCTGACAGAAATATTGTTTAAACGCAAGGGAATAAGTAAAATATATTTTTTATCCTTGAGGCGTAAGATTTTACAGTAATTTTAATCCTGGCTGTAAGAGCCAAACTTGAGGCGAGCCAATTTAGAATAATTAAAATTCTGGCTGTGTACGCCAAATTTGAAGCGAAACATCCTAGGCTACGGGAAGCCAGCCTGAAAAAAAAAACTATTTATCTTAAAACGTATCCGTAGCCGACGTTAAGGGAAAAGGAAAGGAAAGAAAAGAGAAAAAAATGGGGTCGCCGATATTCTTCCTTTCTTTACGCTGTAATTATAGACCAGTAAACACAACGCTACTTAACTCCAGATTCTTGTACACTAATGGCATAGTCGATGTTGAGGAAGAAGAGATAAAAAAAATCATTCAGGACAACACCATATATCAGGCAACTCTGTTTATTTAACTTTCCTTGTAGTAATGTATAATACTAGACTCTCATTAACATTTATGATCATGGATAGCTAGATTCAAAAAAAAAAATCTTTGCATTCCGTTTAAAATTCTCAAACCTTTAATGCCAACACAACTCAAAGATGAGTAACAGTAGGGGTTAAACAGTATTGTAATAACAATGAAAGAGTTGTTTACCATTTAACTAAACATTAGCACAAAATCCTCGGTAGGCTACTTCACCACAGAAAGAAAAGGAAATTTACCAATTACATTACTGCTCGTAAATATCTTATTGCAGAGAGAGAGTAGACCTACGGCTGTGTCGATTGACCTTCCCCCTTTAAGTACATAACATCTCCACTTTGTCCGCATCCAACTGCTAAGAGGACAGTTCCCTCAACATAATTTACAATTAACAGCGGCGGTAATAACAATACACACTGTAGAACATTACGGGGAATACATGACCAGCCAGTGAAATTAGACTCAACTCCCGACACTTTCGCATTGAAGTACGAGCGGTATCGTACACCCACCGTCTTAGCGCGCCTCACTGAACTAGTGAGCAACATTATAGCTAAAACATGACATGAAGACAACTCGAGGATTTAACACAGATTTTGTGGTGTGGCGACTTAATACTTGGATTGTAAACTATATATATATTTATGTAAATATTAATAGACAATACGGAATACCCGCTACTGGACAAACATGAGCTAGATGGTAGCGAGTAATACGTTATACATCTAAACAACTCTAGGAAATGATTTATTCAAAGCAAGAAAGAAACGGTGTTGATATCAGACTACCCCGCCGGCGTATGATTCGACTTACTGGATAGAGACTCACTTTCGTTTACTCGGACATGTTACTGACGAGACTCATTTTAGACAATATTATAGACATTGTGAATTGACGCAAATAATATATGAATACACTGAAAACCGAGAATTATTGAATGTATATTGTTGTTTACTTATAAACGATCTGTATCAGTAGAATGAACACATAAAGATATTAATTTGACATTAGATATTGTGATCAGAAACGATTTGGACGGATTATAAACGGTGGACAAATTTCTTTCACAACTTCCTGGACGATTTTAGTTTCTTCACGAGACGGAGTAAAGAATAATAGACATAATTACCTGGGGACAGTTACCAAAGCTTAACAAACCTTACTCCCACTTCACTAGTAGGAACACTGCAGAAACCTTGTGAAACAATGTCCCAGGGTGGCGACCGGTCCTGACGACTTCTCCAACATCTCACCATACAGCAATCATAACCTCAGCGCAGGTTGATCAAACGATGACCCCTCCTTGGTTAATAGCAAGGACATACATTCCACTACTATCTCCACCAGGTAGACAGAAGTTCGCTGCAAAGCTGCCACAACACTGTTGGTAAGTGAATAGGCGACGAATCACTCAAGAAACCAACAAAATTTGAATGAGAACCGTTTGTCCATTGGCAGTCCAGGAACGTTTAAATTCCACAGAAGCAGGTATAACCAATAACCGGTGACATGGGATGGAGTCCCTTATTAAAGAATTCGATGACACAAAATCACTCCACCCGAAGACAAGATTACACGCAATTGAATGCAGTTCAATAAGACAAACTTGAAAGGATCACTAGACTTTAACTCTCATCACAACAGTGATTAACGAGTATTGCGCCAATCCCAGTAATACGTCAGACACACACACGCCGAGCAAGTTTTAGATGAATCCTTTATAATTTCGACATATTCATTCCTCCAACATAATGTTTAACCACAGCCATACTTAAGAGGGCACTGACAATAAAAACACAATCGTTTACTGCATAATTCGCAGGAAATTTTATGTCCAAAAACACGGACAAATTATGCTTCTCACTACACCTCCGCCATGTTTTTTATTACAAAGAAGCTAAGTAAAGGGGGGGGCACGCTCCACGGCCTGCTCACTCCTGATTGGTCGCTCCATACTGCGCATCAGAGCGTAGAATGGAAACGACAACTTTAATAATAAAAAATATATGACTGAGCGGGAATAAAAATTATCTATATAAACCTTTATATACTTACGTTTATAATTAATCTCTCTGTTTAAACGAAACACAAAAATTTAAATTATTTCAAATTGTCAACGCTATTCTCAAAAGCCGCTCAACGCAGACCATAGACATACAAAGAAAAGTAGCATACTATAACTACACACACTAGTCCAATTGTCGACCATCTTGAATCCTTCATGAGAGTCGAGAATTGAGAAATATAGTAAGAAATAACATTAACTGAGAGCTAATTAAACATCTGGCTAAGAAAGGGCCCGAGAAACATTTCATATATTTAACAAATTCTCCTTTGATTGAAGAGGAAAGATAGTGAAGTTTTACCATTACTAGGTCTCCTTTTTCTAACTTAACCTCCTTTCCTGTTCGTTTCAAAGATTTCTTAGTTTTATTAGTAACTTTAGGATACAATGTAATATGACGATCTTGGGTAGGTGTCGTCTCTAGAACACCAGGCCAAGGAAAATTCTTTTTAAATGCTTCAATAGCAGAATAAGATAAAAATAGCTCTGCAGGCGTACAATCAATACTACTACATAACGAATAATTAAGGAGTTCCTGACATCGCTTCAGTACAGTACTCCACTTAGAATGATTACTATGACACTCCAAACGAATAATTCGGTTGAGTTCTTTATGGCTCCTTTCCGCCAAGCCATTCGAAGAAGGGGAATAACTAGATGTTAATATTGATTTCATATTATGCTCCTTACAATAGTCCTGCCAGAGGCGGGAAACGAACTGTGAACCTTTGTCCGAGACAATGGCATTAGGATAGGGAAACAAACAGAAATAATTCTTTTCCAACACTGAAATTATACCTTTAACATGAGCAGTCTTTAGAGGAAAGAAACAAACAAACCTAGAATAAATATCAATAATAGATAAAATATAATAATAACCATTACTAACTGGGAGCCTCCCAACGAGGTCTACCGCTAGGCGGTCGTGAGGTCGACTCGCTTCTATATGAATTTCTTCTTTAAGTATTACTTGATTGGCGAACTTTGTCTCAGCACAATCAAGACAATCTCTTATATACTGTCGAACTGACAATCTTTGTTTCTTCCAGTAAAATAAAGAACGACATAAAGACACACATTTCCTAGCTCCAAAATGACCACGTGAATGGACTATTCCGATTATTTCCTTTACTAACTTTTGAGGAATAACCAAAAGCCATTGGTTCGAATTCTTATGTTTGAAATATAACAAACCTTGACAACAAGTGACATGTTCTGGAGAACTATCCAATAAAGACCTTAACTTAATACAGAAGTCGTCATACTGCTGCTTTTCCCTGACTTTCTCCAGGTTGAAAAGAGACGAATCTTGAACAGACAAGAAATTGACATGATACTCTTCTAACTTCGAAGGCACTTCCGGTGGATTCCTACTCAATGTGTCCGCTACAAAATTTAAACGAAGATACTTTATAACAAACAACGGAATATCAAACAAATGACCCTGAATATTTAAACTAAATATCTGGACACCTTGAACTGAGGATTTTTCTGTACCGGCAAAGGCACCCAATGACAAACCAGTATATGGTCGCAATTTAGCAGATGAGAATTTTAATTTCAACTGTTTCCAAATATTCCAGTCCAAAAGGCATAAATCTGATCCACAGTCAATAGTACAGGTTAATTGGACTCCGCCAATGTTTCCTTTGACAACAGGGGAAGGAGAAAAATAATAGTCGGGCTTTTCTTTTTCTTCATCCTCCTCAACTACAAAGTTTACGTTAAATGACATAGCATTACTGCTCTCGTTATTGTTTACATCTCCAGATAATGACTCGCCCAAGACATCATAAATTTTGACGTTAGTTTCTGAATCATTATCTACGGGGACTGGAGAAATACAGCAGTCGTTTCCCCCCGTGTTCGGAAAGGACTGCAACCTTAGTTTTTCGAAGTAGATGAAGGTTGATCTTCCCTCGGATTGGAAGATGCCTCATCTCGTCTCCTATCATTATTTTGATATCTTCCATTACGTCCTCGATTTCTCCCACGATAACGGTTTCTACCATTTCCTCGATATCGATTATTATACTGATAATTATTACTATTACTGTTATTGTTATTATTTCCAGTCTGAGCATAGCTTAAAAACTCAATTTGACAGCTACTGTCAACATGCTCTGAATTACGATTAATAATTTTAGCTTGCTTAGCGAATACTTTCTTTGTCGGAGGCCTAACTTCATGTATAGAAGTATCCTCAATCCGAGATAATAATGCTACTTTACTCATTAATTCATCAACACTATTATACTGCTGAACGGACAGCAAACGCATGTCCCTAGGCGGTAAACAATTCAAAATTAATTCAACAAGTTCCGAAGTACTCGGGGTTTCACATATATTATAATAACTTTCAACTACAAACCAAACGTAGTCTAACAATGAAGCGAACTTCGTCTTATCATAGCGCAAAGATTGCAACGACTTCTTCTGTGTACGCTCTATCTGGGGCAAACAATACTGATTCTTAAAAAGACGCACAAAGTCTTGATAAGTTTTGATTTCGGGAGCTACTGAACTATACCAAGCAAACGCGGCTCGCACCATACTATGTTCTATACGTCCCGTAGTTTGTCTCCATCAGTAAGTGAATACATACTTAAACATTTCTCAAGATCCCTCAAAAACTTCCTTGGGGCTCCAGGTTTGATATCCCCAGAATACGAAGGAAAAGATTGTTAATCTTTCTGCTTAATCGCAAAAGGCAATGAATGCGGTGCTGTACCACTGAAGGTGGCAACACTGTTTCGCGGTACCGGATTATTCGGCACAATAATAGTGTGAAAAACACTGGGATCATAACTAGGCTTTAAATAGCTAGTATTAAACACTGGTGGGCTATTCCCAACATGAGAAGTGATCCCTCTCGACATTGAGCATGTGACAGTGTCAGTAGTACGAATACTATTACTTACATTATTACTGTAATAAACAGAAGAATTAACATTTGGAAAAATATTTAAAGCACTGGCAATCACTTTAGTTTCACTAGGACTAGCTGGAAACTCATATCTAATATCTGGTTCTAATTGCACAAACACAGGTTTACTTAAATAATTAACAGAATTAGTAACAGACGCATTGCATTCAGCAGACGTACTCACAATAGTATTAACAGGCAAATTATTCCTTGACTCAGAAAACGACACAAGAGAATTTTCACTAGTACAAGGGCGTTTACAGGGGACACCTTCTTTACTCAGGCTCCCGCGCTCAACTGACGTAAATTTCGGTTTCTGCAATTTATCCACTTTATTAGTTAGGGTTAACACTTCAGCAAAAAGTTTAGATTGACTAGTATTACACCCCTCTAATTCAATTTTCACTTCATCATTTTCATTTTCAAGTTTTTTTATTCTATCGAAAACAACCTTTAATGCTTTATAATGAGATTCTGTTTCCTTTTCTACAGAATCAACACGAGATTCCACAGAGTCAATACACAACTTATTATTTTCAACTTCCGTTTTCACAGTTTCTAATTGCGCTTGCAAATCCTTTTGATTAACAGTTAAAGAACTACAAAGATTTTCTATACTACCTATTCTTTCATCAATTTTGTTAATTGTAGTGGAAAGGTTATGTACATTTTCAACAATGCACTCCTGAATTCTAGCATTGTTAGCTTCGTTACTCTCTTTAACTTTCTGCTCAACGCTTTCTATTTTGCTATTAAAATTAGCATTACTTTCCTCTATTTTACTTTCTATTTTACTATTAATATTAGCATTACTTTCTTCTATCTTTCTATTAGTATTAGCATAACTTTCTTCTATCTTGCTCAATACAAGAGCGAACATTTCAGCAAGTTCACTCATCCGCTCCGTCCCTTTTTCGCTACCTTGCGGGGACTTAGGCGAAGAAAAATGTTTGGGAGGTGATTCATTCTCACGCTCCGACACTTCAGGAGAAGTATGTGCGTCACATTTAGGACAAACCCAAACAAAAGAATCTGAGCTAACAGCTTCGAAAACACTAGAAGTATCCTTTAACTTAACACAAACAAAATGTGACCATTCGTGACACCTGTCACAAGATATAGCACGTTTCTTATCAGAATCAATTTGTTCCACGGCAGCAAGAGGCTCGCTACAACAAACGCAAATAATATCATCTCCATTAGGAGGAAGATTACTCGACTCAGCCGACATCCTACTTACTTACTTAACTCTTAATAAACATAGACATATGTGAGCTCTATCCAGTATATCTCATCAACACCAACGCGACAGTCCGTATCACTCATTTCTTCCCGCATAACACGACAACAACCAAATAGTGTAACATTTTAGATAATAAAATAATCCTACAGCTGGGTCGCCAAACTTGAGGCGTAAGATTTTACAGTAATTTTAATCCTGGCTGTAAGAGCCAAACTTGAGGCGAGTCAATTTAGAATAATTAGAATTCTGGCTGTGTACGCCAAATTTGAAGCGAAACATCCTAGGCCACGGGAAGCCAGCCTGAGAAAAAAAACTATTTATCTTAAAACGTATCCGTAGCCGACGTTAAGGGAAAAGGAAAGGAAAGAAAAGAAAAAAATTTGGGTCGCCGATATTCTTCCTTTCTTTACGCTGTAATTATAGACCAGTAAACACAACGCTACTTAACTCCAGATTCTTGTACACTAATGGCATAGTCGATGTTGAGGAAGAAGAGATAAAAAAAATCATTCAGGACAACACCATATATCAGGCAACTCTGTTTATTTAACTTTCCTTGTAGTAATGTATAATACTAGACTCTCATTAACATTTATGATCATGGATAGCTAGATTCAAAAAAAAAAATCTTTGCATTCCGTTTAAAATTCTCAAACCTTTAATGCCAACACAACTCAAAGATGAGTAACAGTAGGGGTTAAACAGTATTGTAATAACAATGAAAGAGTTGTTTACCATTTAACTAAACATTAGCACAAAATCCTCGGTAGGCTACTTCATCACAGAAAAAAAAGGAAATTTACCAATTACATTACTGCTCGTAAATATCTTATTGCAGAGAGAGAGTAGACCTACGGCTGTGTCGATTGACCTTCCCCCTTTAAGTACATAACATCTCCACTTTGTCCGCATCCAACTGCTAAGAGGACAGTTCCCTCAACATAATTTACAATTAACAGCGGCGGTAATAACAATACACACTGTAGAACATTACGGGGAATACATGACCAGCCAGTGAAATTAGACTCAACTCCCGACACTTTCGCATTGAAGTACGAGCGGTATCGTACACCCACCGTCTTAGCGCGCCTCACTGAACTAGTGAGCAACATTATAGCTAAAACATGACATGAAGACAACTCGAGGATTTAACACAGATTTTGTGGTGTGGCGACTTAATACTTGGATTGTAAACTATATATATATTTATGTAAATATTAATAGACAATACGGAATACCCGCTACTGGACAAACATGAGCTAGATGGTAGCGAGTAATACGTTATACATCTAAACAACTCTAGGAAATGATTTATTCAAAGCAAGAAAGAAACGGTGTTGATATCAGACTACCCCGCCGGCGTATGATTCGACTTACTGGATAGAGACTCACTTTCGTTTACTCGGACATGTTACTGACGAGACTCATTTTAGACAATATTATAGACATTGTGAATTGACGCAAATAATATATCAATACACTGAAAACCGAGAATTATTGAATGTATATTGTTGTTTACTTATAAACGATCTGTATCAGTAGAATGAACACATAAAGATATTAATTTGACATTAGATATTGTGATCAGAAACGACTTGGACGGATTATAAACGGTGGACAAATTTCTTTCACAACTTCCTGGACGATTTCAGTTTCTTCACGAGACGGAGTAAAGAATAATAGACATAATTACCTGGGGACAGTTACCAAAGCTTAACAAACCTTACTCCCACTTCACTAGTAGGAACACTGCAGAAACCTTGTGAAACAATGTCCCAGGGTGGCGACCGGTCCTGACGACTTCTCCAACATCTCACCATACAGCAATCATAACCTCAGCGCAGGTTGATCAAACGATGACCCCTCCTTGGTTAATAGCAAGGACATACATTCCACTACTATCTCCACCAGGTAGACAGAAGTTCGCTGGAAAGCTGCCACAACACTGTTGGTAAGTGAATAGGCGACGAATCACTCAAGAAACTTCAACAAAATTTGAATGAGAACCGTTTGTCCATTGGCAGTCCAGGAACGTTTAAATTCCACAGAAGCAGGTATAACCAATAACCGGTGACATGGGATGGAGTCCCTTATTAAAGAATTCGATGACACAAAATCACTCCACCCGAAGACAAGATTACACGCAATTGAATGCAGTTCAATAAGACAAACTTGAAAGGATCACTAGACTTTAACTCTCATCACAACAGTGATTAACGAGTATTGCGCCAATCCCAGTAATACGTCAGACACACACACGCCGAGCAAGTTTTAGATGAATCCTTTATAATTTCGACATATTCATTCCTCCAACATAATGTTTAACCACAGCCATACTTAAGAGGGCACTGACAATAAAAACACAATCGTTTACTGCATAATTCGCAGGAAATTTTGTCCAAAAACACGGACAAATTATGCTTCTCACTACACCTCCGCCATGTTTTTTATTACAAAGAAGCTAAGTAAAGGGGGGGGCACGCTCCACGGCCTGCTCACTCCTGATTGGTCGCTCCATACTGCGCATCAGAGCGTAGAATGGAAACGACAACTTTAATAATAAAAAATATATGACTGAGCGGGAATAAAAATTATCTATATAAACCTTTATATACTTACGTTTATAATTAATCTCTCTGTTTAAACGAAACACAAAAATTTAAATTATTTCAAATTGTCAACGCTATTCTCAAAAGCCGCTCAACGCAGACCATAGACATACAAAGAAAAGTAGCATACTATAACTACACACACTAGTCCAATTGTCGACCATCTTGAATCCTTCATGAGAGTCGAGAATTGAGAAATATAGTAAGAAATAACATTAACTGAGAGCTGATTAAACATTTCCGCAAATATTCTCTTTGAGAAAATGTAACGCTCAAAGAGGAACGTTACATCCTCTGGATTACAGTCTCAGTCGAGTTGCCGGTTCACTAAGGATTTGAATCCTCGACCCAGTGGTGGTCTATAACCTAACGAACATCATCCGAATGACACGATGATCCGTTTGAGCTGTTAACGTGTTCATTTTATCTGTGCAAATTACGTTATACCCGGAAGAGATGAAATCAATGCTGGATGTTCGGAACAGATAAATCCTCGGAAAAGACTAGAAAATGGTAACCTCTTTGGTTATTTGAAAACAAAATTTTATTTATACAGGGTGCGGCACGTAAAACCGCCCCGTAAAGTGAACACATAAAATGAAATGTAATGTATTGAATATGATTAACTACAACACATAAATGAAATGCAATGTATTGAATATGACTAGTCACCTTCACAGCAGCCTTCACAGCAGGTGCTGAAAGTGTCCTCCGCCCACTTCAACACACATGTGAGCACGATTGAGGAGATTCATATATACCCTTGTCAGTTCTTGTGTTGTAATGCTATTGGTGACATCCTGGATCCTGGTCTTGAGTTCTTCAATTTGTGTGGATTTGTTTCGTATACTCTTCCCTTTAACAGTCCCCATAACATTGCTCAACAGCCATGAACAGAAATGCACCCTCTTCTGCAGGTCAGGCTCCTTCAGTTCTTGCACAACACTTATCCGGTACGGTTTTAACTTCAGTGCCCTTAAAACACGTCTGCAACTTCTCTCACTCGCATGAACCTGTTGACTCAATCTCCTGGTTGACTTTCGAGGACTTCTTGTCATTATCTCCTCCACCTGCATCTTTAATTCAAGTGTGCAGACAGATGGTCGTCTGTTCCTGGGAGCATTTTGAACCGATCCTGTACGCCGCCATTTTTCAATCAATTCCTGAATAGTGCTTTTTGCTGGCACAGAACGTCCTGGAAATTTCTCCCGAAACAAATTCTTTGTTTTCACAAAAAATCGAGTGAGAATGAATCCTTCAACAATGGCAACACGCTCGGGTATCGAATACGGCATTATCACACACAGACACTCACCCGGCTTAACACAACGAGGCCTTTTTCTCAACTGGTTTCGACAAGTTTCACTGGCTGCGGCTGCACGTGACTGCTGCAGGTCACGTAAGTCGACCCGACCTCGACACGCCATCTCTTGGTAGGAAGGTAGATTATTTAAGTGTTGCCAAAGACACAATATACCAGAATATTACGACGGACCGGTTTTACGTGCCGCACCCTGTACTAATTCGACACAAAATTTGTTCCCATCCTATAATTCAATGTGTTTTTTTCACGTTGAAAATTGAAACATGCTACATCTATGAGGAACATAAACTTATCCTTTCCAACATTTGTAACTTTTCATTACGATACACTTTAGACTTTTAATATAGAGTATTTCTGATAGTAATTTAGCAGTAAAATAGTTTTATCTGTTCTCGCTTTTCGTTTTCTTCTTCTCTCCTCTTCTCTCTCTCTGCCTCATTTCTGAATCTCTGTGTAATAGACGTCCATTAGTTTGAATTTTTCATTTTGTGTGTTTCAGTTTCTCCCTACATCAACTTATGAATCTTGTTTCGTCTCGGTTTTGTTATTTCATTTTGTCGAAACTAATACATGTGTAGTTTGAAGTAAGAATTGCGCTCATGTTGTTAGATAATTCTAGTATAGGAGAGAAGTAAGGAGGAGAGAGTGGGGGTCTCTTTACCTGACAGGATTATGGGATAAGAAGGTTATATTGGCTGGCCTAACTGCACTGCGTTAGCTGTCACAATTTTTTTGATGCGGAGTATACCATAACAACCAAAGCCTCCCCACAAACCATTACCGACTCGTCTCCTTGCTGTCGCTTAGAGAACATCTGATCCTACTTCCGTAGATCGTGACAATACTATCATCAGGGACCATCCCAATACTTTCGGGAACATCCAAATTAAATTTCTTTTCGTTACTGAAGATGACACGACGAGAGTTCTGCTTCCAGATCACATGTATTTTGGTCCAGATCATTCGTCGCTCCTGGTGCTGTGCGGTGATTTGTGGCTGACGCTGCGCTTCTTATATCAGAGATAATTAGAGCATTTCACAGCTCTTGATAGGGTAGATTTTTGTACACGAATTTAGGGTTTCGTGTGAACTCTGTAAGGGATATTCCAGCACAACTTAGCTTTCGAACAACGTGTCTTTGCTGCTGTGCCGTTAGTTCACGTGCCCTTCCTGATGATTTCCTTACACCATACCGCATTCCAAGTTTAAGATAATTGTTCAGGACTCAAGCACTCTGCCCAATTCAATGAGCGATTTTATTAACAGATACACCTTCTTCTTTATATGCCACTAATTGCCCCTTTTCGTTCTCAGACAATAGTTTGCCACGGCCATTATGCTTTTCTTACTCGCCGCCTCACACAGACGTCCTCGCCGTAGTACATTAGCTTACACTTCTATCACTAGTTTGCTATACATTTGGCCTTCTCGTCTAGCGCCCTCTATGTTCCGTGGCAGTGACCTAGCTACATGTTATTACACTAAACATGTCATCGTTCGTATCATTTTGCAACACTTCTCTTCGTCCGATTTTTCATTTTTGTTTCGCCCTGTCCTCTATACATGTATATTTATACAGTACCTGTTTTTGTGTAACACAAATAGAACACTGTGTCATTCACCCGCCCTTCCATTTTCCGTTTCCTATCCGATCACATAATATAACGATATTTGGTATCGTTCGTATCATTTTGCAACGCACCTTATGCAAAACGTAAAGAGATTTCTTTGCCCAAAAGCGAACACTATTTTGCAGTTATAGTTTGTATTCTGGGCAGCTCTTAATCTGTGTGAAAGGATTAAATCTGTCTACATTATGCAAGTTTCAAGTACCTATGCTTTAAAAATCGGTCAATCTAGGCCTATATGAAGTTACTTGGTATCAATGAAGGTTGCTTCACCATTTTTAATTTTCAAATATATTTTAAAATACCAATACCATATACATTGGCATACCACACCCATATATATATATAAAAGGGCCGGATTTAGGGATGCACTGCTGAACGTGCACCTCGCTTCATTCAAAATATACACTATCTAAAACGAGAAGCTAGCAGTGAAAATAGTAACACTTTCAAAACTTTCTGCCGTCATGCTTCCGTTTGGGGCTTGAAAGAGAGCACAGTTTTGCAAAAGCAATAGTTTAAGTCGGTTTCCTAAAGTTGAAGAAAACGAATATGAAATATTTCAGTTTGACGTCTCACGAATATGACCGTTAGCCTAAGGAAGGACGATGATTAAAGCAATTGAATGATATTGGAATAATTGGCGGAATGAGAAAATGGAAGGAAATGGGAGTATTCTCAGAAAACCCACGGACACAATGTTGTCCACCACAAGCTTATTTGGCCGGAGATCGAACCAGGAACCCCACGCACCAGAAGTAAGTTTTCCACCACCGAGCCACCGTGCTCCCCGTTGAAGGAAAAGGATTCGCGAAACAAAAGAGTATTCCTCATTCACATCACAAGAAGGCTAAAGGCATTAACAAAGAATTTAAATTTAATTCAAATGTTTTGGTAGTTATTGGTGCACCAACTCAGAAAATCCCGGATCCTGCTCTATATATATTCAGAAGCACATTTAGGGGTCTTCTGGGTTTGAGCCCTCCCCCCGAAATTTTATTACTACTCTAAAGTAAATGAAATATCTTGCAGAATTTTCACATTTCCAGGAATAAAGGTAGCAAAGCCCACCCTATATATATATATATATATATATATATATATATATATATATATATATATATATATATATATATATATATATATATATATATATATATTAAGTGATTCCGTTAGTCCGTACCAGGCCTTTAAATCGAAAACGGTCTGAGATATTGATTGACCCAGTTGATTCGGTTCCGATTGATAAGGTCCGGTTGATTCTCGTGTCAGCGCTCGTGCAAGCAAGACGTGTAGTACAACCGCACCTACAGATTTGCTTTCATTGCAAATATGCCTGACTTGTGTGGCAGTTGCAAGAAAGAAATTTCAGCCGTCAATCTGAAAGAAATTATTTCGTGTACCGGTGGTTGTGATAATTATTTTCACGCCAAATGTACATCCTTGAAAAATGCTGAAAATATTCGAAAACTAGGAGCAAGAAAAGAACAGTGGAAGTGCGATGTGTGCAAATCGGGCAATAGTGCGGAGTGTACGCTAAACCAAGATATTGACTTGAAGAAGCTAGTGCAGCAAGTGAGTGAAATTCATGGAAATATGGCAAAAATTATGTAAATGAAAGATATTCATATTCATATTCATATTTATTTGCCTGTTCATAGCTTACAAATGAGGACAATCCCCAATTAAGCATTGCAGTTGTCAGATATGATTTACATTCTCTATATATTATCAGTAAGATAAGTTTCCACATAGTAATAGCTTTTTTCTAACAATAATTCTAACAGAGTATTTCTGAATATCCGTTTTTCATTAATGTCCTTATACTTTCTTGGTAATTTGTTATATAATTTTATACAATTCATATACACAGTTTTGCTAAAATTTGCATAATTCTGTTGGATAATATACATATTACAATTCTGCCTAGTATTGTATGAATGAATTGTATTAGCTAAAGTAAATAAATCCTTGTGCTCGATTACATACATAATTGTGCGATTTATATATAAAGTAGGTAATGTCAATAATTTATATTTTTTAAAAATATTTTTACATGAGGATCGTTCAGGCATACTAAACATTATTCTAATATTTTTTTTCTGTATTCGGAATGTACTAGCACTTATTCTCGAATTCCCCCCAAATATAACACCATAGTTTATTATTGAAAAAACTTTGCTATAGTATAAGGACATGACAGCTTCCTTGCAACTACCTTGCAACCTACGGAATGCAAAGCAGAGTGAACTGAGTTTAGTATTAATGTATTCAACATGAGTATTCCATGTTAAATCTTCATTAACATATACTCCTAGAAATTTAATAGATGGTGTTTGACATAATTCTACAGTGTCTACAGTTATTGGTACAAGTTCATTTCTTTGGCCCGGAAATCGAAATTTGACAATGTTAGTTTTTCCTAAATTCATAGTTAATTTATTTATGTTTAACCAACTAATAATTTTTGTTAGCGTCTTTGTAGTGAGCCTTTCTGCTTCATTTACTGAGTCTCCACTGACAAGAACATTTATGTCATCAGCATACAATGTTGACTTCACACAGCCTAGACTGTTAACCAAATCATTAATATATACAACAAACAAAAGAGGTCCCAATATTGATCCTTGTGGTACTCATTTTGTTACTTTCATTAAAGATGATTTAAACATTTTTCTTCTGCCATTTACCTCTTTACAGATGCCAACAGTTTGACTACGTTCAGATAAATACGACTTTATCCAATTTTTGCCACACCTCTGATGCTATAAGAATACAATTTTTCTAGCAAAATACCATGGTCTATAGAATCGAACGCCTTAGATAAATCAAGAAAAATACCAATTACATGCTTTCCTTTATTTATATCCATTGCTACATCAGAGATGAAATTAAAGATTGCAGTGTTGGTTGACTTCTGGCTTTGAAACCCGTGTTGACTTGTGGATATTATATTATTTAAAAGGAAAAAGTTATTTAGTCGCGCTTTCATTGCTAACTCAAATATTTTAGAAAAGCACGACAAAACTGAAATAGGACGATAATTATTTAACTCCAATTTACTTCCCTTTTTATACACAGGTGTAACTCTAGCTAACTTAAGCCGCGTAGGAAAAATTCCTGTCAAAAATGAATGATTTATTATATGACAGAGTTGATGTGGAATAAGAAGAGAACTTTCCTTTACAATCATGGATGGCACTTCATCCCAACCTGGAGAGCTGGAGCTTTTTAAGCTTTTTATTATTTGTAAGATTTCCTCTGGTGTAGCTGGTTTCAGGAAGAGCGAATTAGTTATTCCGCTCTGTAGCTTAGAGTTATTTTCTTGATGAGCTATTTTGATTGGATTAAATGTTTCTAAAGTTAAGAAATATTTATTAAAATGATTTGCAATCTTATCTGGGTTACATACTACTTGAGAGTTTATTTTTATTGCATCAATTCCTGTTGTTTTTACCTTATTCATCTTACCATTAATTAACTTCCACATAGCTTTACTTTTGTTTCTCGCTGCTAAGATGTAATTTGTACTGTGTAAAAGTTTTGCTGTTCGTATGACTCTTTTGTATGTCTTTCTATAGTATTTTACATATTCAATAAATTGAGGTGTTACATCTTTACACGTTTTTAGTTTTTTTGATAACTCAAGTAATTTGAGTTTAGAAGTCCTAATTCCTATAGTGACCCATGGTTTCCCCAACCTAACCTTACTGTAGTTCTTTCTGGGAAACGCAATATTGAAGTGAAAGACAAATGTATCTAGAAAAAAGTTAAATTTACCATCCGTATCACCAATTTCATATATTTTGTGCCAGGTTTCTTGTGCTATTAAGTGTAGAAAGTAATTAATATTAGTTTTTGAGAAACATCTTTTTGTTATAACTTCTGATTGAGTAGGTACGAATATTTGAGATGTGTGTATTTGCCCTATTATTGCATCATGGTCAGAAAAGCCTGGCTTAAAGATATTCAAAGAGGTAACTGATTCTGTGTATTGTTTACTTATTATTATTTGATCTAACGCAGTTTTCCCTCTAGTTGGTTCTCTGATAAGAGGCTGCAACCCAAACATATCTAATATATTTTGACATTTTGTTTTTTCTCTTGATTGAACCAGCCAGTCAATGTTAGTATCACCACAAATTATTACCGTACTATATTTCTTACACAGAGACTCAAGAGCAGTTTCAAGATTCCTAAAGAATACATTAATATTTCCTGCTGATGACCTATAGAAGCAAATTATACACATGTTTTCAATTGAAATAGCGACTATTTCAAAATGCAATTCAACAACGAATTGACTTACATTTATTTCCTTAAAACGTAAATGGTCACCTACAAATATACATACCCCACCATGTTGCCTACTAGTGCGTGAACAGTTTGTAGCTAACTGATAGTTATTTAAGTGTACCATATTCATCTGATTAGCAGATAACCAATGTTCACTAAAGCAAATGACATGCATACCTTTAAGATCCTCTTCAACTAATACATCAAAAAAATCAAGTTTACTAGCTAAACCTTGCACGTTCTGGTAATATACATTTATTACATTGTAGTCACTGTTACCTCTATTGGCTAAGTGCTTGGAATTTTTATTGGGACTTGCATTAAAAAACTATTATCATCATACCTTGTAGGAACCTTTCTTATTCTATTTGATTTTCGCTGAGTTGTACTAGATGGATCGTTTTGTTCTATACCATTTGTGGATACTTGCTGCGATCTGTTAATATCCAGTCCAGGTTCTTTCGTACCGTGATTTGTATTATGTGGACCTTGTATTAACGATATTCGATCAATTTCTTCACTTTTAGTAGCCAAAAGTACTCCTGGTTCCTTATCATGGCTTACGTGTGAGTTTCCTGTCAATTTTAACACTTCACCCTCATCCCGATTCGTTCCGTTGTAAGTCGAACTGTCTCTCCTTTGTTCAGACGAAATTTGATCACTTTCACAATTGTTTCCATTTCCGTCTATCACCAGTCCTGATGTACTTCCACAATTGATAGGTATTAACGTACTATAAGCTGTGCACTGTGCTTTAAACTTATTTGACATAATGATATTATACAGTGCGTTGCGTAAAAACAATTTCCCTAGACGATTTAAATGGAGGCCGTGATTAGTATGATAGTTTCGGGGCACACAACTTACATCAAGAAGTTTGACATTTTTGAAACTTTTACACAACACGTCAATTTTTTTTTATTTGTTTCTTTTATTTCATTGTTTACACACGATGAGTCATTTAAATCATGGCGATACGGCAAGTTTACTACCACTACATTCGTGCCTGAAAGTTTCTGTAGAGCTAATTCCAGTATGTTTAGTGCATTTTCAGCTTCATTACAAGCAACGTCATTTGCACCGCCTATTATTACAACTGTGTCATGTTCATTATAATTTTGATTATGGATGTAAGGAAACACAACGTCTTTTATCTTAGCACCTGGTTTTACCGACCCAGAAACATCCATGTCACTTATTTTATAGTTTAGTCCAGTGGCAATATCGCGACCATGGCTGTCACTAATAATAATAATTTTCCCTTGTACTTCTTGTTTTTTAGCTTTTGTATTATTCGTGCGGACTTGATTCACAATTTTACATTGTACCGGTAAATTAATATTTTCCCGAGGATTTGTCATTTTTGGTCTTAAACCAGTAGGGCTAATGCATGAATTTACCTTTGCACTGCTTTTGACGTTGGTCGAAGAACGATTTGATTTGTTACTACCCACTTGAAAAGCACTCCGAGATGGTGTGATTGCATAACTACTTCCTTCTGGTTCGTCTTCTAGAACTGCGAATCTATTTTGCGTTGGTATTTCTCGTACAACACTATGTAGTCTGGATTTATTCATGCATTTGTTGTGAAAGTTAATATCCTTGTGTATAAGCGGAGAGACATTCTCTGATTCTTCTTGGTGCTTCATATATGTTTGTTGTTTGCTGTCACTTGTTTTGTCTTTGCCGGGTACTTGCACTTTTAACTGACGGGAATTTGTAGATTGCTGGACATTTGTTTTGTAACTACTTTGCTTTCTTGAGTCTGCTACCACCTCATTCCATAGCGGACTGCACTCCCTTGTACTCCTGAATACATCTCCACATTTTTCTCGATAATATTGCTTCGATACACATTCACATTTTTCGTTTGCTAGTAATGATATAATTTTACGTAGAGAATGTATTTCTTCAATTAGCTCACTTATTAGTTTATTTTCAGATGACTCACCCGAACACGGTTGATTGTCATTTGTTTTCCGGTTACAAACTGCTTCTATACAGTACCTACATTTTGTCTGTTGAATATCGTTATCTTTGTTGCTAATATCAGACAGTTTCATATGTCTATCTAAAGCACTGCACTTCAACTCACAATCAGGTAAATTACTATTACTAAATTTACCGACTTCAGCCAAACTTTTACAGTTTTGAGGACGTCCTCTTGCTCCAGCTACAACAGCCGCCGCCATTATCAAACAAACAAACAAAACAAAAAAAATATTATATTCGAGATCTAGAGAAAACCATAAACTTCCTATCGGACAAATTTGATGACTTTAGTAAGGAAATTTGTGATCTAAAGAAATCGGTTAGTGATCTAACGAAAAAGTTGGAAACTTTGGAAACAGAAAACAAAAAATTGAAATTAGCAATTGGAACTCTAGAGGACAAAGTAAGTGAACTAGAACAAAAACAGTTAGATGAAACTATTGAAATAGTTGGAATTCCCGAGACAAAAGAAGAACAAACCAATGAAATGGTAATGAAGGTAGCGAAGGCAGCTTTAATAATAACACAAAGTGAAAATATACAAAAATCCTATAGACTGCCCACATCAAGAAGAGACAAGACCAAAATAATTATAGCTAAACTTTCTTCAAAAGTAATTAGGGACAACTGGATTCAGAAGTTTATTAGCATCAGAAGTCAAACCTGAGTTCCCGAACAATCGAGTTTTTGTTAATGAACAATTAACATTAAGCAATCGAAAAGTGTTATACGAAACAAAACAATTCGCCAGGAACAATGGTTTCCGATTTGTTTGGTGCGTGATGGAAAAGTGCTTCTAAGGAAAGACGAAACATCCCGAGTGAAACATATCAAAAAGCTAGAAGATCTACAAAACATGCAAAACTAAGTAGCTCAACAGCTCAAGATGGAACAGGTAATTAATGAAATTTTCTTATACCAAAATATAGACACTAACATCTGTAATAATATAGACTCTTTTATTAAATTATTTAGTGATAAAACAGGAATCACGATTATTCAATTGAATATTAGAAGTGTTGGAAAAAAAATTAGATGAATTTTTAGTACTGTTACAAAATATTGCTATAAATGTAGATATTATTGTCTTAACAGAAATATGGAAAATAAAGCAA
Source organism: Thermobia domestica (assembly GCF_964235325.1). Classification (NCBI taxonomy): domain Eukaryota; kingdom Metazoa; phylum Arthropoda; class Insecta; order Zygentoma; family Lepismatidae; genus Thermobia; species Thermobia domestica. Next base: position 180,740,078 of record NC_137458.1, on the reverse strand, counting down.
CTTGTAATATTAACATAAACGGATGTCGCTGTTATTATACAAATAGGTCTTTAACACGTGCAGATGGAGTCATGATATTTGTAAACGAGCAAGTTGACATTGACAAGGTAACGGAACTGAATCTTGCTGACCCCACTGGAATGCGCTTACATTTAAATAATGCAGAAGGTTGTAACATAATAGCTATATATCGCACTTCAAGTGGTGATGAGAAAGCATTTTTACAGTCACTAAATGATTAGCTTAAAAATTCATCAACTTGCTCTTTGCTTTTAGGTGATGTTAATCTAGATATATTAAGTGACAAATACTGTGAAGATATAGACACGTATTTATACTTACTATATAGTCATGGTTTTGTTTCATGCATAAATAAACATACTAGAGCTACAGAATATAGCAAGACTTGTATAGATCATATATTTTTAAAGTACCAAAGTCCACTGAAGGTCACATCAGTTGTGTTGCAAACAAGTATAACTGACCACTTTCTCACTAGTATAAATGCTCCCATTACAATGCAAAAGAGGGAAAAAATATCATATGAAACAACAATTATAGATTATACTTTATTAAATGAAGAATTGAAAAAATGTAACTGGAATCTGGTAATACACAGCAATTGTATTAATACTGCGACTTCGAATTTCATCCAAATAATGAAAAATTGTATAAGTAATTCATGTATTAACAATAAAAATAAAAATGTAAGTAGTAAATATCGCAAAATAAAACCATAGATAACAAAAGGATTAGTCAACTCTGTAAGAGAAAGAGATAGATTAAGTCGTTTAGTAATAAAAAAACCAAAACGATTTAGAATTTAAAGAATATTACAGAAGGTATAGAAATAAACGTACACAATTAATAAAAGAAGTTAAAAATGACTACTATAGAAAACAAATTACATTATGTAATAACAATGTTAGTAAATTATGGAAGGTAATAACATATATTATAGATAAAAATTACAAAAAGGATGTAGAAATAAATGAACTAAACAGTAAAAATGGTCTAGTAACGTCTGAACGTGATCCAATGTTAATAGTTGAAAGTTTTAATGAGCAGTTTTCCAGTGTTGGCAAAAAAAAAAAAAATAGTTAACAAACAGATTGATGATAAAATAAATTTGAATTTGAATTCTCAAACTAAAGTAGTAAACTCTATATTCTTCTTCACTCCAATCACTGAACAGGAAATTGAACGCTTCATAAATGAATTATCACCAAACAGAACATCTGGTATAGACGGATTATCAGCAAGTGTATTGAAACATACGAAATCAAATATATTAAAACCTTTGCAGTATATCTTTAACCTAAGCTTAGAAATAGGTGTTATTTCCCGATGATTTTAAGACTGCTGTAATAAGACCTATATATAAAAAAGGCTCAAAGGCTGACCCTAATAACTATAGACCTATATCAATCCTCAGTAACTGTGCTAAACTGTTAGAAAAATGTATGAAGAGAAGATTAGTTAATTTTCTTGAACAAAATAAATTTTTTCTTCAAATCAATATGGATTTCAAATAGGTAAAAGTACATCAGATGCGGTATACAATTTAACAGAGATTGTTTGTAAAAATATTGATCAAGCTGAAAAAGTAATTGCAGTTTTCTTAGACCTAGCTAAAGCATTCCTCACAATATCACACAAAATTCTCTTAAATAAACTAGAAAGATGTGGAATAAGGGGTTTATCGCTATCTTGGTTTAACAGTTACTTGAAAAACAGAAAACAGGCCATCCAAATAGGTAATTTTCAAAGCAATTATTTATATGTAAAACAAGTAGTCCCTCAAGGAACTGTATTAGGCGCAATATTATTTTTAATTTATATAAATGATTTGTGTAATTTAAAAATGGACGGGCATATACAATCATTTGCTGATGACACCTCACTTATATTTACTGGTAAAACATGGACAGATGTATTCAAAAAAACTGAAGCAGAAATGAAGAAAATAAAACAATGGCTTGAAAACCATCAGTTAGTATTAAATGCTGAAAAAGACAGGTATATAACGTTTCCACCAACTATAACAGAACAGCCAGAGAACACGTCACTAAAATAGCATTATTGTCAAAATACTGAAAAATGTAACTGTAGTCCTCTTATTAGTGAAAATAAAGTAAAATACTTAGGTATATTTATTGATAAGCATCTAAAATGGTCTTCTCACATTACACATATCACCACAATACTAAGAAAATTATTATATAAATTTGTTCAATTACGAAACATTGTAAGCATAAAAATATTACGAACTGTATATTATGCTCTGGTAAATAGTAGAGGTCTATACTTACATATGGTATATTAATTTGGGGTGCTGCTTACCCTACTCATTTAAAACCTCTGATTGTTCAGCAAAATAATATTGCAAGAATATGTTTAAAAAGGGACTTGAAAGTAGACTAGATAGAATCTATGACCAATTCTCAGTACTACCACTTTCAAAATTATATTCGCAGAAGGTATTAATATATGTTAAAAAGAACAGAAACAAATTCGAAGTAATAAAACATACGTATATAACAAGAAATGTGACACACAAAAATTTAGAAATTAGAGCAACGAGTAAATCTATAACTCAATACCAAACATGTTACAGAGCTCCGAAGATCTATAATGAACTCCCACTCAGAATCAAAGGTGTAAGTAATTTCAAAACATATAAAATGTTAATTTTACAGTGGTTAAAAGAACTAAAAAGTGTTTTAAAAAAACTATTGTTAGCTAAAAGTAAGAATAAACCTCATATGTTACGATAAGAAAAATAAAACACGAGAATCAGGCTCACACACAAGTATTTGCTTATGTGAGCCATTTTCTATCTTTTTTATTCTTTGCATAAAAAATACAAAAAATTCGCAATATAGAAATAAGTGCATTGAATTAAGTTACCCGACACTGGAAGATAGACATGACATCTGGAAGTTCGAAGTCTTGTCATCTCTCAATACTGGGTACGTTAAACTCTACTAATGAAGGGAATCTAGGAAGTCCGATTTCCTTGAGAGAAGTAATAGCACTTATAAGTAAAAAATTTACTTGTTAATTTCTGTAGCAGTTACTTTTTCTTATGCTGTTATTTTATTTTCATTAATATTTTGTATATTGTTGTTTTATAATTTAATATGTTTATGTATTTTTATGTATATTCTTTAATATATTGGATACACCCAATATATTAATTTTCTTCTTTAAATAAATAAATAAAAATAAATATGTACAAACTGAAAAACACGTATCCCATTAGTTGCAAGCGACAACAGAGCGAAGTAAAAAGTTTCGCTCCAGGGTCTCCCGCAGGGTCCCAGAAGGTATCCAACTCAAAATTGTCAAATTGAAAGAGGGGACAAATGGTATATCGCTTGAAAGCTCTTGTAAAAAGAAAGAAGCTACAACAAGTCCCGATTCTTTACGATCACCCTATGCAAAATGGCGGTGGGTCAGATATCCAGGCAGGGTCCACCTTCAAATTAGCAGTTGTTTGATTGTGTTAGAAGGAAGACCCTAAACATTTTGAACAGTTATATTTCCTTGGTAATATACGTTTTACGGGTACAATACTACAGAGGCTGTTCAGTCCTCTTTCGTGACACTACTGAAAAGTGTTGTCTTGTCTCGTCTCGTAATCAACACTGGTAACATACACAGTATGGAAATGGAAGCGTTATGGTGGACAGGTAAGCATATTATATTGAAACGTCTAACGTTGTTCTAAGAATTAATTTACCATCGCATAACGTACAAAGGATATATCATATTTACCTTGGAGACGGCTGCTGTCCGTTATGTAACAGATGTGTACTTCACACAGCACGTTTTATATCACGTTTTTACCGTAATTGTCGTCCATGTACAGCCAGACAACGGTCCAGATGGCGATAATAATTATAGCCCACAGCTTCAAGCTCTGCCTCTCCTATGCTTCGAAATGCGGTCATTATACGTTGCCTCATATCTTCTGGTGTAGTTGGTCTATTCGTGTAAACAAGCTCCTTGAGTCGACCCCAGAAATAATAGTCCATGCACGTAAGGTCTGGAGATCGAGGAGGGAAAGAAGTATTCCCTCTTCCTAACCAACGCCGCGGAAATGTAGTATTTAATGCACCTGTGCATATACGAGCAACATGTGCTGGACAACCATCCAATTGCACCCACATATTACGCCGCACATGAAATGGGATGTTTTCCAGCAGTTGCGGTAGATGTTCTGTCAAGAATTAATGGAACAGAGACGACGTTAAATTTCCATCAATAAACCAGGGCCCAATTACATGTGTTCCAATGATACCACTCCACACATTCATGCTCCAACGTCTTTGTCGGTCGATCTGTAGTGTCGAGTGCGGATTCTCCGCAGCCCAATAATGCGCTTTGTGTAGGTTGGCATGACCATCACTTGTAAATATTGCTTCGTCTGTCCACAGCACGTACATACTGAAAAACGTTGGGTTTGTCCTCAATTTCTGACGGGCCCAATTACAAAACTGGAGGCGCTTATTACGGTCGGCATCTGTTAGCACCTGGCACAAGGAGATATGATACGGGTGGCGTTTATGCTTCCAGAGTATACGCAGTACACTTGTTTGACTAATTCCGCGATCTCGGGCAATGTCTCTTGAGGATGCATTAGGACGTACTTCGACAGCAGCCAAAACATCAATAACGACATCGTTGTCATCTACAATTGGAGCATGTTTGTGACCCCGATATTGAGGGGGTAGGCACCCTGTTTGTTTCTGACGATTTGCTAGCCATCGAAGTACATTATGGGAAATTGATTGTCGCTGTGGGAACCTTGCGTTATAAATTCGGGCTGCAGCTCTATAGTTTTGCCTACATTCCCCTAACACCATTAACATGTCAAATGCCTCCCCGTTCGTATATGGCATTGTTCCTATACAATGCTATCTTTAGCCGACACTGCACTAACACACGATATTAGGGTAGTACGTGCCACCTTCTACAATGAAATGGAAGCCTTCTGACACACACACACACACACATATACACACACACACACATCTCAGTTCGTAGCGTGTATTACTTATGCACAGCACAAGTACTTTACTACAATTCGTACTAACGACTCAGCAAAGCCTGCTCAACTTACTGTGGAACGAACTGTGTTCCAGCGTACCTAACGTTCGTGTCTTTGAATTCAAGGATGTCTGCGACTGTTTCTCTCGAAAGGCGTACGTTTTGTACAACAAACATAAACCAGCAAACAGCACAATCCAGTTGCAGTAAGCGTTATCAAAGACGTGTTTGTTTATTCATTTCGGTATTTCATTTGAAGTTATACTTTTCACGACATTAATGTCTCATGAATTTCACTTTTACACGACGCATAGGGAAGAAAAGGACAGGGCTGGAACCTTGCGTCAATCCCATTATTCGCCTGTTGTTACTGAGGAACACTGAGCTGAAGATAGGTATAAAGACGAACCAGGCTGTGACATCATTCAAACCTAGCTCGGGAATTGGAGGGAAAATGCATTCTCGAACGGAAATACCACAATAACGCGGAGAGGGTCGCAACGTGAAACTCGGGAATTGGCAAGATTTATACGTCATTGAATAGCACACAACAAGTCCAGAATACAGATCTATTTATACCGCCGTTTTGGGTTCTGTGCTGAATGCGGGCAAATGGTGCAAAACAACATGTCCCAGGGAAATGTTCCGTATAATTGCTGTACCCTGAAGAGTTATGGTGTGCATCATGGAAACAAATCATCGCGTACTGCACACAGCCAAAATATTTCGGCCGTTGCACTAGCCAGTCGGGAAAATACGGTGTTCAATTTTCTTGATAGTGACGGAGACCTGGGAGGGGAGAGGCTACCTTAAGAAGCAACATCACAACTACCAACAAAGGGCTTTCAAACACATCCTGTGCGGACACGAAGGTCAAGATCTGGGAAGAGCCCCAGACCTCTTACAAAACAGATGCAGGAAACATTGGTACAGCATACTTGCTCGTTCCACATCTCGAAGAATTCTGTGCAAGCAAAGTGAAAACAGTTGTTTTCTCCCGACCGACTTGCGTCAGTGACTCAATATTTCGGCTGTGTGCACAACTCGCTGATGTGCTTTTATAATGAACACTACAACTCTGCAGGACTACCAGTCACTATCCAGCAATTTTACCGCCAATTCCACTGGAATATGTGTTTCTTCACATTCATTTTGACGACATTTTGATGACATTTTGACCCGCCGCCATGTTGCATAGGGTGATCGTAGCTAATCGGGACTTGTTGTAGCTTCTTTCCTTTTACACGAGCTTTCAAGCGATATACCACTTGACCCCTCTTTCGATTTGACAATTTTGAGTTGGACCCAATTTGGGACCCTGAGGGGGACCTAGGGGCGAAACGTTTTTCTTCGATCTGTTGTCCTTTGACCATCATGCGACACTTGTTTTTCAGTTTTTCCGTCTGGCTGCCCGTTTCAGATTTATAGGGGTGGCCATATTGTTTTCAATGCACATTTTGATGACATTTTGACCCGCCGCCGTTTTGCATAGGATGATTGTAGAGAATCGGGACTTGTTGTAGCTTTTTTCTCTTTACAAGAGCTTTCAAGCGATTTACCACTTGTCCCCTCTTTCCATTTGACAATTTTGAGTTGGATACCTTCTGGGACCCTGCGGGGGACCCTGGAGCGAAACTTTTTACTTCGATCTGTTGTCCTTTGAACATCATGTGACACTTGTTTTTCAGTTTTTCCGTCTGGCAGCCCGTTTAAGATTTATAGGGATGGCCATATTGTTTTCAATGCAAATGTTGATGACATTTTGACCCGCCGCCATTTTGCATAGGGTGATCGTAGAGAATCGGGACTTGTTCCAGCTTCTTTCTTTTTACAAGAGCTTTCAAGCGATATACCACTTAACCCCTCTTTCGATTTGACAATTTCGAGTTGGACCCCGTCTGGGATCCTGCGGGGACCCTCGGACGAAACTTTTTACTTCGCTCTGTTGTCCTTTGCAACTAATGGGATACGTGTTTTTTAGTTTGTACATATCTCATACCGTTTTCGATTTAAAGGCCTGGTATGGACTAACGGAATCACCCGATATATATATATACACTGTGTTTTAAAAAATTCCATCGACAAACATCGGAAGGTAAATCCTCTCATACGAAGAAACAAAAAAGCTCTATAAACATGGGTCCGGGTACGCGTTATGTCGGAGATATAAGGCGCTGAAACAGTGGGAAATGAATCTTCAAATGCGTATATTTCAGAAACTATTCAACGTAGAGGGTACGGTTTGTAAACTCACCAGCGAAGTCATACCTGCTCTGGTTAAACAAGCATGTTTCGTAATCTTGCAATGCCTGCCGAAGGGATTCCCCAAAGGAGCATAGGGATTCCCGGATAATCTGCCCTGTGAAAATGGCTCGAAAGGGGTATGAATGGACGACTTACTCACCTGTTAGCAGTGCTTCCTTGTACCAAGACGATAACTCAAACGGATACAAAATGATGGACACTTGTATACCTGCTGTGTGTGGTTGCGTAACCGCTACATACGGATCGTGCCCAATAATGAAGTTCGAAATATGAAATACTGTGAATATGCAGTCGAAGGTTCGTAGTGAGGCACGTGCGGTGTTGCTACAGCATAACACACCAAGCAGAGTGATTGAGAGCTGTTGAAACTAGACGCAGACACGCTATCAAAATGTACATAAATTATCGTGGACAAATGTATGTTAACCTATGGTGCATTGTGGAGTATAGTATTAACATACGTAAGACGCAGCTGACAAATGACCTCCTGGGAACAGCGATAATATGATTCGCATATTAGTGGCATAGTTGGTGGCGTGGAATGCTGTAAAGCATAACCTCCAGGCACACAAATAAAATACACAAAGCACAAAGACAGAAGAAAACGCGTCAATACAGGAAATGGTGTTTGTAATTCACTTGTACCTTACAACGTCCGAGGCCATGCTACTGGACCACAATGCCCGATCCATCGATTCCCAAACATAGCAGAAAGTACATTTTGAATACGCCGCGGCCAATGGGGTGGAGCTCCGGCATGCTGGAGCCACATTTGTCGCCGGACTGCAAGGGGGACATTTTCTAGCAGTTCCGGGAGTACCTCAGAAAGAAACACACTGTAAGTATGCATGTTGAGTCATGGAGGTAATACATAAAATTCTACTAAGACATTATCCACTATACCGGCCCACACATTAACTTTGAATCGTTCTTGATGAACTCTACGAAACATTGCTTGCGGATTGTTTGCTGCCCACACATGCCTATTATGAGCATTGTAACATCCGTCACGAGTAAATCTACTCTCATCCGTGAAAAAAACATGCCGCGCGAACTGCGGTTCTACACACACTGCCGCAGGTACCATCGGGAAAATCGCACACGTTTGGGATAGTCTGTAGGATGCAAAACTTATACTCTTTGAGGATGATATGGATAGAGTTGTTCTTCATGTAGGGCGTTCCACACTTACTGGAGCTGAATATGCAATACATGTGCTACGGCCCGCGTGCTTATTGAGGGATTTTGTTCAAATTGGTCCAACACATTCTCTTCGAATGCTGGTGTTCTCATTGTTCGTGGTCTTCCTGCATCAGGCCGGTGAATATGTAAGGAACCTGATTCTCGCAGCTGCCGATCAATTAACGTAAATGAAGTGTGATGGGGGCACCGTCGTTGTGGAAAACGTTCTCTATACAGTCTTTGTGCCTCCCTTGCATTTCCCAAAGCTGCACCATATGCCAGATGCATATCACTTAATTCTGTCCAAGTAAACTCCATTTACCACTACGGTGTTTTATAAAGCACAGACAGTAAGCATTGTACACAAGCACAGTCGCTCCAGAATACACGTTAGTCTTCAGTAGACTAGCTTCTTTAGGTGCTCGTCTGTCATATGGCTTAGAGTCGAATCCCACGAACAGCATGACTCTGTTAGTCAATGTTTATTTTATCTCTTCTATCGTATTTTTGTTCCTATAAACAGTTTTCGACGTAAGAAAAACGCTATGTACTGTCATTTCAAGGACAATGTCTTTTTGTTGAATATTCTGGACTCAGTTAAAATGATCGTGTGAAACTGAAATACCTCTTACATGTTTTAATATTTAAAGAAGACCAGAAACCAATTTCCATACACACAGTACAGTGATAATCAATGTTGTTTTTGTTTTTAAAGATCGACAATACCCTCCAGAGTTCGATTGCGTGTGCATTTGAATGCAGCCTAAATCTATTTACATTATGAGACTTAATTACATCCGACGACTAAAGTTCAGACACAAATGCAGGCGATCTTGCGGCCAGAGTGTTTATAGAGGTATCATCTTGGCATTCGACTTGTGAAACTGAAGAAAGCCACTCAGAATGGTTAAACAAAGAGCGGCGAATCTAGGCTGGGGTCGGGGGGCCTTGGTCCCCCAATTTTGCGGCGTTACTAGAAAATCACTAATATCATAAATACCAAAACGCAGTCCAAATTACGTATTTTACATAGCAAGATACTGACACCCCCTCCCCCTCCAGTTTTTATCTTCAAGATCGGCTACTGAATAAAGGATCGTACCCGGTTTTTTCTACACCTAATCTACTCTGGTGTGCTAAATTGGAATAGGCGAATAGATTTAAGGCTCCAGCAGTTGCATTGTAAGCAAAAATAATCATGAGAAGAGTACGACGTCATGATTATTATTTTGTAATAACGTTCCCCCTTATAGACCTAACAAAATAGACACGAAGACATACTTGAAGTAACTTTAAATGGAGGAATAAAGACAAGGTATAAAATATAAAGGTGGTTTATTGTTCTGTTTACAAATTATGGAATCCGTTAACACGAGCGGCTTGGGTACCCGAAGAGAAACGAAACTGTAGCTGGACTTACATTTAATTTAACGAGCTAAACCAATTCATTTAGATATCGCATTCGCGCACTACAGTATCATTCAATTGTACGTTTATAGCCATTGTTTATTGTTTGATTGTTTACTTGCTAAGACGTTCAACGTCCCTTTTCAGCGGCGCTATATGGAGACGGTACCTAAAGTTTCAAATGCAATCCAATCCATCTCTTGGTTGTTGAGTCCAAAGCTTGGACTCTTAGTGGGGATTGACCCCGCGACACGGCGGCAACCTTGCTTTCTGTTGCTTCCTTACTTATCCACGTAACGGTGCAACAACTGAAAGGAACAAGTACCATTGAAATCAGGTAGACGGTTGCAGACTTATTAAGATAATTCATATTATTTCAAATCACAAATCTCTTATACATTTAATAAGATCATGCATGTAATGCACTTAATATTGTGTCTCGTTCATTAGTGACATTAACTCAGTTCACTAGACATAACGATATTTTTAGCCATTGCTAAACATTACCATATCTGGAAATGTGCTGACTGTATTCGCTACCGTACTATTTGGGGTTTTCCTTTGCATTAAGTGTTTCCACAACTTCAATCACTCTGATTCGTGTGCTTTGCTGTAGCAACACCGCACGTGCCTCACTACGAACCTTCGACCACATATTCACAGTACTTCATATTCCGAACTTCATTATTGGGCACCAATCGTATGTGGCGGTTATGCAACCACACACAGCAGGTATTCAAGTGTCACCATTTTGAATCCGTTTGAGTTATCGTCTTGGTACAAGCAAATACTTTTAACAGGTAAGGAAGTCGTCCATTCATACCCGTTTCGAGCCACCTTCACAGGGCAGATTATCCGGGAATCCCTATGCTCCTTTGGGGAATCCTTTCCGCAGGCATTGCAAGATTATGAAACATGTTTGTTTAACAAGAGCAGGTATGACTTCGCTGGTGAGTTTTCAAACCGCACCGTCTACTTTGAATAGTTTCTGAAATATACGCATTTGAAGATTCATTTCCCACGGTTTCGGCGCCTTATATCTCCGAAACAACGCGTTTCCGGACCTATGTTTATAGAGCTTTTTTGTTTCTTCGCATGAGAGGATTTACCTCGCGAATATGTATAGTGACGTATTTTCGATTTTGCTTCGGGCCGGGCTTTGCTACCTTTATTCCCGGAAATGTGAAAAATCTACAAGATATATCATTTACTTCACAGTAGTAATAAAATTTCGGGGGGAAGGGCTCAAACCCAAAACCCTCTAAATGTGCTTCTGAATATATATATATATATATATTTGAAATTTTGTTCCCAATCAATTTTTGAGTGGCGGTCATTTCTTTAAGCTCTGCGTACCAATAAGCCGCAGACGTTAGGTTAAGCTTATATATCTTAGTAATGGACTATTCAAAAACATTGCAACGAACAACATTTTCTTCAGCTCTTTCTCTCCTTTAATTTTGCCTCTTGGCATGAGAATCCTAATAGGTGAAGATTACTCACTAAATTTAGTTACGAAATTTAACAAATTCTGCTTTTTAGATCTAAAGTTTGTGATAAAGTGGTGAAATATCAAAGTTGATTTTTATTATAATTTCATATGGTACTATGGTTACTATAACTAAAGTACATTGATAAAATTCTTCCTACAATTTATATAATTTTTTTTTTATTTGAAGTATTGCATTTTTTGGAATGTTTGAAGAAATTCCAACTGTAATATTTGACTTTGAACGAAGATGTGAGTTTTCAAAAGTTCTACGAAAAACGTTTCTATTGTACACTCAACCACTTGTTTCTGAACTAAATACTTAACAACATAAATCATAGAAAATTGTTTTAGTTTATTATTTCTACTTTAACGTTAAATGAGTCTACAACATTCAAATAAAGAAGTTAATTTTGAAAATTAAATGAAATAGATCACAGCAACTAAATATATATAAAGTCTTAAAAGAGGTAAAAGAATTAATACAGCATTGGAAAATATGAAACTAATTATTATGATTGAATGAAGAATAAGTGAAGTAGATCTCTGCACTCTCATTGTTAACTTTTCGGATGGAAGTTGCAGCCAATACAAGAATAGAAAAAATCAAACATTTTCAACCAAAAAACAGATTTTTGAACTAAAAACATTTGTTTGCTTATTTTCTATTACCTATTTTCTTGTCCCACAAGAACAAATTGTTAATCATATAGACCTTAAAACCTCCGAAAATACAACCTATTATTTAAAAAAAAAAACTCATGAAGTAACGATGTGATTACACACAGTGACGGCCTTAAACCTGTTGGAACGATTTCTCCCGATAGGGACCGGCGCCTATGGGAGTCCCACGCTATTGCCGTCTAATCTACTCTCCAGTGCCGTTTTAACAGCATATTAGGCCCCAGAGCAAACAAGTGTGTTGTCCCGATCACTAAATTTTGCTCCTATACATGCAATTAATACATGCCATTCTGCTCGCGGGGCCCCTGGTGGTACCGTTAAGATGGCTTTGCAACTCTCGATTATCAAGTACACACATCAACATATTACAATCCATGGACTCCAAGAGAGCGTAATGGCTTCTCCCTAACAAGTACATGAATAGCTTGTACTGAGTTTCCGGACATAAGCAAATATTTTCTGTATTTAATGTTGGAGTATTATCTTTATTCCTTTCACGTTTACAACTTCTGTTGTGAAAATAGATATTGTGGCAGAGTCCATATTTTATGGTTATTTTTATGTACATTTTATAAAATTTATTTTATTAAAGATTTTATTTTTGTCTTTGGTTGAGAATTGTGGAAGAATAATAAAACACGGAAATAATTAGTATCAGTATAAGAAATCACATGAATGTAATTGTCAGTAAATTCATAAGCTTGTATAATCAGCTATTTCAAACATCATCTTAAGCGAATTGTTTCTCGTCTGAGAATTCAGGAACAGAATCTTACGAATGTTTAATTGAGAACAATTAACAGAATTTTATTGTCAGTACATTTGTAAAATAATTGTTAACAACAGACACTTCACGGGTATGTTAGAATTGCCGAGAATCATGAGACGAAGCATTCCAAGGATTGCCAGTTGTTGATTACAATGAGGAAACAACCTCGTTTCCTCAAGAAAGAGGCACACGCGCCTTTGACGTCATGCCGCTGTGGCGAATTCCGTGGTAAGGAAGTTTGAACAAAAACTGCGGGAAGAGAGGTCTCAGGAGGAAAACCAAAGAGAAAAATCAGGGAGATCAGTCCAGAGTGACCAGAGTCGAGAAGAGATCCGATGTGACTAATCCTAAGTCACAGAATTACTTCATTAAGTTGTCGGACATTAGAAATTATATACATAACGTATATCAGTCGTGGAGTGTAACTACAGCCTAACCACAGATGAAAACAACGTAGATTCTTCCCGATCGAGATACAAACCATTAGTCTACAGTGCCGAGATATCAACCGAGGCGATATCTCTCAACCTGCGGCTAGACAAGGAGTGACCACCAAGGACCACCACAGGAGGACAAGCTGAATAGAATCCCAGAGGTATGTGTTACTTTAAAGTCAGTAATCAACCGCTCAATGCTTGGTTGCGATGCTCAATCTGGCGAAGCTTCCAAATACCCGAAACTAAGTACACAACATTTTACACAGGCACATTTTCGATAAGAAATACAAACACCATTCATTAGTTTACTTATTAGTTTTTGATTTGACTATAAAATCCCCATAAAGGGGATGCACATAAAGGGTTGTCACGCTGGAGATGCTAGCGCTTCGTTCCCGGTCTATCAATAGATTGTATACACATAGTTTCTATTATTAATCCATTGTCATGCTTGAGATTGTCAAGATTTTAGTTTAAGTTTAGTTAAATGCTCATAAAGTGTAATTCCCGCCCGCCCTCCCTCACAATGTCATGGCGGAAATGTTCTGAGTTAGATCTCAGCACGAGTTAAATCATAGTTCATAATAGTACACCAATGTCATGGTGTAGACAGCTATGATTTCGAGTCCCGGTTGGTCTAGTTAGCGATCCTAGTTTGTAATTAGCCAACCAATGTCATGGTTAATTAAAGCATATATGTATAGCAATTAATTTTGACGTGATGTTATGATTAGTATTTATAGTTACCATCCCACCCACCCTTGCTGTTGAAATTAAATAATAGTTACATACATAAGTAGCATAAAATAACAATGTTATAAATACATTGTATGAACGCAAGGAAATTGTTTGCTTGAAGCATAGACAGCTGTGGGGAACGAGTTGCGTTTCGATATCTCTTGCAACTCCGAGCGCTGCCGAACGTAACCGAGAGTTTACGAGGTCAAGGATAGAGCGGCTCTGGCTGTTTCCATCCTCAGCGTCAGATCAAGGTCAAGCGCATAACAGTGTGAATACTAAGAAATTAAATAATTTTATTTTATAACCATATTTTACGAGAACTAAACCAAAGAGTTTAAGCCCACCCACCCACCCGTAATTAAAAGTTCCATTGGTAGTGTTATAATTGGTTTATATAAAAATGCTTTCTTTGAAAAACAATCCCAGGGTTCACTACCCGGTCATGAAGGATAATGTAAAGCCAGCTACAATGTTCTCCAAGTCGAGATATTATTATCTAGACTTGGGAGTATTGAAGCATTTTGTTGAATATAATCCCACTTATAATGAAGACAAGGAATTAGTTTTTAGAAGTAATGTTTTAGGATTAAAATACAAACGTTACTATATGCTTCAATCTAACGATAAGAATTTCAGTCTAGAAAACTTGGTCGAACTTGATTTCAGAAGACATTTCTTGTCAGTAATTACTGGTATTGCAGAAACCAATATACTACTGCGAGAGTCTATATTTTTCGCATTAAAATCCGACCAATTTAATTATAAGATATGTGCTTTGTTCACCTCTGGAGAAAACCAAGAGATGGTTAATCAGTGGTTAGAGAGATTTAGGTACAAGTACGATTGTACACAGGCTATTGGAATAGCAGATTTTGTGACAACGGTTTCACAATTTGATAAACAAGCTAAGCTTGCCATAGCTAGTGATAAATTATCTCTAGACCTAGTAGCCTTTGCTAATTTGTTTAAACAAAGAACTCCTTGGTTGTCTAAGTAAACACGTTAGTGAAAGAGAATAACGGTGTATATAGTTTAGGGAATACTATGTTTAGGTGTAAATATTATTGTTAATAGTTCAAATTTCTAGATTATAAACAGATAAGGAAAGGTTAGTGATATTTTTGGGATTATTAATATTGGTTTATTTTAATTATTTGCATTATTATAGTTAGTAATTAGTATTAAAGGGTTATTATAGTTAGTATTAGTTATTTAGAATTAAAGTATATAGGATAGATAGAGTTATAATTTATTGTGGTGATTAGAAATATTATTAGTTTTTAATTAACTATAGAAAATCTGAAGTATAAATTTGAATATGTCTTGAAGGCATACACATATAGATTATAGAGAATTGGAAAATAAAATAAGTATAGAATCGACATAGATTATTTTGTTTTAAAGATAAAGAGAAATATTTATGAGATCTATAATAACGAATAAATGTGACTATGGAGAAGAATTAAGAAGAGAAAGTGAATGATTTTGCTATCTGAAAATAATATCATGGAGAATAATTAATAAGTAAGGCAAAAGACAACAAAACATCTAGAAGGCAATGAATGGTGCAAATTTGTGTTAAGTTATGAGCTAGAAAAGAAAATTAGAATTGGTAAAACATTGAGAATTTTGGCGAACTTTTCAGTAGGTCGAAATTCTAATTAGGAAGGAAATCCCATTCTCGCCGAGTTGAAAATGGGCGATTACCAAAACGTCGACGAGAATATTTTATTTAGGTAGTCACGTAAGTCTTCAGTGGCAAGGTCAAAGAGACACAGGAGATGCCTCGTTTGTCACGTGAATGCAGTGAACGATTTTTTTGAGGTGAATCTTTCTTACTTAGCTAAAAACCTAGTGAATACCAAAGTAGAATTTAAATTTAGATAAATTACCGATTTTGTTTGATTAGTATCCTAGAGTGTAGTTGTAGGATAACATAAATGTGTTTTCATTAGGAAAATATTTATAATAATGTCTAGTAAGATAGCATCCTAGGATATAGTTTATATTCATTAGTATGCTTAGGTTGTAAGTAGTTAAATCTAGCCGTTAATTTTCATTAATTTGTACCTGGAATGATGGAAGTGATGAAATAGAGACGGATTTGGAAGGAATGTGATTGGAAAGAAGGAGAATAGAAATAGAAATAGATTAATTAAATTAAGTAGAGATAGCATATAAATAAACAAACAGAACGTTGACTACAGAAATATCAGCTTATGATTATGATTAATAAATATATATATATACCTGACTTAGACTTGAAATAAAATAAATATAGATATAGAGAAGAATGGAGAAAATAATGTTATTAATAATAAATAGAAATAAAGAAATATAGAGATATAGAAGAAATAAGAGATAAATAGTGAAGCAATTTAGCATGCTAAGTAATGAATAATGAAGAATATAAGAGAATATATATAGTAAGCGAAGAAAGGAAACAAAAAGAAATTAGATTTGGGGATAAAAGCAGACAAAGAGTTTCTGATAAGTAAGTCCCTAAACAAGCTAGAACATTCCGAGACGGATATAAAATATCGTGTTCCTAGGACAGATTATAGTGGTCCGTTTCACAAGTTAGGCCTTGTTGCCAGTAATAATATTAGTAGTAATAATATTAATAGTAATAATATTAACAGTAATAATATTAATAATGATAATAATAAGAGTAATATAGAACAGATAAATAATAAAGTAATTTTAATAATGCGCAATAATTTAGATTTTAAGTACGTAATACACGATTATGACTTTAGCCAAAGTGATTTTGCTGCTGGTTGGCCACCAAGGCGAATAACTGAGCTAAAATACCGATTTAGACTAAGTTTAAAAGGATTAGACGTTAAGTTTATTTGAATAAAATATGATTATAATTTTGACATGAAGTGATCATTTGAAAAAAAATATTAGTATGGAAAAGAATCGAATTTGTTTGAAAATTTACCAATACATAACTCAGACTTTTTATTGTTGTATACATATATTATAGTAGTTTTTGTAGATAGTAAATTATGATAACTGGAAACAATTCACGGTTAGGATGGACGGCTAGTCGAGCAGCCGTTTAACAACCAACGCTCTGTCGAATCTTGAAGAAATGCAAGGTTCCATCGATTCCATCACCCCTGAATCTTAAACGGGTTTTGGTTTCAGTTATCTAGTGATAGGTGTAAATAAATATTTGACATTGATAGTAAGATAATTGATTAAATAATTTGTAAATACATATACACATTTAAAACATTGATATATATTATAGTTCTTGTACTTACCCTGTATGTCCCATTGTAGATTATTGTTTTTTTACATATTGTTTATAGTATGAATGTCACTGTCCACACACCACTACAGATTATGCCAGATTTTAGCAGACTTTACTTAAGCACTAGTGTGGTTAATGAAATTAAAGTAACATATTTTAAGTAACACCAAAAACAACGTGTTGAATCTTGAGCACCAAGAGACTAAAACGGGACACGTCACCGATTTTCAATCAAACATTTTAGTGATCACCGAGTTAACTTTTATACAGTCAACGCCTAAATGAGAACGCAAAACGGATGTTTGAATTCACCTTGAGTGAAAAACGCTGATTTCGCGCTTCCCATCAAAGTCAAGATCATCGTTGCAAACTGTCAAAAGGAGAACTTTCATTCTCAGAAAGTGAAAATTTGGTGCAAGTTTTGTTTTAAATGAATTAATTGGTGAATTTATGATATTAATATGTGTAGTGCACAGTATCACATGTATCTACGCAGTTTCTTTTATTAGTGTGGAAGTTTTGAAAACAGAAAACAGTGAATAAAAGTGTCATAAATTTTGGTTGTACAGTCAACTTATGCTTGAGTTGGCAAGTTTGTACACAGCATAGCTGACACAGTGTCAATGGAAAATTTTAGATTTGTCTCAGCAACAGATAACTTAATTGCGTACTATGAGAAGAACTCTAGCTGCAATTAATACAGAGAACAGCTTACTTGTCGTAATTCTCACTTCAATCACTAGATGGTGTGAGGATTCATATCTAAATCTTTATTTATGCATGATGTATTTCAAGTAATCAATGATTAAAAAGATTAATAGTTTTAGTTGAAATTAGGGTTTTTTGGATGGTATTATCAATTATGAATATTTATTTATGTTATTATATATATATATATATATATATATATATATATATATATATATATATATATTATATTTTGTTTTAAACTATATTTTTCAGTTTCATATATTTTATACTTTCATGTTTCTATATATATACAGGATGTTTTAAATAACAACGATCTCCTGTGAGATCTAATTTCTAACAAGGTTTCGATGGGGGGCATGTGGCAGAGTCCATATTTTATGGTTATTTTTATGTACATTTTATAAAATTTATTTTATTAAAGATTTTATTTTTGTCTTTGGTTAAGAATTGTGGAAGAATAATAAAACACGGAAATAATTAGTATCAGTATAAGAAATCACATGAATGTAATTGTCAGTAAATTCATAAGCTTGTATAATCAGCTATTTCAAACATCATCTTAAGCGAATTGTTTCTCGTCTGAGAATTCAGGAACAGAATCTTACGAATGTTTAATTGAGAACAATTAACAGAATTTTATTGTCAGTACATTTGTAAAATAATTGTTAACAACAGACACTTCACGGGTATGTTAGAATTGCCGAGAATCATGAGACGAAGCATTCCAAGGATTGCCAGTTGTTGATTACAATGAGGAAACAACCTCGTTTCCTCAAGAAAGAGGCACACGCGCCTTTGACGCCATGCCGCTGTGGCGAATTCCGTGGTAAGGAAGTTTGAACAAAAACTGCGGGAAGAGAGGTCTCAGGAGGAAAACCAAAGAGAAAAATCAGGGAGATCAGTCCAGAGTGACCAGAGTCGAGAAGAGATCCGATGTGACTAATCCTAAGTCACAGAATTACTTCATTAAGTTGTCGGACATTAGAAATTATATACATAACGTATATCAGTCGTGGAGTGTAACTACAGCCTAACCACAGATGAAAACAACGTAGATTCTTCCCGATCGAGATACAAACCATTAGTCTACAGTGCCGAGATATCAACCGAGGCGATATCTCTCAACCTGCGGCTAGACAAGGAGTGACCACCAAGGACCACCACAGGAGGACAAGCTGAATAGAATCCCAGAGGTATGTGTTACTTTAAAGTCAGTAATCAACCGCTCAATGCTTGGTTTGCGATGCTCAATCTGGCGAAGCTTCTAAATACCCGAAACTAAGTAAACAACATTTTACAAAGGCACATTTTCGATAAGAAATACAACCACCATTTATTAATTTACTTCTGAGTTGTTATTTTACTATAAAATCCCCATTAAGATTATGTACTATAAGTTAACCTCTCGCATACTTGTCGAAAACATTCCCACTCATTTTAGATGGTGAGTGGAAGGTGACTTCTTCAGTTCACCGTATCATCCCCGAATTTTTAGACACGAACTGAGGAGGGTGTCAATATTATGTTCAGGGAGTGTTCTGCACCCCCAACACCCCTAAAACTTCCCCAAATTTCCTTACGTACACCCTTGGGTGTAAAAGTATTGCTTTCTTTGAGTTTGTGTAAAAGTGTGTAAGAGAGTGTACACACCCTCTTTTATTTTGAACAACCCACTAAGTAAAAGTTCCTGTCGTTTTTTCTGATTAACCCGTGTGATTCTACCGTGAATACCGAGGTGGTATCGAATAAATCAGCCTGAGTGCGACTTCTTTGCATATCCTTTCTCTTATTATAGATATTAAAATTAAAAATTAAAGGACAAATTTTGCCCTCTCCTGCGAAAAATCCCGGAAATGATTTTTTGAAATCAATTCCTTGGGGGAAAACCGAATGTATACTAGTGCGTACTGAATAGAGGGCTGCTTATGAGGGTTTCTCTTCTAACACGAATAAACCAATGGAATATATTTCATCCATCTTCCATCAGTTTATTGAAGTTTGTGATACTCTCATCACTATTTCAATTATTTCAATGTATCTGCAGTCCATAAAGATTTCAAACTGATTATACCTTTCATAAGTAGCTACCTACGATGTTCTCACTTGAGTACATTACGTTTTCCTGACTTGAATTATTTCCAAAAAGATACAACTGTTAAGGAACCTTTGAACCAACGATTTCATATTAATGTGCATTTCATTACACCTTACAAATATAAATCTTTCATAAGAAATTATACGCTGATGTTATGTTTCATTCAGTCATGTTGACATATAGTGCAAGTGGGGCCTATTATTTTGACCTTAAATTCCAAAATAGCTTTCGAAAGTCAATGCATGTAAGGCCAATGTGACAAAGAAACTATTGTGCTTATAGTTGTTGTGACACATTTAAGACGTCATTCTCTTATATTTTCCACAATAAGGATTGTTGGTATCATTCGCTAAATTTTTAAAACACGTCTTGAAGTATAATTATTGTTGTATGTATGGCCGCCCTCAGGGTGGGGCAAGGGGGTCAGTTACATCACCTATATTTTCGAAAAGTGTTCAATTCTTGGAAATACATGGTACATATCAAAACTTGTTATATTAGCTAGTTGATACAGTGTTGTATTTAATAGATTAGTATGAAATTCTATAATACTATAGATATTTACATACTATATTTAATATATACACAGTGGCGTAGTCAGAATTTCATTTCGGGATGGATCCGGGGTTCCTTCCCGGAAAGTATTAGACAATAGGGAAACTAAAACGCAATTTTAGGGTTTCTTTTAACAATTTAAAAATTTTCGGTGGGGCCGAAGCCTTCAGTATTTAGTGATGTGGGGACTGAAAACGTAATTTTAGGTTTAATTTTAACAAGTTTTCAAATTTTCGGAGCAAGTAGTATTATGTCTGAGACATTTATTACTGTACACACTTATTACTGAGACATTTATTTATGAAACACGAACAAAATTATAAGAGGTATTCGATAAAATTCGTTAGAAGAAAATTCACTCCTCGAATTTTTCGAGATATACTTAAGCCATTTATTAGAATTATTATTGAAATACCTGTTTGTGAACCACCAACTTAATTGCACGAGCCGTATTTGAGGAAATGTCTAACAAATAGCCAAAAATAAATTACCGCTTGTGAATATTTTCATGACAAGTGATTTATGCATTTTTATAGAGTTAATGAAATATTTATTTGTGAAAAATATGAACAAAATCGCCTGATTCCTTTTGGAAAATTCAGCCTTATAAATACTCCCAAGACTATTCCTTATGGATTTTTCAAGAGAATAATAGTTATGCCATATTGTCAGGATATTAATGAAACATTTACAAGTAGTATATGTTTAAAGAGTACGTGTGTCATCGTTACGAAATGACAAAAATCCGTTAGTTAGCACTGTATTTTGTTACATATACAGTACACAAATAGGCCTAATATAACAATTTATTTTAGTAAAATAAAACCTTTTAATTATAATAGGAAACGAATGACACTAAAGGTTACTTTCATTATTTTCTCGAAAAACTACACTTTATAATTTACCCTCATGCATGTTATCTTGTTGACTCGATGTTACCTATCGACCATATATGCTTTATATTTGGACAATAATTAGTTCATCAGAAATTAAAATTTTAAATTTTATGATAAATTTAGGCTATATATAATTAACCATACTGTGTTATTCTCTTCCCAGTATCATAATGAAGAGATTTGTGAGAATATAATTCAGTATCAGTTTTACTTCAGTAATTTGAATGGTTCCCGTACAGCGACAAGTTTTAGGATTACGGATTACACCTCGTACAGTCATACATATTATTTTGTTCAATATATATATATGAGTGGTGTATGACTCGCCTTTGGACATTTCGTTTTCGTTAAATTATGAAAATATTGTAGATTATGAAATATGAAGGAAATTGCCTCAGTCATATTTGAGAAAATAGTACGAAAATAAATCACCCCCAAAAGTAACTATTACTTCTTCATTTTTCCTTTAAAATCGTCTTATACTACAGTAGGGTTGTTAATAAATATGAAATATGAACAAAATGGCTAAAGCCGTTTTTTTTGAAAACCCCAATTTTATTTATATCATTCAGTAAAACTACCATTATTTTGGGGATGGGAATACATTATAAAGACTCTTCTGGGCAATTTTATTAAGAGCTTACGCTTCAAATTTGGTGCTGAACCATTAAACAATAAGGTATCTAGGCAACTGTAACAGGTCATTCAATAAGTCTGTAGGATAAGTAACAAAAAAAACAAAATTTTGACTAAACTCGATTTCATTATTCAACACTGTTGCCTTCGAGGGCGATACAATGAGTATAGCGATTTTCCAACTTTTCAATACCACTTTTATAGTACGATTTCTCTTTCTCGTCAAAATAGGCCTCAGTTTCAGCGATGACTTCATCATTGGACTTAAATTTCTTTCCAACAAGCATTGAGATCTGAAAACAGGAAAAAGTCGCTGGGGGCTAAATCTGGAGAATATGGTGGGTGGGTAAGCAATTCCAAGCCCAATTCATTTAATTTTACAATTGTTTTCATCGATCTGTGACACGGTGCATTGTCTTGGTGAAACAACACTTTTTTATTTTGCAAATGTGGCCGTTTCTTTGCGATTTCAGCCTTCAATCGATCCAAAAGTGCACAGTAGTAGCCGCTGTTGATGGTGGTCCCTTTTTTGGAGATAGTCAATGAATATTATTCCGTTCGCAATCCCAAAATACGGACGCCATCATCTTAGTGGCCGACTGTTGCGTCTTTGCTCGCTTTGGATTCGGTTCGTCGACTGCTGTCCACTCATCTGACTGTCTTTTGGATTCTATTGTGTAATAGTGAAGCCATATTTCATCCATTGTCACATATCGACGATAGAATTCCCTTTTATTGCGGTCTAACAGCGCCAAACACTCCTCTGAAGCATCGATTCGTTGTTGTTTTTGGCCGACTGTGAGCTCACGCGGCACCCACTTTGCACAGAGCTTTCGCATACCCAAATGTTCGTGTAAAATGGTAAAAACACTACCATCTGATATCTTTACAATGTCAGCTAGCTCGCGCACCTTCAATTTGCGATCGTTCATAACCAATTTGTGGATTTTTTTTTCATATTTTCTGGAATAACAGCCTCATTTGGACGTCCACTACGCTCTGCATCATTTGTGCTGGTACGACCACGTTTAAATTCAGCAATCCACTTCTCTACCATTTGTCTCGATGGAGCAGGGTTCGGATAATATTTGTCAAGTCATTGTTTGGTTTTCACTGTAGTTTTTTCATCAAGAAGCATTGCTTTATTAAAACTCGAAATTCACTTTTGTCCATTGTTTTTGCACTAACACAAGTTGCTTCACACAAAAAGCTATAACTCACGAATTAATAGTCAGATTGCTGTCAAATGTATATACGTATCGTTTGAAGGTTAGTACTAAATAAAAATCATATGGAAAAAAGTCTAGTAACGCCATCTCAGTGTCATCCTACGGACTTATTGAATGGACTGTTACATACATCGAAATGAACAAAAGGACATATAGACATTTCTAAAAAAAAAGAAAAAAGAAAAAAAAATTCGCTATGTACGGACAATGAAGTGTTTAAATCCGTTAAAATCTCGATCGCCATAGATTTTTCTTTCCTATCGACTCTCGAAAGTAAAATACGAAAATCCGACTAATGCATAATTTATTTTTATAATAATAATAATAATAATAATAATAATAATAATAATAATAATAATTCAATCCAGAAGACGCTAAAAGTTTAACTTACAATGGAAACAAAAAATAAGGAAAAATATTAAACATCTTGTCCTACTATTTACATAGTGTTATTGTATGGAGAAATTCAAAAAATAAATGATATTTTAAAGTACCGAGATGATTTTTTCTATTTAAAAGAATATGATGAATTTCGCCAACTAAACAAATATCACTTAAAATAGATGCACTTTCAGTCGCCTCGAGCTATTTTTACCGCTAACCTCCTCAACCTATCATTTGTTTGATAATAAATTATTATTTATAATCTTTTCTCAGAGATCGGATAACATTAAATGTACAAATGTATAGTGATGAGCAAATGCAAAACCAAGACCAAGACCGGCGTGTTCTTGGTCTTTGTCTGGGTCTTGCACTGGATCCCTTGGTCTTGGTCTTACACACGGAGTCTTGGTCTTGGTCTTGCTTGCAAGAGTCTTGCAAGTCTTGCATTTAAGAAATCTTTTGGTTTTTATAGGTAATTTTACTCTAGATATAAGGGATAATAAACTCTATAATGTGCCAATAGTAACGGGAATACAATATATGTTTCTAAATGTAATATAGTTTTACCTTCCTGTAAGTATGATGATAGTATACAACATAGGTGATGACCTTTATTATTTTTAATGTTCCCACGCTTCACTACTTATTAAGAAATAACAGTTTTGTAATCTGTATATATTTTTTTATCAGATCCAACACTCCACTGGTTCCCGAACTGGAGAGGCTAGCCCTCAGACGCAAGAAAGAAAATCAAGACGGCACAGATTATTGTAATACCATGAATCGCAAAATTATTTTTACATTCTAAAGGCGTAAGATTTTTCTTTTCAACCACGATTAGCTAATCCTTGTTTTAAACAAACTTCCAATTAAATATTGAGATTTTGTTTCCTGATTCCAATATGTACTCTCAGAAATATTGACATTACGCTGAAGCGATGAAAAAATTGCAGGCTTTCGAAACATTGGCATGGAGAAAAGGAGAGAATTAGCAGTGTTGAACAGAAAACGAATGAGGTGATAGAAACATTGTCAGTAGGGGAAAAAAGAAGAATTTTAGATATTATTAAGAGGAGGAAGAGCAACTGATTGGGATATTGACTGAAGAGGAACTGTATTATGAGGGATGAGCTAGAGGGTGTTGTGGTAGAAAAAAGAAGGAGAGAGCGAAGGAGACTAGTTGAAGGAAGGTATTAAAACAGAAAATTGCTACGTCAAGACGAAGAGACTAGATGAAAATAAAATCTTTGAGTTTTACGTCCCACGATTATTCCGGTGAGGCTAAAGAAGACGGTGATGATGAGTAATTAACGTGGGTTCCTTTCACCACGGCATGGCGCGTCCTCAGGTTGCGGATCGAGGAGAAAGCCTCTAAATATAGAGGTTAGCTGCGAATATACTGAATAAGCAGTCGCGGACAGCCGACTAGGAGTGGTCCTCCAGCTTGGGAGTTTGGGTAGGGCTAACAAACTTATCCCGTAAAAAAAAAAAAAAAAAAAAGCACTTGTTTAGAAATATTCACAAAAGTCTCGGACAAGAACTGATAACCTGACACGACCTCAGCAAAAGAAATTGAACATGAGATTTGGAACATGGAATATTAGGAGTCTTTATAGGGCAGGCGCGTTAAAATCCGTAACGAGTGAGTTAGAGAAATACAGCATGGACGTGATAGGATTTCAGGAAGTTAGGTGGGAAGGAAATGGATCTGTGAATTCCGGAAATTTTACGTTCTTTTACGGGGAACGAAATAAAAATCACCAGTTAGGAACAGGGTTTTTCGTTCATAAACGTATATTACCAGCAATTAAACGGGTTGAATTTGTTACTGACAGACTTTCTTTTATTACTCTTAAGGGACGGTGCTGTGATATTATTGTTTTAAATGTACATGCCCTAACTGAAGATAAGGCTGACGATATAAAAGACAGTTTTTACGAAGAAGTGGAACGGATATTTGACCAACTCCCGCGATACCATATGAAAATTCTATTAGGGGATTTCAATGCGAAGGTAGGACGAGAGGATATTTTGAAACCGATTTAAGGGAACGAAAGTCTGCATAAGGAAAGTAATGACAACGGTGTTAGACTCGTGAACTTTGCAACATCCAAAAACCTAATCGTGAAGAGTACAAAATTCCCACATCGCGACATTCACAAATACACTTGGACATCATCAGGGTGTCACGTCAGAAGGGCCCGGACAAAAGGGCGAGGACAAAAAGGCCCGAGTCAAAACGGCCCCGCGTCAAAAGGGCCCCGGTCATAAGGGCCCGAGTCAAAACGTCCCCACGTCAAAAGGGCCCGGGTCAAAAGGGCCCCGCGACAAAAGGGTCCGAGTCAAAAGGGCTCGCGTGAAAAGGGCCCCGGTCATAAGGGCCCGAGTCAAAAAGGCCCTGCGTCAAAAGATGCCGGGTCAAAGGGTCCACCGCAAAAGGGCGCGAGTCAAAAAGGCCCTGTGCCAAAAGGGGCCCCGAGTCAAAAGGACCCCGCGATCAAAGGGCCTCACGTCAAAAAGCCTGAGATATAGCCTGAAAGGCATGAGAAATATAAAAATGCTTATTAGATTAAAAGTATTCAGTGGACACCACCTGATTTGTGTTGAAAGAACGTACATGTGGATCTGTATACAGTGTTAGTCAAAGTTATTACGACAGCCCAGTTACGATTCATGTGAAAAGAGAAAAGTGTTGCAGGTAGGTATTGATCAGTGCCGTGTCATGGTGCGGGTGAGCGGTGCAACGACCCTGGCTGCCGAAGTAAGGTGGCGCAAAATTCGGGAGTAAGAAATAAAAGGAAAGAAGGAAAGAAAAAGAAAGAGGAAAATTACTTGGAATATTTTAGATCAATAGCAGATAGTGTTACTCGTGTTAGGAAAATCTATGTACACCCAACAACAAAAGTCTCTCCACCCTAAGTGCTCTAATTGCATAACTTGGGGTCCAGGTAATTTGCAGTTGTGAG
This sequence comes from Thermobia domestica, assembly GCF_964235325.1. NCBI lineage: Eukaryota > Metazoa > Arthropoda > Insecta > Zygentoma > Lepismatidae > Thermobia > Thermobia domestica. The sequence goes on along the minus strand of NC_137458.1, from coordinate 180,713,312 downwards.
AACGCCTGGACAGATGCAACCCAATTAACACGTAACTTTTCTCGGCACTGACAGCAGTTGGTAGCACTGAATCCAGTCTTTATGCAAGTAAAATTGTGAGTAGATGACGCACGAAACATTTCCCCATTCAGAGATGAACTTCTCTGGTTCAGAGCGTGTTGTCCAATGAACATCATATGTTAATCTCAATATTGTTGTGTATGTAATGTATTATTTCAATATATACTGTATATTCAAAGAAATAAAAACACTGATCACACATGAATCAGAAAATGCTTGAAAGTAGACGAAAATATCAAATCTAGAACAACTGCTGGAAATAAGTTAGTAAATGATTGCCTTCATTGAGAGACCTTCTCCAATTCTCCTCATTCCAACATTTTTTTTCTGGAGGAGAGAAAATCTTGCTTGTCACACTGAGTATGTATTGAAATTGAAATTGGAACATTTGAAAAAGTTAGAACCTGACCGGGATTTGAACGCGGGTCCGCCGAATATAAGTTCAATGCGCTAAACACTTACCCACCTCGTCACTTCATCTTCCGCCTAAACTATTAGCTAGTTAAAAGCATTGCATGTAAGACTATACACAAAATACTCGTACTAACACTCGTATAAAGAGACGTTCTTTATGAGTGTCACAATGACTTACTCGAGGTTTCCTTCTTTAACTCAAAAACAAGTGATATAGACCTTCGTCAATGAGGAAAATATCGCGAAGCGTTCTTCAAGGTGAGGCTACCTCATTGTTTTTAACTGGTCCCGATTTATATTACTGCAATTCTTCCTCACCGTAACTTCTAATTTCTAAAGAAGAAAAGCCGGCAGACATTATTTTCGCATTCTCTGAATTGCATCAACACGTGTAGAAATAGTGTGTGCTATGTTTATGTAACATAGCTACTAGTTTATTTTCTTATCTTTGTATCAAGTGTGATAGCAGAGAACTGCCATTTCAGTGACTCGGGTTCGAATCCCAGCGTGACAGTTATTTTTTCTTTTTTCGAAGGTACTGTTTATGTAATTGATATTGTAATTCTGTTATTATTATTATTATTATTTATTATTGTTCTTCTTCTTCTTCTTCTTCTTCTTCTTCTTATTATTATTATTATTATTATTATTATTATTATTATTATTTTGCGTATAACTATGAATTTTGATGCCAACTGTCGCCGAATATTAAAAAGTGAATATGGTAGAACTATGAAATAAAGTAAAGAGATGCGCGTAATTTTATCATAAAATTATATGGCGCAACGAATTTTATCTTATCGCAAACGGTTACCGTCGAATATACATGGTTAAAGGAGCACTCTGTTGATCAAATTAATAGAAGTTGCTAGACAAGTATTGGCCATCAGCAGAAAAAAATACAGAATAACTGCAAGTCGAGTACGTACTATTGTACAGGAGTATGCTCAAAGACCTTTAGAGAACTATCTTCGTGGCTTGGTTCACAATTTTAATTTGCAATCCACGCAAGCAGTTTGAGACAAATGTCAATCGTATTTGGCAATTGGAAAGTTAAGCAAAAATGATAATAAACTTATGTCCAATATAAGTTGGAAGAATTTCAAAACAGATTAAAGTAGCCAGAATTTTTCAATGTAAGTTCACATACTTTATATATCTGCGACTTGGGACTAAAAGGGCTAATGCCAACACGAAGTAGTTTGGAGCAGAGATGTTCACCCTCGCGAGGGCGGCCCTCTCGAGGGTATCCTCACCCTCAAGTTCCCTCGCCCACAGTGACGCGAGGGCGAGGACAAGTTTTGGCCGCGAGGGCGAGGACAAGCTGCGATGGTGAGGGTGAGGGTGCGCGAGGGCGAGGAAAAGCTTCGACGAAGAGGGCGAGAGTGAACGAGGGTGAGGGTCAAGTGTTACTGCGGGAGCGAGAGTTCACGATGGCTAGAGACAACTTCCTTCAGGAGAACGAGGGCACGCGAGGGAGGAGGACAAGCTTCCTTAAAAGCAACTGTTTTGGTGTTTGCTGTTTGACCTCTTTTGGAGAGAGGCAAAATTTAAACTATCATCTGCCATGTCCCCTAGATGAAAAGTTAGTGTCATAACAAGGTTATACATTAATCGTATTTTTCCTTTCAATTAATTGCAGTAGACAGTTTCTCGTGTGTACGTACATAATTATTAAAAATAATAATGCAAATAAGAATAATATTTGATTTTTCCCATGAAAGTTTCCGGGTAGAAATAGCGCTACATTAAGAAGTAAGTGTGCCTCATTGTTGCCCTCCCTGTGCTGGAGACGTTTTAGATAAGAAGTGTCTACTACACTGTCATGTTTAAAGAGTGTTGGTAGACAGAGAGACAGTCACTCACGTCATTCAGCAGTAAATGGCAAGAGCGCTGATATCTGAACAAACACAATCAATGAGAGAACGATCAGAATGCAGTAGATCAGATGGAAAAAGACTTGATGGAATGACTTTGGTTCATAAATGGCCATTTTGCTCTGGACTCTCTCGGACTCGGGCTCATTTTTTTCAACTGGACTCTCGCTCATTTATTCCTTTGGGAAACGTGCTCGGGCTCACTTTCCTCAGTTGGACTCGCGCTGACTTATTTCATTGGCGCTCGGGGTAGCGCTTAATTATTGAACCCGAGAACGGTTGAGCGCGAATGCCGAGCTAGCGAGCGTTGGGCTCGTGAGTTTGGATGCCCATGAAATAGGCTGATTAATAGCATACATCCTTCTCCAATGTCCACCACTGATGAAGTTGTTACAATTAATCGGAATTTTTAATTTTCATAGTTTTGCGACAGCCCAAACTATTATCTGAATCGATATTTGTTAAAATAATGTCAGTCACTATTGTATCGATTTTCATTGTTTCGCCTTTTATAGTCTACGTGGGTAGAGCTATCATTTAGTTACAAAATAAATAATATGTTTTTTCTTGTCCTTAAATAAAAATATCTGACACGTTAATACTGAAATTTTGTTAAAAGAGCTGCTTTAACAAAATAAATTTAATAAGTTCCACAAGACATAAGTTGTTTATGCAGCCGAAATTTGCAACTGTTGACTGATTGCCGATTAGCGTCCTCTTTCGTCGGCGAGGCTATATGAGAAGTGGACCTATATGTTTAACGTGGTATTCGATCCACTGTCGTTCAATGTTCTCCCACTCGGAATTGTCCCCAGGACCCCATGCACCAAAGGTTCGCGTGCAAGCCAGTGAGATAGGGTTTGTATGTTGTGTTGTTCAATGATTTTTATTAGGAATAAAATACGTTACAGGATGATATACTAATTGTAAATATTATAGTGCAAGTATTGAACGATTGTATGGTAAAAGGAGAAATATAAATTTGGACAAATTAAAAAAAGGCCTGAAAAAAACTGTAGGATATATGAAACATATAAAACTTAGGAAAAGCCACTTCAGCAAAACAAGCAGGATTTTGTTGTGGGTAGAAAGTTTAATCATATTATTATTAATTTCGCACAAATGTGCCACACATCATAGCATGGGCGGCGATTAGGGGGGCAAAGGGAGACAGTTACCCCCACTCTTTTGAAATGATCCATTAATGTCGCTATATAGTTTCATTTGGAAATATAAAGTTTTTGTATGTATTAAGGTTCATAGAATGAAAATGGTGCCATAAAATATTTTCGAGTGATAATTCAATAATATTGTTCTGAAGTATTTTATTTGTTTGCTGACGGAGTTTCAAAATTAAGCTCTTTAGATCTTTGCCTTTGAATTTGTTCAAATTCCTCAATTACGCTACATACATCAGGGATGGCCAACGTGTTGACTGTCAAATTCTGACAGATAGTCCGCGGTAGTCACTCTACCACCACTCATCAAACCTTAATTTCACCCTCACCCTCATGAGAGCCGCCCTTGTGTGGCTGAATACTTATGCTTGCATCGTAGTTCAAGGAACATTTTGAAGGCATTGGATACTGTTGATAAATGATGTAAACGTCACTATCGACCGAGATCTCCATTGTAACAGTTGTTCCATTTTAGGTGTTCCACAGTAAGTTATACGATGATATGTTTAGTTTCCTTTCTTTAGGACGTATGTTAAGCAAGGGCGGATACAGGACGGACTTCTGGTGGGGGTGGTGGGTTGTAATACTGCTACTTAGAGGTACTTTTAAGAGCTCCAAACTCTGGGATGCGTTTTATTTGTATATATAAAATAAAGAAGTTTCCTCTTCTGGGGGGGAGCGATCGCCCTGATCGCCCCCCCTGGATCCGCCACTGACGATAAGGAAATAATTCAACAAATAGGTTGAATAATTGATGCTCTGATCCTCACGAAGGAGGCCCTCTCGAGGCCTCCTCACCCTCAATTACCCTCGCCCTCAATGATATGAGGGCGAGGGTGCGCGAGGGCGAAGAAAAGTTCTGAGCACGAAGGCGAGGGCGAGCGAGGATAATGGACAAGTCCTATCGCGAGGGCGAGGAAATGCTTCGACGAAAAGGGCGAGGGTGTGCGAGGGCGAGGAGAAGCTTCGACAGCGAGGGTGAGGGTGCGCGAGGGCGAGGACAAGCTTCGATGGCGAGGGTGAGGGTGCGAGAGGGCGAGGAAAAGCTTCGACGGCGAGGGCGAGGGTGCGCGAGGGCGAGGACAAGTTTCGACAGCGAGGGTGAGGGCGCGCGAGGGCGATGGACAATTCCATTCGCGCGGGCGAAGGCCTACTGCTATTGCGAGGGCGAGTGTGAGTGAGGTCGAAGTAAAATGAACATCTATGGTTTGGAGTATATATACTATTCATAATAACATTTGCTTTTCTTGCAAAAGAAAATATCCATTTATAGGCGTTAAAATTTGACGAACATCTCATTTTTTGCCAAAAAGTGACACTGGCCCTTTTAGACCCGAATCACATGTTATATATATATATATATATATATATATATATATATATATATATATATATATATATATATATATATATATTTGGTCTAGGAATTAATTCGTGCGGGTGGACAAGAGATGGCGCAACGAACGGAGCGTCCCACAGTTCCGTGTATCCACACATGTGTTGCAAACCCCTGTCATCGCGTATCGTTCGTAGTATAGGGCAGTGGATTAAAGCGTCAACAACACCAGTTTGTAGTTAAGTGAACATGGCGCAATTTGTGCCTGATAAAGTGTTTTTGCGGGGTGTCCTGCTGCATTACTTTAACATGCAGAAAAGTGCGACTGAAAGTCATCATATTTTGGTGGAAGTGTATGGTGACCATGCTCTAGCTGAGCGAACGTGTCAGAAGTGGTTTGCACGGTTTAGAAGTGGTGATTTCGGCTTGGCAGACCAAGAGCGAGCTGGACAGCTAAAAAAATTTCAAGACGAAGAATTGACAGCATTGCTCGAGCAGGATTCGTGTCAAACGCAGGAACAACTTGCAGCAGCATTAGGCGTTGATCAAACAACAGTCTCCAAACGCTTGAAAGCCATGGGAATGATTCAAAAGATGTCACATTGGGTTCCACATGAATTGAAAGACAGAGACGTTGAAAGACGAAAAACCATTTACGAATTGCTGCTTCAACGACAGAGCAGAAAGGGGTTTCTGCATCGAATTATTACGGATGATGAGAAGTGGATCCATTACGAGAACCCTAAACGAAAAAAGGCCTGGGTGAAACCAGGTGAACCAGGTCCATCACAACCAAAACGAGATATTCACTGTGCAAAGGTTATGCTGTGCATATGGTGGGATATGAAAGGTGTGGTGTACTATGAGCTGCTGCAACCGGGTGAAACTATGAATGGAGAACGTTATCGACGAAAATTAATGCGTTTGAAGCAAGCTCTGGCCAGAACACGACCAGAATGGGAGAACAGACATGATAAACTTATTGTTCAACATGATAACGCTCGCCCACATGTCGCAAAACCGGTCAAAACCTATTTAGAAAATGTCAGATGGGAAGTTTTACCCCACCCGCCGTATTCACCAGACGTTGCTCCTTCGGACTACTACTTGTTCGATTGCATGAACAACGATTTGATTGGACAGCGGTTTACTTCTTCAGAAGATATCGAAACATGGGTCTCTGACTGGATCGCTTCCAAGGATGAGGACTTCTTTCGCCACGGAATCCGTACATTGCCTGACAGATGGTTGAAAGTGGTGGCTAGCGATGGACAATATTTTTCTTAAGGTATTTATGTATTTTGTGTTTGTACTACAGCTTCAATGTGTGCGTACCAACCGCATGAATTAATTCCTAGACCAAATATATATATAATTTAATCGACAAGATATGAAGATTTTTCTTTCTAAGGATTCATGTTAAGTAAGTACTTTTCAAATATAATAAATGTAATATGTTTATCTCATAAATAGTTTTTGTTAGTAATGTCTTTCTTTCACTCTTTTTATCTTACTGTAAGGCTTTATGCAACATTGGTAATTCTAAAATATAATGATCATAGTGTAATGTTAATCAAAGTCAAGTTGTTCAAAAAATATACTGTAATGTAAAATAATTATATACGTATAAAATCTGATCAGATGCAACAGAAAGTATAAACAAATGCTATTTGTTTGTAATGTTTGTCATTTGTCTTTCAGCTGTTTTTAAATTCTTATTATAAGGCTTCGTGTTAGGTTAGCACCGTTAATATATAATAAGAATAATGTAATGTTCACCGAAGTCAAGTTGTTAATATTATATATATCTATATATATAATTTGATGAGATTTAGTGGAGAAAATATATATAATAGTTTTTAGTTAGGATTTTTTGTTTATAATATACTTCTTGTTTCATTATTTTTTTATTTGATTCCGTGTCAGTAAGGCCTAGACAAATAACGACGTGTACAGAAGGGGTCGTCCTCAATGCAATATCGTATATCAGTGGCTCCCAATCATCTTTACCTGGCACCCTAAATGCAAGCCCTTAATACTTCACACATTTCTTACCGCTTGTTGGCTACACGTACTTTTTCTGATCTTTTACCTGATTTCAGATGCACCATTGAATTTTCAATCCGATAATAATAATAATAATAATAATAATAATAATAATAATAATAATAATAATAATAATAATAATATATTAATAATAATAAACTCAATATATTTATGTTTCCTCTAGCAAGACTTACTAAAACCGGCTGAAAAGGTGCCGGTCCCTTTCTGGGGTATATAACTTTCGACGTGTACGTTTCAAAAATTCAAAATACGTGCGTGCATCTAACAAGGTTGTGAAACGCTGAAAATATAGGAGAGTGCTGGCCACAAGAAACAGCACCGCTCGATGTTTAGTGGGGGGATAAAAATGAAAATCTGGGAATAACATGAATTGCACCGTGAAGTATGAAGGCGGGCGACGGGTAATGCGGCCCAACACCTCCTGCATGGTGTGCCAAATTAATGGCGAGCCGACACAGTGTGTATATCGATGGGCTAATGTGTCCTCTTGCTGGCAGTGCTCGCACAAGGCAACTGGGGCTCGTTGAATCTCATAAAGACGTGCCCGTGTCGGGAGAAGTTGATGTACTACCTGAAACCACAAAACCTGCTTGTACTCAGGTATGACAGGGTTTGAGATATTAGACCACATCTACGTGTGGGTACTTCTGAGGTACTCGTAAAGTAGTGTGAGAGAAAGAGTGCTCAGTGAGTGTCCTATATAACGAGCGCGCATTGTGTTGTTGAGGGTGGAGAACCATTCCGGAATAATTCCAATATCGGATAAACGTTTTGATATAAGCCGGGCACTGATCAACGAATTGAATATAAGGAGGGTTTTGCGGTTGACTATAATCCTTCCAGAAACAACTTACCCAATGGTTAGTGATAGAACTGAGTGATGAGAGCGCTGCATAAGTGTCAGCCATAAACAACGTTTGACATTTGATACGAATATTGACTAATCCCAGCCCACCAGCAGAACGAGGCAAATAAAGGGCTTGACGGGAAATGCGAAAATAAAAACCTCGTCAAATATGCCATAGGAATAAGGATTCAAATCGTTTGGCATAAATTTCTGGGAAAGGAAACACACGCGCTCTGTACCACAGTTTAGACACAACAAAAATATTGATAAAATGAATACGGTGAAGTAAATGGAGTCTACGGAAGCGCTGTGAATAGAACAACTTACGAACTTGCGTTAAAAGGGGAGCCCAAACTTCATCATAGTTAGGAGTTGGGTTAGACGTGAAGGGGATGCCTAAAATAGTGAGTGAGGTGACATGCGGTAAGGCAGGAGAAACTGAAGGATCCTCTGGGACCTGAAACCCATTAAAGGACAACACCTGTGTTTTGTTGTCGTTATACTGCAAACCCGAGCATCGGTAAAAACGGGTCAGGACAGGAAACACGCCCTGTAGTGAGACAGGATCAACTCCTGTTATGGTCAAATCGTCAGCATACCCAAAAATGTTTTGACTGCGGAACAGGGAGGGTCCATTCGAAGACAACATGGCCAAACGATGGAGAAGCGGGTCTAAAACCAGAGCAAAAAGAACGGTGCTAAGACAGCACCCTTGGCGTATTCCGCGTCGTAAAGAGATGGTCGGGGATAGATGTCCATTTATTTGCAAGCGGAACTGAGCTTTAGCGTATAGATTATGAATCACCTGGCGAAAAACAGTGGGAAAACCCCAAGATTCAAGCATCTGATGGAGAAACTGATGGTCTACTGAATCATAAGCTTTGGCTAAATCCACTGCGAGTGCGCCAGCAGGAACATGGCGAAGGTGATAATACGCAAATAGGTCCCGCAGGGAGCGACGCGTGTATTGGATGTTATGCGAGTCATGTAGCGCAGCTTGATACGGGCTAATGTATTTCCGAATAATGGGACGGAATCTGGCAGCAAGAACTTTTGTAAATAATTTAAGATCCACTGGTAATAAGGACAGCGGCCTATAATCGGTCACGACTCGCGCGTTGGAGGACTTTGGTAGGAGAACCACAATAGCTATGTTGTGAAAAAGGGCTCCCCAGATAACCATGCGTTAAACAGGGAAACCAGTGTACGGCTAAGAAAGGACCAGTAACGCTTATAAAAAGCAAAGCTCAGACCGTCAATCCCAGGGGAGGAGCGGTCTTTGGTTCCCCGTAGAACAGAAAAAAATTCATCCGCAGTGATAGGCGTGAGAGTCAGTCTCTGTCAACTTGTGTGGCAGAGCAGACAAGAATTCTGGGGCATTAGAGAGATCCGGAGTCTGCACACTTGTGAAAGCTGTATAATGCCTTGTGAATTCTTGGAGTATTTGTATCGAGTCAGAAACTACCATTCCATCTGCCGTTGTGAGGGAGTCAATGTACGTAGCTTTCCGCTTCCGAAACAGAAGATCAATTTAGTAGATGGAGGCAGTTTCTTCTGGGAAGCAATGATAAAAATCCTCCGAAAAATAAGCTTGTATTGGTGCATGTGAATCTAGTTGACGCAACCTACTCTTAAGTTCCTGAATTTGGATCCTGTTGACCAAGGTTGGGGGGGATGTCCATAACTCACTGAGAACACGATGGAAAAATTCTGAAAGCGTACGGTCCTGCTGTTGTGCCAATTTACCGCGCCATTGGAAAAAACTGCGAATTTTAGGTTTACCGCATACTTGCCACCATGTATCAACATTGGGGAAATGTCCTTGCATCTTACACCAATACTCAAAGCGCGTCGTAAATTCATCAATCACGTCCTCACGAGACAAAAGGGTATTGTTAATCTTCCAATACGATGGACCGCGTCCAGCGGGAAGAGAAAAAGGAAGCTTAAAAGCTACTTCAACTGCAGCATGATTTGACAAAGGGGGAAAGAGGGTTAAAACGTGAAGCACTGCCTTGCATAAAGGATCTGTGACATAGACCCGATCGAGTCGACTTTGAGTTGTCAAACAGCAAAGGTCATCACATGCGGTGAGTTAGAAACAAAAAGAGCATCATGTAGCTTGATGGCACGCACAAGCTCAACTAGTGCTGGGCAGGGAGGTGAGGGGTTGAGGGAGTCCCTAGCATCTATCACCGCATTAAAGTCGCCCAACATTATACATCGATCGACACCAGGAGGAACCATAGATGGTATAGTCGTTGCAAAAAACTCATCCCTCTCTCTAATTTTAAGAAATCCAGAATAAGCATACAATAGGATAATGCATATGCCTGAGATATAACATCTAATTGCTCTACCATCAGGTGATAGCATGACACGATCACAAACTAAACCGAGCTCCTCCGTGGCTAAGCGGTTAGCGTACGCGCCCTTGGCGCGGGAGACCCGGGTTCGATTCCCGGCGGGAGCTCATGTGGTTCGGATTCCACGTTAATCAGTAGGTCCACGTCTCACATAGCCTCGCTGCTGAAAGGGACGCTAAACTGAAACTCAACCCATAAACTAAACCTTTTCTTACAAGTATCGCGACTCCTGTGGTGTTATGACAATTAATTATAGCGTTATAATCGGGTAGAAAATCGAAAGAATGAAAAGTCAATTCAGTGAGACAACATACATCAGGACGCCGACGCTCTATAAACTGCTTTAACGACGTTAGATTTGGTGCAGAGCTTACCCTATTAATATTAAGAGTTAGAAGAGTGAAAGCATTTAACATGGGCATGCTCTGAGGCACTATGAAAAAACACACATTACAGTACTTACTTGAAAAATCCGTAGAAATATTGGTAGGTAAGACCACAGCAAAACTATTATTCTGGCACATTTGATAACAACAAACAAGGAAAAATAAAGAAAACAAAAAAACACGCATAACATGCGAATATGTATCCACACAAAAACACAGCTGTTATTGTATCGTGAAAAGAAGGCAAACAAACAACACTCACTATATTTCAGAGTCAGACGTGAAATGGGATTGGGGGGCGGGTCTCGTGAACTTGGCTGTTTGGCTCGTCGTGGAACACACTGGGAAACAGGTTGTTCATTCTTTTTATTTGCTGACCTTGAAACTCGGCGGCGTTTTTGTTGTGAGAGAGTGCTAATTTCCCCTCGGAATTAGCACTCTGGGAAAAAGTAGGAAGAATAAAAGCTTCATCACCACTTGTCATAGACTCTGCTGAAATTGTTGTAATATTCTGATTTGAAAATTGCACTGACATCTTCAAAACTTCCAGTGGCGGATCAGTAGGTTCCTGCGGGGGCTCCTCCATCTCGGGCTGCAATTGTTTGGATGACGTAGAATCATCTGATCGGCGAGGTAGCTCAGGGAATTCATCAACATCAAGGATAGGTTTATCCTGTGCGGGGCCGGACGGGAGGTCCGAGGGGGGCCCCGCCAAGCGATCCACGAAACCTGAGGAAGGAGCAGGACGCAGCACTTTCCCTATTTCCTTCATCTGAACTGATACAGCGTTAGGTTTCACACCCTTTGCAACTGGTTTTTTCTTGACTGGGCAGCTGGATACGGTGTGGGAAAATCTCTGACAAAAAAAACAGGTAATAGGTTGTCCCTCATACGAGACACTCACTTTGTAGCCCTGTACGATGACACGGGAAGGGATGTGTTTCGTCAGTTCCATGTGTATGATTCTAACACCACTGTCGATTCCAGTAGGAAATGGGGCGGTCCAATATTGCGTCTCCACTCGGCGCACGGTACCATAGGCCCGAAAATGGTCCTCTAACACTGTGAGGGGGACTTCTAGTGGAAAATCATAAACACGAACCATTTTCACTGGGTCTTCTGCTGGGACTATGCGCACTAGGCTTGTGTTGCCGTCAGCATGCTTAAATGGCACCGTGTCCGGTACTGTCGATGAAAACTGATCATAAGCCGCAATAGATTTAAATTTGATATAAATGCTATAAGACTCTTCGTGGAGCTGTAATGCACAAATTTTCTAAAAAATACCTGGAAAATTATCAGTCAGCCATTGGTATACAAGGCTCGAATGGGGTCGAGAACTCCGGTATCGCTTATCAAAAATAAGCTTGTATTGCAATTCCTTCTTACATGGCATCGCACTAGAATAAGAACACAACTTAAACGAACTTCACTGTAGTAAAGTAACACCAATCAGCCGAAATAGGCCCCAACTAACGTCGATGAACAGTTCACAACAGGTGTGGATAAAGCAAATAGTCACTTCCGGCTCTGCTGCGATCTGCACTGCTCGAAAGCTCGAGCGAAACTAACTATCATGCCACCTGCAACTAGAACCCAAATATTACTTATTCTATGCTTGATCTTTGGAACGATCAAGCTTCTTCCTGTAAGTTTATTTGCACCTAAGTGCACAACGAAATTCATTTATTCGACGACCTACAGAGAAATTAGTGCCCACTAATAAAGGAAACAACATACAATCTAGGAAAATTACAGAAATATAAACATATTATGAATTAATTTCACCTTGCAAGTCCAATAATAATAATAAAAATAATAATAAAAATAATAATAAAAATAATAATAATAATATTATAATAATAATTATTATTATTATTATTACTAGCATCAATTGGCCGCTTTGCTGGGCTAAATTGAGAAAAAATAATAATATGCTCCGTTATTCAGTCACTTTTTTACTATTACTAAAGCCCTCTTTGATAACGGTCATTTTCGATGAGTTTTATATATCCCCTCCCCATCACACGGTTCGGAACACGGCATCTTCAGTGCCATTGTTCATTTCAGCCACCAGGAAAACTATGAATTCCACAATGATATTGGTTATTTTGATCATTTTTACATGTCTCCCCCTCCTCCAATTGCGGGTTGAATTTGGATTTAAACGGCATCAGATGTGTCACTGTTCATCTCAGGAACTCCGAAAATTATTGATTCGATACTAATATCGGTCGTTTTTCATTCTCTTTTGAATGGTGCTATCCGTCCCCCTTCAATTAGTCAGACCGTCCAAATGATATGAGGAAAAACATCTCGGGATCGTACTTCATCTAGGTTGAAAATTTTATCGAGATTGGTACGGTGGTTCAAGACTTCTTAAATTTTATTTGTGTATTCCCCTTTCGCATTCCCCTTCTCTAATTTCTAGCGTCAAAGTGAAATAATAAAAAGCATATCAGGCCCGAACCTCATCTATGTTAAAAATTTGATCGAGATAGGTCGCGTGTTTCAAGACATTAAGTTTTATTTATTTTTATATATTTTCCCTTCCCGTTCACTACTCAAAGTGATATGATGAAAACCACTCCAGTCTCGAACTTCATTCATGTTGAAAATTTGAAGCAGATCTGTCCGGTGGTTCAACTCATTAAATAGTCACTTTTATTTTAATTTACATTGATTTTTGTATATCTCCCCGTCCTCTCCTTAAGTACATTCCACCATCAAAGTGAAATGATTAAAAGCATTCCACTGCACAATTGTAATCTATGTTGAAAATTTCATCCAGATCGGTCGTTTGATTTAAGACTTATTAAGTTTTCTTTATTTTTTATATTTTTCCATCCTCCCCGTGCCCTAAGTAACACCATCAAAACAAATAGATAAAAATAGTCCCAAGTACGAACATTATCAATGTTGAATATTTGATCGAGATCGGTCGGGTGGTTCAAGAGACTATAAGTCACAGTCCCTTTCAATATTACAATATAGGTTATTATTATTATTATTATTATTATTATTATTATTATTATTATTATTATTATTATTATTATTATTATTATTATTATTGTTGTTGTTGTTGTTGTTGTTGTTGTTGTTGGCGTACTTTTGAATTTATACGGCGAAATTACTGCATAATATGTTTTTATTTCTGTATTTTTTCCTGAATTGAATGTGGTTTCCTTTATTAGTGGGCACTAATTTGTCTCTAGGTCGTCGAATAAATGAATTTCGTTGTGCACTTTGGTGGAAATAAACTTAAAGGAAGAAGCTTGATCATTTTAATAATCAAGGCTAAAGTAAGCAATATTTGGCTTTTAGCTTCAGGTGACATGGTAGAGTAGCGGTAAGGTAATTGATTTACGACTAATACACCTGTCCAGCGTAGGTTCAAATCCTGTTCACAACAAATTCCATTTTTTTACACAGTGACAATGAAGAATCGATTTCTCATATTCGACATGCAATGCTTAATAATGCGGAAGCTGACACCTTTATCATGATAGAGACGATTTACGAAAGTTGGTTGGGAAAGAATAAGGGATTTGCCAGGACATTCGAAACACTTCATTGATCTGCAGTAAACACTTTTCGTGTTATCGTTCTAAGAAAGAAATATTACAGCATTTGTTGAAGAAGGTTAGAGTAAAGCAATCTGTATTGTAGTGGTAGAGTACCAGACTTCCAAGCGGATGATCTGGGTTCGAATCCCCACCAGGTAGTATAACTGTTTCGCATAAAATAATGGCTGCAGAGATTTATCTTCTGTTAGAGAACTTACAAAGCATCACTTGCCAGAGTTCGAATAAACAATATGTGCGTTCTTCATAATAAGCTGTAATGAAAAGTATGTTTCATATTTATATTCGTCTCTTTCTCTCTCTCTGCTTCTTGAATTTCCCTATCGTTGCATCTTTCACTTCTCCCCTCTCTCTCAAGTACACACGCACTTCATGTGGGTGTGCGTGTTCCAAAGTTAAAACGGAGCAAGAGACCGATAGACCTGGTCTCGAGGATATAATAACTGGCAACTTCATCGTCGAGTTTTTCGTGTTCTGGACATAACATCTCCAGTCCTGGTCATCTCTGAAAGAAATACTGTTTAAACGCAAGGGAATAAGCAAAATATCTTTTTTTGTCATCTGGGTTACCGATTCTCAGTCGAATTACCTGGTCACTATGGGTTTGATTCCTTGACCCAGTGGTGGTCCATAAGCTAACCAACATCATCCGACTGACACTATGATCCGTTTGAGCTCTAGCGTGTTCATTCTCTCTGTGCAAATTACAACGTTATATTTGCAAGAGATGAAAGTGATGCTGGATGTTCGGTACAGATAAATCTTCGCAAAAGACTAGGAAATGGCAGCCTCTTTCATTATTTGAAAACAAAAATTTATTTATACTTGTTCGACACAAATTTGTTTCCTTCTTATAACTCAATGTGATTTATTCACGTTGAAATTTGAAACTTGCAAGGTCTGCTACATCTACAAGGAACATCCAATTTTCCATTTGAACGTTTGTAACCTTTCTTTATGATACGGTTTGGACTTTTAATATAGGATATTTCTGATAAAGATTTACCAGTAAAATATCACTCATTCAATTTTATCTTTCTTTCCTTCTTCCTTTTTCTTTTCTTTTCTTTCTTTTCTTTTCTTTTTTGGTTCACTTTACATTAGTAGTCTGGAATGGAAGATATGACCTACGCTACCTACTGGGTTTATTAGAATGTAGTTTGCATCAGTACGTCCAATGAACACTACCGAATTTACATCCGAACCAGGCATAAACAAAGCATCTATGTTAAACCGTTAACATTATCTTGGATGCGTCTGTGAGATCTACAGTTCTACTGTAAATTGAGTATGCTATCCTTTTTGAAAGTGACTTAGTGAATGTTTCAAGCATCCTCTATATATTGGAACAGCCCTGAAAAAATATACAAAAACAAACGTTATTTCTATATTACGGTTGGATTTCTGGTAACGGAACTTTATAATGTTAGGTTCTTTTCTTACTAAGTTTGAAATTCCACATTTTTATCTGTTCTCCCTTTTCTTTTTCTTCTTCTCTCGCCTTCTCTCTCTCTCTCTCTCTGCCTCGTTTCTGAGCCTCTGTAAAATAGACATCCAATGGTTTCAATTTTTCATTGTGTGTGTTTCAGTTTCTTCCTAAATTAACTTATGAATCTTGTTTCGTCTTGGTTTTGCTATTTCATTTTATCGATACTAATACATGTGTAGTTTGAAATTAGAATTGCGTTTATGTTGTTAGCTAATTTTAGTATGGGAGAGAAGAAAGAAGGAGAGGGAGGGAGTCTCTCTACCAGATACGATTATGGGATAAGAAGTTGTATATTGGGTGGCCTAGCTGTTGCAATTTTTTTTGATGCGGAGTGTACCAAGTAACTTGCCAATAATAGCACAATAGCTATGATACTTATGATGATATGTTCAGCAATAATGACCAAAAAGAAAGAGAGAGAGAAAATAATTTGAGTGAAAACTGAAAACGACTCAACTGCCTATGTCTTTTGTGTAAACTCAATTTATATAAATACTTTTGACCTGTATTAGAAATACAAAATAACGGTATAAAACTCCAAGTTATTTGAAGTCTCACTTGTGAAGATGGATTACTAGCATCAATTACCCACTTCGTTGTGTTAAACTACACAAAAATAATAATATATTTAGTTAGTCAGTCACTATCTACTATTACTAAAGCGCTCTCTGATATCGATCATTTTCGATGATATTTATATTTCTCTCCCCTCCTCCTCCCCAAGCTGCGCTGCTGAATTTGGATTTAAACAGCACCAGAAGTGTCACTGTTCGTCTCAGAGACCTCGAAAACTATGGATTCGGCAGTAGTATCGGTTATTTTCAATAAACTTACCCATCTCCTCCCCCACGTTGCGTGGCACGGCATTGGAGTATCATTGTTCATCTCAATGTTCTCGAAAACTATGGGTTCGAAATTGATAATGATCATTTTCGATATTTTTTATATACCTCCTTCCTCCCCCTCCCCTAATTGTGGTGCTATATTTGCATTTAAACGAGATCGGAAATATCACATTTCACCTTAGCGACGCCGAAAACTATGGATTCGACACTAATATTAGGTCATTTTTTTATCATTATTATGTATATTCCCTTCCCCCAAGTTACGGGCCTGAATTTGATCATAAACGGTAGCCGAAGTGTCAGTATTCAACTCAGTGACCTCGAAAACTATGGATTCGACACGAATATTCGTTATTTTCGATCCTTTTTATATATCCTCCCTCCCCACCGCCAAACTACGGGCTGAATTTGGATTTAAACAGCATCGGAAGTGTCACTGTTCAGTGTCAGTGTCAGCGAACCACAAAACTATAGATTCCATAATATCGGTCATTTTCGATCCTTTAAAAGTATCTCTCCCCTCCCCGTCCTCTAAACTGCACCGTCAAAGTGATATAATAAAAAACACTCCATTTCCGAACCTCATCTATGTTGAAAATTTGATTGAGATTTATGGGCTGGTACATGAATGATGAAGTCACAAAGACAATCACTTATTTTTATTTTTATTTTCTACATATATATCTCCCTCCTCCCCAGCATTGCACCGACAAAGTAAAATGACAAAAATCGTTCCTGGTCTGAACTTTATCTATGTTGAAAATTTGATCGAGATCGGTCGGGTGTTTCAGGAGTTATTAAGTTATATATATATATCCCCGTCCCCTCCTCCTACTCTAGGTTCTACCATCAAAGTGGAACTCTAAAAAACTTTCCAGTCCCGAACTTCATAGGTCTACATTTTAAAAATTTGATTGAGATCGGTTGGATGGTTCAAGATTTATTAAGTCACAAACTTAGTCACTTTTATTTTTATTTATATTGATTTTTCTACATTTCTCCTTCCTCCTCCTCCCCTACGTTGCTCCGTCAAAGTGAACTGACAAATAACATTCAAGACTTGAGCCTCATCTATGTTAAAAATTTGATCTAGATTGGTCGGGTTCAAAAGTTATTAAGTTTTATTTATTATTTTATAACTTCCTCTTCTCCCCTCCCTTAAGTTTTGCCATCAAAATGAAACGATTAAACACTCCCATGTTCAAACGTCATCTATGTTGAGAATTTGATCGAGATCGGTCAGGTGGTTCAAGAGATTGGTAGTCACAAATATAGTCACTTTCAATTTTATAATATAGATTTCTTGTTGTAATATAATGTTTTATCACTCAATCCTTAATGTGCCGTATACCGAAGGAGGCTAAAAGTTATATTGATAAACAACTATTCAGCGTGCGGTCACATAAGCTAAGTTTTTGCCAACGTCGTGAAAATGTTATTTCTATATTAATTTTATGAGAACACATTAAAAATTTTCAACGGATGCTTGAATCTCGGAGCCAAGGCCATACCCATGTAGTCGACACCTATAATGCACGGAATTACCGATGCTCAATACTACATTTCTCTTTAGTTTTGGAAGAACACAGTGCTTTGAAATGAAATGAAGAATCTAGTTTAACGCCCCACGATTATGCACCAATGCTAAGGGAGACAGTGGGTGATAATGAGAAATGGCTGAATTGGCGGAATGAATAAAATAGGAGGAAACGGAAAAACGACGAGAAAATCCACGTACACAGTGTTTGTCCACCAAAAAAAGCTCACATGGCGCAAGATGACACCTGTGCGGCTTGAAAACGAGTAATATCTAGAGAAAACGCGAACAACTAATTCAGAAAACGACATATTGTAGCTATATGCTACATGGGCAGATCGATTCACACGGACTGCATAACCTACTGGGAACACATTCACTCCAGTAGCATTTTTACTGAAGCAAAGAAATCCATCCACTTCATTCTTACATTCTATAAAAAAAATTCAAGTAGTGCTGGTTGTTGTGCAAGACTCTTGCGCAAGAGTCTTGGTCCTAGTCTAGGTCTTGCAGGTATGGTCTTTGTCTTGTTTCTGGTCTTGCACCCCTTGGTCTTGCTCTTGGTCTTGCATCGGGATTCCTGGTCTTGGTCTTCATCTTCCATGCAAGAATCTTGCAAAAGCTGCAAGACCAAGACTCTTGCGCTCATCACTAGAAATGGACAGTTACATTAGTTTGTGAGAATAGCGATATCCGATGTTGAGCGTAAAACTGAGCGTGTTTTCGCTCAAAATCACCAATATTTGGAGTTAAACTCAACTCAAGACTCACATTTTCAAAAGGAGTTAGGTCATGACAAAACTTACGGAAAAGGAACGCGCTCTAGTGAGTTAGCTCAAATGAGCGCGCTCATTTACAATCCTGCCGTAAACGAGTTCTTATGTCCCTCGGATCTCCTTTGAAAGAAAACACATTTTCCTTGCAACAGAGCAACATGCGTATTCTGTAATAGAATTAAATCATTTGTACAGCCACGAATATTAGAAACTGGAGGTTGGATATATAAGAAATGATCGCTTTTTCCAGTAGCAGAATAGTTTCACTGTATGTCTGATAGTTGAACAACCAACACGACAACAAATACATTCCCGAAAACATAACATGCCAGGATATTCCTCCACTTGGAGGAAAAAGTATTACTATCTGAGAGCATCACTTAAAGAAACAACCACGAGATGAATCTGTAGAAATTCCATTCACGTTCAGTTCAAAGAGATAGGAATTAATACAAAGAAAACGAAAAGAATAATACGCATCATGCAGAGACCGAAAAAGTATGGAAACCTAAACAAAATGAGAAAAGAAGTAAAGAGAGAAAGCAAGGAGCAAAAGACATGGGAATAAATTAAATTTTAACACTTATAAGGATAAACAGTCTCCGTCCCCCTGTATATGTCTTGGTTTTTCTCATTTCATAGGATAAATGTCTTTCAGTATAAAACGCGAACATCATTTGTAGTGTTTAATTCCTTGAAAAAATGTAACTCAGTCTATGCTGATACTTGAACACAGAATCCTTAGAACGTCAGTCACACAGGGTACCCACTTATCTACACAGGCTACATAAATTGCGTTTATAACGCCATTACGCGCGCTGTTATCAAATGTGTTAAATCAGCCATTGTCGGTTAGTTAAACCACGTAGACTTGAAGTTTGAATTTTATTTACTGCCTTTAGCCATCTACGGCAACAGGCTCCATGTTTTCATTAAAGCATTTGTTCTGTAGATTAAAATCAAGAATAAATTAGTCTATTATGAATTAATCTCTTGGGTGCACCAACACACACACATACGTACATCGTATATATATATATATATATATATATATATATATATATATATATATATATATATATATATATATATATATATATATATTATCGGATTGATTAAGGATCAAATGTTATTTCGTAAATTTACGAAACGGGTCTTGGAGGTCGTCGCAACAGTAATGACATCTCGTAGCGTTGTTACCTACCACCCGCAATATAAATAAATTTTCAAAACCAAAAGTTACAAGTTCTGCCGTGGGTAAGTCAGTAAGGTGTCTGCTTCTTGAGTGGAGCAACGCGGGTTCAAATCTCGGCTGGTTCGCTTTCTCTCAGAATACATAGCTATATGTTTGTATTTGTCACGAATAATTGCTTTATTGCATTTTTGTAGATTAACTTAAATTAGTGAAGGTTAAGTAGTCAGGAAAGTTAAGATAAATATATGACTGCTTTATCCGTGTGTGCAGTTCAGAGATTGAGTGAGTCAGTGGGTCAATTGGGTCAAGATTTATAAGTGGGTCGTGCGTCAACAGGATGTGACTCACTGCGACACACAACCCACCGTGATCCACTCTGACCCAACAACCCATTCTGACCCACTGATCCACTCAGACTCACCAACCTATTCTACTCAGTGCATTGTAGACAGCTTCTTCTGAGCACTGATGAATTTGTCTACGTTTTACTTTTAAGGTTTCCCTTTTTCTTCTTTTTTATTTGTTTCTATTGAAGAAAGAACTTCAGGCACTCTTGCGGAACTTGAGGCAATTGACCATATTTGCAATTGTAATAAGAGCAATAGGACTTACTTCTTGACTTTTCAGACAGCCTCAAAGTTTTAAGAGGACCTAACTAGTGGGGAATTTTTTTGAATCACCTATAATGTATAAATTATTATATTTAAAAAATTGGATATAACTGTGTGTATGTGATCATCATGATCAAATTGCAAAATCAACTGAAATGACATTTGGCATACACATAGTTAGGCGCTAATCTCAATATCATTTTTTAAAACTCTTTCTTATCGGGGGGGGGGGGGGGAGGGATTTTCTATATATAGGGTTGATTTCTAAAAGTAATCGAAAACGATCGATATTAGTTCAGAAACAAATTGAAAAGCAATTATTGAAAAACAAAAATTAGACTGTTACGAATTTTACATTCACTGCTTTTTTATTATAATAATTGCTGAAACTTGTGTTTATATATGGAGTGTTCACAGCATAAGTGTATCACGTCATAAAGTTGAGAGGAAAATGGACATAAAATTTGTACTGTAAGCTTAATTACGTGGGAATTTTAAATTTGTACGGGATGCCTAATTATATTGCAAATTTTAGATTTCTCTTTCTTTACCTTGGTCTACTTTACCTTGATTTGAAACATTTAAATTTCATCCTATTTTCCACTGAAAATGTCTGTAAGTAAACAAAGAAATAATTATATATGATAATTAAATTTAAATTCATCGGAATTTGCCCCATGACAAACACTTTACCATTGTATATCGTAAAGATCATATCCACCAGTATTGTAACAGAGCGGTGCTTGAGCGTTGAATCGTAGAAATTCAATCTCCAATTAGTGATAATTTCACAGCCTTGTTTTATTATAAGTGTAAACATTATTCAGTGGAGAAGAGAGGGTTTTTGTGGGTTGCAGTTCTGCACAATGGTTCAGAGTGGTTTATGGTGGGTGGTGCGTCATGGTGCCTTGCAGGTCACGGCGAATCGTTGAGTTGAGTTAATTTTGAGTTTAACGTCCCGTTCAGCAGCGAGGCTATATGAGACGTGGACCTACTGATTAACGTGGAATCCGAACCACATGAGCTCCCGCCGGGAATCGAACCCGGGCCTCCCACGCCGAAGGCGCGTACGCTAACCGCTTAGCCACGGAGGAGCTACATGGCGAATCGTGAGTCACTTTGAATGGTGTGTCGTGGGTCAAGTTTTCATTGACCCACGCCCTCTCTAGACAGTCATATATATATATAACGGCATTCACCAGGTTACGGCATATGCTGATGATGTAAATTTAATAGGGGATGATAGGAGAACAGTAGAAATAAATGCAGAGATCTTATTAAACGCTTGCAGGGACATGGGTTTAGAAGTAAATGCAGAGAAAACTAAATACATGGAAGTGCGTCGGGACCGTAATACGGCAAATTGTGGAGGCGTTAAAATATTAAATAATGGTTTTGATAAAGTGGATACTTTCAAATATTTAGGATCAATATTAACAGACGAAAATCATATTCACGAAGAAATTAAATGTCGACTAAAAGCAGGGAATTCGTGTTACTATTCGGTTCAAAATCTCTTGTCGTCGCGAATTCTGTCGAGGAATTTGAAGCTTAAAATATATAAAACGATAATCATGCCTGTTGTTCTGTATGGTTGTGAAACATGGTCGCTTACTCTGAGGGAAGAACATAGACTGAAAGTATTTGAGAACATGATCCTGAGAAGAATATTCGGACCCAAGAGGAACGAGAATGGGGAATGGCGGAAGCTTTATAACGAGGAACTACATAGTTTATACGGTTTACCCAACATTGTTAGGGTCGTCAAGTCTAGGAGGCTTAGGTGGGCAGGTCATGTAGCTAGAATGGAAGAAAGTAGAAACGCTTTCAAAGTCTTGACTGGTAGACCCATAGGAAAACGACCATTAGGAAGACCTAGGCGCAGATGGGAGGACAATATTAAGATGGATCTCGCAGAGATAGGAATACAAAGTAGAAACTGGATGCAATTAGCTAAGGATAGAAGTCAGTGGAGAGCTTTTGTGAACGCGGCACTGAACCTCCGGGTTCCATATGCCATAGAGTTAGTTAGTTAGTTAGTTACATATATATATATATATACTGTATATCCTTACATATTCGTTTCTTTCTTTCGACCATGTGGATTACTGTCCCGCCCTAGGAAATGCTCTTGAAGGGATTGTGATATGTTTAACAAACAGATTTTATTCGAACTAAATAACCGACTCCGATGTCATATTGTTCCAATTTCGCCTACTCGCAATGTAAATACAACAGACAAACCAATAATCATAAGGTTACCTTGGTGGCCTGGTTGTTAACGCCGGAGATGGCGTAGGTCAATGGAAACATGACCCACGACCCAACACGCACCATGACCCACGACCCACTGACCCACCACCCACCGTGACCCTCTCTGACCCAAAACCCATAATGACGCACAACCCACCGTGACCTATTCTGACCCATGATCCACCATGATCCACAACCCACCGTGACGAACTCTGACCCACTACCCACCATGACCCAATCTGACACACCAACACACATCATCATCAACTCTGACACATTATCCACGGAATCTTCTCTACTGACTGAAGAGTTTACACTTGTAATAAAACCAGGTTGTGAAACTCTAACTAATCGGAGTTTCAATTTCTACGGCCAATAACTCAAGCACCGCTAAGTTACAATAAAGATGAATCTGACCTTTACGATATAAAATGGTAAAATGTTTGCCATGGGCAAAATTATGGTGAATTTCAATTAAATTATCATGGTCTAATTATTTCCTTGTTGAATTATCGATACTTTTCAGTGGAAAAACGGATGAAATTTTTAAAGTCCCAAATCAAGGTAAGTAGACGAACGTAGAGAAGCTTACATTACAAATTTTATGTCTAACTTAATTTTTCTCTAACTTTATGAGTTGATTGCCCTGTGCTCTAAGCGCTCCATATAATAAACAAGCTTCAGCAATTATTATAGTAGAAAGTGCATGGTAAGCATATATGGATATACCATGCGAAGCACTGAATTTTTGGGAACCGGTCAAAACCCCCACAGCCAAAACCCCCACACTCAAGAAATGTCAAAACGCCCACACGATCGGTCATAACCCCCACACAAATGGACAAATCCCCCAAACGCACGAACGGTCAAAACCCCCACAGCCAAAACCCCCACACTCAAGAAATGTCAAAACGCCCACACGATCGGTCATAACCCCCACACAAATGGACAAATCCCCCAAACGCACGAACGGTCAAAACCCCCACAGCCAAAACCCCCACACACAAGAAATGTCAAAACGCCCACACGATCGGTCAAAACCCCCACACAAATGGACAAAACAGCCACACATAGCAACGGTCACAATCCCCACATAAATGGACAAAACCCCCACACAAATGGACAAAACTCCCACACAATCGGTCAAATCTCCCACACTCTGAAATGATCCTGGTTGTATGTCTTGCCCTTGTACTTTTTAATAACATTTTTTATTCCACTTAAACCGATGTTGCAACTATTTTTCTTGCACTGTTTTGTAATGACAGAAACATTAAGGTGGGCGTCGTAAAGAGCCGCAACAAAGACGTGCAATCACGGTATTTTCAGAGTGTGGGGGATTTGTCCGATTGTGTGGGGGTTTTGTCCATTTGTGTGGGGGTTTTGTCCATTTATGTGGAGATTGTGACCGTTGCTATGTGTGGGAGTTTTGTCCATTTGTGTGGGGGTTTTGACCGATCGTGTGGGCGTTTTGACATTTCTTGAGTGTGGGGGTTTTGGCTGTGGGGGTTTTGACCGTTCGTGCGTTTGGGGGATTTGTCCATTTGTGTGGGGGTTATGACCGATCGTGTGGGCGTTTTGACATTTCTTGAGTGTGCGGGTTTTGGCTGTGGGGGTTTTGACCGTTCGTGCGTTTGGGGGATTTGTCCATTTGTGTGGGGCTTATGACCGATCGTGTGGGCGTTTTGACATTTCTTGAGTGTGGGGGTTTTGGCTGTGGGGGTTTTGACCTAGACCCGAATTTTTTGTTACTAGTGCAATAGCTAGTAATTATAATTGCTTTTGGTGTGGATTCAAACCCGGGCCAAGAACATCTTCTATTTTTATATTTTATTTTTAAAATTTTCATAGCACTTTTTCACTAAAATACGATGAAAATAATACTCAAAAAAGTGATATACTTACGCTACGTGTGCAGCTTTGCTATACAAATCCAGAGTATAAGTAGTAGTAGTAGTAGTAAGAGTAGTAGTAGTAGTAGTAGTAGTAGTAGTAGTAGTAGTAAGAGTAGTAGTAGTAGTAGTAGTAGTAGTAGTAGTAGTAGTAAGAGTAGTAGTAGTAGCAAGAGTAGTACTAGTAGTAATAGTAGTAGTAGTAATAGTAAGAGTACTAGAGTAGTAGTAGTAGTAGTAGTAGTAAGATACTAGAGTAGTAGTAGTAGTAGTAGTAGTAACGGCTTACAAGCCCCGCAGGGCTCTTTTTGTTCCACCTTGACTGCCATAATATAAATTTAACCTCAACTGCGTCTTCAATGTTCATCTTCAATTCCAAAAAATGATAATTTTCTTCTATTATTACTATAATACGCAATAT